>NW_027362924.1:3020387-3624465 GCF_046119375.1 Phyllobates terribilis | reverse complement strand
TCCTATGCTTTATTAAATTGTTTTTATGTTGTTTTAACCTATGCTTTATTAAATTGTATTTATGTTGTTTTAACCTATGCTTTATTAAATTGTATTTATGTTGTTTTATCCTATGCTTTATTAAATTGTATTTATGTTGCTTTAACCTTTGCTGTATTAAATTGTATTTATGTTGTTTTATCCTATGCTTTATTAAATTGTATTTATGTTGTTTTATCGTATGCTTTATTAAATTGTATTATGTTGTTTTATCGTATGCTTTATTAAATTGTATATATGTTGTTTTATCCAATGATTTATTAAATTGTGTTTATGTTGTTTTATCCTATCCTTTATTAAATTGTATTTATGTTGTTTTATCCTATGCTTAATTAAATTGTATTTATGTTGTTTTATCCTATGCTTTATTAAATTGTATTTATGTTGTTTTATCGTATGCTTTATTAAATTGTATTTATGTTGTTTTATCCTATGCTTTATTAAATTGTGTTTATTTTGTTTTATCCTATGCTTTATTAAATTGTATTTATGTTGTTTTAACCCATGTTGTATTAAATTGTATTTATGTTGTTTTATCCTATGCTTTATTAAATTGTATATATGTTGTTTTATCCTATGCTTTATTAAATTGTATTTATCTTGTTTTGTCCTATGCTTTATTAAATTGTATTTATGTTGTTTTAACCTATGCTTTATTAAATTGTATTTATGTTGTTTTATCCTATGCTTTATTAAATTGTATTTATGTTGTTTTATCCTATGCTTTATTAAATTGTGTTTATGTTGTTTTATCCTATGCTTTATTAAATTGTATTTATGTTGTTTTATCCTATGCTTTATTAAATTGTATTTATGTTGTTTTATCCTATGCTTTATGAAATTGTATTTATGTTGTTTTATCCTATGCTTTATTAAATTGTATTTATGTTGTTTTATCCTATGCTTTATTAAATTGTATTTATGTTGTTTTATCGTATGCTTTATTAAAGTGCATTTATGTTGTTTTATCCTATGCTTTATTAAATTGTGTTTATGTTGTTTTATCCTATGCTTTATTAAATTGTATTTATGTTGTTTTAACCTATGCTTTATTAAATTGTATTTATGTTGTTTTATCCTATGCTTTATTGAATTGTATTTATGTTGCTTTAACCTTTGCTTTATTAAATTGTATTTATGTTGTTTTATCCTATGCTTTATTAAATTGTATTTATGTTGTTTTATCATATGCTTTATTAAATTGTATTATGTTGTTTTATCGTATGCTTTATTAAATTGTATATATGTTGTTTTATCCTATGATTTATTAAATTGTGTTTATGTTGTTTTATCCTATGCTTAATTAAATTGTATTTATGTTGTTTTATCCTATGCTTAATTAAATTGTATTTATGTTGTTTTATCCTATGCTTTATTAAATTGTATTTATGTTGTTTTATCGTATGCTTTATTAAATTGTATTTATGTTGTTTTATCCTATGCTTTATTAAATTGTGTTTATTTTGTTTTATCCTATGCTTTATTAAATTGTATTTATGTTGTTTTAACCCATGTTGTATTAAATTGTATTTATGTTGTTTTATCCTATGCTTTATTAAATTGTATATATGTTGTTTTATCCTATGCTTTATTAAATTGTATTTATCTTGTTTTGTCCTATGCTTTATTAAATTGTATTTATGTTGTTTTAACCTATGCTTTATTAAATTGTATTTATGTTGTTTTATCCTATGCTTTATTAAATTGTATTTATGTTGTTTTATCCTATGCTTTATTAAATTGTGTTTATGTTGTTTTATCCTATGCTTTATTAAATTGTATTTATGTTGTTTTATCCTATGCTTTATTAAATTGTATTTATGTTGTTTTATCCTATGCTTTATGAAATTGTATTTATGTTGTTTTATCCTATGCTTTATTAAATTGTATTTATGTTGTTTTATCCTATGCTTTATTAAATTGTATTTATGTTGTTTTATCGTATGCTTTATTAAAGTGCATTTATGTTGTTTTATCCTATGCTTTATTAAATAGTATTTATATTGTTTTATCCTATGCTTTATTAAATTGTATTTATGTTGTATTATCCTATGCTTAATTAAATTGTATTTATGTTGTTTTATCCTATGCTTTATTAAATTGTATTTATGTTGTTTTATCGTATGCTTTATTAAATTGCATTTATGTTGTTTTATCCTATGCTTTATTAAATTGTGTTTATTTTGTTTTATCCTATGCTTTATTAAATTGTATTTATGTTGTTTTAACCCATGTTTTATTAAATTGTATTTATGTTGTTTTATCCTATGCTTTATTAAATTGTATATATGTTGTTTTATCCTATGCTTTATTAAATTGTATTTATCTTGTTTTGTCCTATGCTTTATTAAATTGTGTTTATGTTGTTTTAACCTATGCTTTATTAAATTGTATTTATGTTGTTTTATCCTATGCTTTATTAAATTGTATTTATGTTGTTTTATCCTATGCTTTATTAAATTGTATTTATGTTGTTTTATCCTATGCTTTATTAAATTGTATATATGTTGTTTTAACCTATGCTTTATTAAATTGTATTTATGTTGTTTTAACCTATGCTTTATTAAATTGTATTTATGTTGTTTTATCCTATGCTTTATTAAATTGTATTTATGTTGCTTTAACCTTTGCTTTATTAAATTGTATTTATGTTGTTTTAACCCAAGTTTTATTAAATTGTATTTATGTTGTTTTATCCTATACTTTATTAAATTGTATATATGTTGTTTTATCCTATGCTTTATTAAATTGTATATATGTTGTTTTATCCTATGCTTTATTAAATTGTATTTATCTTGTTTTGTCCTATGCTTTATTAAATTGTGTTTATGTTGTTTTAACCTATGCTTTATTAAATTGTATTTATGTTGTTTTATCCTATGCTTTATTAAATTGTATTTATGTTGTTTTATCGTATGCTTTATTAAAGTGCATTTATGTTGTTTTATCCTATGCTTTATTAAATTGTATTTATGTTGTTTTATCGTATGCTTTATTAAATTGTATTTATGTTGTTTTATCCTATGCTTTATTAAATTGTGTTTATGTTGTTTTATCCTATGCTTTATTAAATTGTATTTATGTTGTTTTATCCTATGCTTTATTACATTGTATTTATGTTGTTTTATCCTATGCTTTATGAAATTGTATTTATGTTGTTTTATCCTATGCTTTATTAAATTGTATTTATGTTGTTTTATCCTATGCTTTATTAAATTGTATTTATGTTGTTTTATCGTATGCTTTATTAAAGTGCATTTATGTTGTTTTATCCTATGCTTTATTAAATTGTATTTATGTTGTTTTATCCTATGCTTTATTAAATTGTTTTTATGTTGTTTTAACCTATGCTTTATTAAATTGTATTTATGTTGTTTTAACCTATGCTTTATTAAATTGTATTTATGTTGTTTTATCCTATGCTTTATTAAATTGTATTTATGTTGCTTTAACCTTTGCTGTATTAAATTGTATTTATGTTGTTTTATCCTATGCTTTATTAAATTGTATTTATGTTGTTTTATCGTATGCTTTATTAAATTGTATTATGTTGTTTTATCGTATGCTTTATTAAATTGTATATATGTTGTTTTATCCAATGATTTATTAAATTGTGTTTATGTTGTTTTATCCTATCCTTTATTAAATTGTATTTATGTTGTTTTATCCTATGCTTAATTAAATTGTATTTATGTTGTTTTATCCTATGCTTTATTAAATTGTATTTATGTTGTTTTATCGTATGCTTTATTAAATTGTATTTATGTTGTTTTATCCTATGCTTTATTAAATTGTGTTTATTTTGTTTTATCCTATGCTTTATTAAATTGTATTTATGTTGTTTTAACCCATGTTGTATTAAATTGTATTTATGTTGTTTTATCCTATGCTTTATTAAATTGTATATATGTTGTTTTATCCTATGCTTTATTAAATTGTATTTATCTTGTTTTGTCCTATGCTTTATTAAATTGTATTTATGTTGTTTTAACCTATGCTTTATTAAATTGTATTTATGTTGTTTTATCCTATGCTTTATTAAATTGTATTTATGTTGTTTTATCCTATGCTTTATTAAATTGTGTTTATGTTGTTTTATCCTATGCTTTATTAAATTGTATTTATGTTGTTTTATCCTATGCTTTATTAAATTGTATTTATGTTGTTTTATCCTATGCTTTATGAAATTGTATTTATGTTGTTTTATCCTATGCTTTATTAAATTGTATTTATGTTGTTTTATCCTATGCTTTATTAAATTGTATTTATGTTGTTTTATCGTATGCTTTATTAAAGTGCATTTATGTTGTTTTATCCTATGCTTTATTAAATTGTATTTATGTTGTTTTATCCTATGCTTTATTAAATTGTATTTATGTTGTTTTAACCTATGCTTTATTAAATTGTATTTATGTTGTTTTATCCTATGCTTTATTGAATTGTATTTATGTTGCTTTAACCTTTGCTTTATTAAATTGTATTTATGTTGTTTTATCCTATGCTTTATTAAATTGTATTTATGTTGTTTTATCATATGCTTTATTAAATTGTATTATGTTGTTTTATCGTATGCTTTATTAAATTGTATATATGTTGTTTTATCCTATGATTTATTAAATTGTGTTTATGTTGTTTTATCCTATGCTTAATTAAATTGTATTTATGTTGTTTTATCCTATGCTTAATTAAATTGTATTTATGTTGTTTTATCCTATGCTTTATTAAATTGTATTTATGTTGTTTTATCGTATGCTTTATTAAATTGTATTTATGTTGTTTTATCCTATGCTTTATTAAATTGTGTTTATTTTGTTTTATCCTATGCTTTATTAAATTGTATTTATGTTGTTTTAACCCATGTTGTATTAAATTGTATTTATGTTGTTTTATCCTATGCTTTATTAAATTGTATATATGTTGTTTTATCCTATGCTTTATTAAATTGTATTTATCTTGTTTTGTCCTCTGCTTTATTAAATTGTATTTATGTTGTTTTAACCTATGCTTTATTAAATTGTATTTATGTTGTTTTATCCTATGCTTTATTAAATTGTATTTATGTTGTTTTATCCTATGCTTTATTAAATTGTGTTTATGTTGTTTTATCCTATGCTTTATTAAATTGTATTTATGTTGTTTTATCCTATGCTTTATTAAATTGTATTTATGTTGTTTTATCCTATGCTTTATGAAATTGTATTTATGTTGTTTTATCCTATGCTTTATTAAATTGTATTTATGTTGTTTTATCCTATGCTTTATTAAATTGTATTTATGTTGTTTTATCGTATGCTTTATTAAAGTGCATTTATGTTGTTTTATCCTATGCTTTATTAAATAGTATTTATATTGTTTTATCCTATGCTTTATTAAATTGTATTTATGTTGTATTATCCTATGCTTAATTAAATTGTATTTATGTTGTTTTATCCTATGCTTTATTAAATTGTATTTATGTTGTTTTATCGTATGCTTTATTAAATTGCATTTATGTTGTTTTATCCTATGCTTTATTAAATTGTGTTTATTTTGTTTTATCCTATGCTTTATTAAATTGTATTTATGTTGTTTTAACCCATGTTTTATTAAATTGTATTTATGTTGTTTTATCCTATGCTTTATTAAATTGTATATATGTTGTTTTATCCTATGCTTTATTAAATTGTATTTATCTTGTTTTGTCCTATGCTTTATTAAATTGTGTTTATGTTGTTTTAACCTATGCTTTATTAAATTGTATTTATGTTGTTTTATCCTATGCTTTATTAAATTGTATTTATGTTGTTTTATCCTATGCTTTATTAAATTGTATTTATGTTGTTTTATCCTATGCTTTATTAAATTGTATATATGTTGTTTTAACCTATGCTTTATTAAATTGTATTTATGTTGTTTTAACCTATGCTTTATTAAATTGTATTTATGTTGTTTTATCCTATGCTTTATTAAATTGTATTTATGTTGCTTTAACCTTTGCTTTATTAAATTGTATTTATGTTGTTTTAACCCAAGTTTTATTAAATTGTATTTATGTTGTTTTATCCTATACTTTATTAAATTGTATATATGTTGTTTTATCCTATGCTTTATTAAATTGTATTTATCTTGTTTTGTCCTATGCTTTATTAAATTGTGTTTATGTTGTTTTAACCTATGCTTTATTAAATTGTATTTATGTTGTTTTATCCTATGCTTTATTAAATTGTATTTATGTTGTTTTATCCTATGCTTTATTAAATTGTATTTATGTTGTTTTATCCTATGCTTTATTAAATTGTATATATGTTGTTTTAACCTATGCTTTATTAAATTGTATTTATGTTGTTTTAACCTATGCTTTATTAAATTGTTTTTATGTTGTTTTATCCTATGCTTTATTAAATTGTATTTATGTTGCTTTAACCTTTGCTTTATTAAATTGTATTTATGTTGTTTTATCCTATGCTTTATTAAATTGTATTTATGTTGTTTTATCGTATGCTTTATTAAATTGTATTATGTTGTTTTATCGTATGCTTTATTAAATTGTATATATGTTGTTTTATCCTATGATTTATTAAATTGTGTTTATGTTGTTTTATCCTATGCTTTATTAAATTGTATTTATGTCGTGTTAACCCATGCTTTATTAAATTGTATTTATGTGATTTTATCCTATGCTTTATTAAATTGTATTTATGTTGTTTTATCCTATGCTTTATTAAATTGTATTTATCTTGTTTTGTCCTATGCTTTATTAAATTGTATTTATGTTGTTTTAACCTATGCTTTATTAAATTGTATTTATGTTGTTTTATCCTATGCTTTATTAAATTGTGTTTATGTTGTTTTATCCTATGCTTTATTAAATTGTATTTATGTTGTTTTATCCTATGCTGTATTAAATTGTATTTATGTTGTTTTATCCTATGCTTTATGAAATTGTATTTATGTTGTTTTATCCTATGCTTTATGAAATTGTATTTATGTTGTTTTATCCTATGCTTTATTAAATTGTATTTATGTTGTTTTATCCTATGCTTTATTAAATTGTATTTATGTTGTTTTATCATATGCTTTATTAAAGTGCATTTATTTTGTTTTATCCTATGCTTTATTAAATTGTATTTATGTTGTTTTATCCTATGCTTTATTAAATTGTATTTATGTTGTTTTATCCTATGCTTAATTAAATTGTATTCATGTTGTTTTATCCTATGCTTTATTAAATTGTATTTATGTTGTTTTGTCCTATGCTTTATTAAATTGGGTTTATTTTGTTTTATGCTATGCTTTATTAAATTGGGTTTATTTAGTTTTATCCTATGCTTTATTAAATTGTATTTATGTTGTTTTAACCCATGTTTTATTAAATTGTATTTATGTTGTTTTATCCTATGCTTTATTAAATTGTATATATGTTGTTTTATCCTATGCTTTATTAAATTGTATTTATCTTGTTTTGTCCTATGCTTTATTAAATTGTATTTATGTTATTTTAACCTATGCTTTATTAAATTGCATTTATGTTGTTTTATCCTATGCTTTATTAAATTGTATTTATGTTGTTTTATCCTATGCTTTATTAAATTGTATTTATGTTGTTTTATCCTATGCTTTATTAAATTGTATTTATGTTGTTTTAACCTATGCTTTATTAAATTGTATTTATGTTGTTTTAACCTATGCTTTATTAAATTGTATTTATGTTGTTTTATCCTATGCTTTATTAAATTGTATTTATGTTGTTTTATCCTATGCTTTATTAAATTGTATTTATGTTGTTTTATCCTATGCTTTATTAAATTGTATTTATGTTGTTTTATCCTATGCTTTATTAAATTGTATTATGTTGTTTTATCATATGCTTTATTAAATTGTATTTATGTTGTTTTATCCTATGCTTTATTAAATTGTGTTTATGTTGTTTTATCCTATGCTTTATTAAATTGTATTAATGTTGTTTTAACCCATGCTTTATTAAATTGTATTTATGTGGTTTTATCCTATGCTTTATTAAATTGTATTTATGTTGTTTTATCCTATGCTTTATTAAATTGTATTTATGTTGTTTTATCCTATGCTTTATTAAATTGCATTTATTTTGTTTTGTCGAATGCTTTATTAAATTGTATTTATGTTGTTTTAACCCATGATTTATTAAATTGTATTTATGTTGTTTTATCCTATGCTTTATTAAATTGTATTTATGTTGTTTTGTTCTATGCTTTATTAAATTGTATTTATGTGGTTTTATCCTATGATTTATTAAATTGTATTTATGTTGTTTTATCGTATGCTTTATTAAAGTGCATTTATGTTGTTTTATCCTATGCTTTATTAAATTGTATTTATGTTGTTTTATCCTATGCTTTATTAAATTGTATTTATGTTGTTTTATCCTATGCTTAATTAAATTGTATTCATGTTGTTTTATCCTATGCTTTATTAAATTGTATTTATGTTGTTTTATCCTATGCTTTATTAAATTGGGTTTATTTTGTTTTATCCTATGCTTTATTAAATTGGGTTTATTTAGTTTTATCCTATGCTTTATTAAATTGTATTTATGTTGTTTTAACCCACGTTTTATTAAATTGTATTTATGTTATTTTAACCTATGCTTTATTAAATTGTATTTATGTTGTTTTATCCTATGCTTTATTAAATTGTATTTATCTTGTTTTATCCTATGCTTTATTAAATTGTATTTATGTTGTTTTATCCTATGCTTTATTAAATTGTATTTATGTTGTTTTAACCTATGCTTTATTAAATTGTATTTATGTTGTTTTAACCTATGCTTTATTAAATTGTATTTATGTTGTTTTATCCTATGCTTTATTAAATTGTATTTATGTTGTTTTATCCTATGCTTTATTAAATTGTATTTATGTTGTTTTATCCTATGCTTTATTAAATTGTATTTATGTTGTTTTATCCTATGCTTTATTAAATTGTATTATGTTGTTTTATCATATGCTTTATTAAATTGTATTTATGTTGTTTTATCCTATGCTTTATTAAATTGTGTTTATGTTGTTTTATCCTATGCTTTATTAAATTGTATTAATGTTGTTTTAACCCATGCTTTATTAAATTGTATTTATGTGGTTTTATCCTATGCTTTATTAAATTGTATTTATGTTGTTTTATCCTATGCTTTATTAAATTGTATTTATGTTGTTTTATCCTATGCTTTATTAAATTGCATTTATTTTGTTTTGTCGAATGCTTTATTAAATTGTATTTATGTTGTTTTAACCCATGATTTATTAAATTGTATTTATGTTGTTTTATCCTATGCTTTATTAAATTGTATTTATGTTGTTTTGTTCTATGCTTTATTAAATTGTATTTATGTGGTTTTATCCTATGATTTATTAAATTGTATTTATGTTGTTTTATCCTATGCTTTATTAAATTGTATTTATGTGGTTTTATCCTATGCTTTATTAAATTGTATTTATGTTGTTTTATCCTATGCTTTATTAAATTGTATTTATGTTGTTTTATCCTATGCTTTAATAAATTGTATTTATGTTGTTTTGTCCTATGCTTTATTAAAATGTATTTATGTTGTTTTAACCCATGCTTTATTAAATTGTATTTATGTTGTTTTATCCTGTGCTTTATTAAATTATATTTATGTTGTTTTATCCTATGCTTTATTAAATTGTATTTATGTTGTTTTATCCTATGCTTTATTAAATTGTATTTATTTTGTTTTATCCTATGCTTTAATAAATTGTATTAATGTTGTTTTGTCCTATGCTTTATTAAATTGTATTTATGTTGTTTTAACCCATGCTTTATTAAATTGTATTTATGTTGTTTTATCCTATGCTTTATTAAATTGTACTTATGTTGTTTTATCCTATGCTTTATTAAATTGTGTTTATTTTGTTTTATCCTATGCTTTATTAAATTGTATTTATGTTGTTTTAACCCATGTTGTATTAAATTGTATTTATGTTGTTTTATCCTATGCTTTATTAAATTGTATATATGTTGTTTTATCCTATGCTTTATTAAATTGTATTTATCTTGTTTTGTCCTATGCTTTATTAAATTGTATTTATTTTGTTTTAACCTATGCTTTATTAAATTGTATTTATGTTGTTTTATCCTATGCTTTATTAAATTGTATTTATGTTGTTTTATCCTATGCTTTATTAAATTGTGTTTATGTTGTTTTATCCTATGATTTATTAAATTGTATTTATGTTGTTTTATCCTATGCTTTATTAAATTGTATTTATGTTGTTTTATCCTATGCTTTATGAAATTGTATTTATGTTGTTTTATCCTATGCTTTATTAAATTGTATTTATGTTGTTTTATCCTATGCTTTATTAAATTGTATTTATGTTGTTTTATCGTATGCTTTATTAAAGTGCATTTATGTTGTTTTATCCTATGCTTTATTAAATTGTATTTATGTTGTTTTATCCTATGCTTTATTAAATTGTATTTATGTTGTTTTATCCTATTTTTAATTAAATTGTATTCATGTTGTTTTATCCTATGCTTTATTAAATTGTATTTATGTTGTTTTATCCTATGCTTTATTAAATTGGGTTTATTTTGTTTTATCCTATGCTTTATTAAATTGGGTTTATTTAGTTTTATCCTATGCTTTATTAAATTGTATTTATGTTGTTTTAACCCACGTTTTATTAAATTGTATTTATGTTGTTTTATCCTATGCTTTATTAAATTGTATATATGTTGTTTTATCCTATGCTTTATTAAATTGTATTTATCTTGTTTTGTCCTATGCTTTATTAAATTGTATTTATGTTATTTTAACCTATGCTTTATTAAATTGTATTTATGTTGTTTTATCCTATGCTTTATTAAATTGTATTTATGTTGTTTTATCCTATGCTTTATTAAATTGTATTTATGTTGTTTTAACCTATGCTTTATTAAATTGTATTTATGTTGTTTTAACCTATGCATATTAAATTGTATTTATGTTGTTTTATCCTATGCTTTATTAAATTGTATTTATGTTGTTTTATCCTATACTTTATTAAATTGTATTTATGTTGTTTTATCCTATGCTTTATTAAATTGTATTTATGTTGTTTTATCCTATGCTTTATTAAATTGTATTATGTTGTTTTATCATATGCTTTATTAAATTGTATTTATGTTGTTTTATCCTATGCTTTATTAAATTGTGTTTATGTTGTTTTATCCTATGCTTTATTAAATTGTATTAATGTTGTTTTAACCCATGCTTTATTAAATTGTATTTATGTGGTTTTATCCTATGCTTTATTAAATTGAATTTATGTTGTTTTATCCTATGCTTTATTAAATTGTATTTATGTTGTTTTATCCTATGCTTTATTAAATTGCATTTATTTTGTTTTGTCGAATGCTTTATTAAATTGTATTTATGTTGTTTTAACCCATGATTTATTAAATTGTATTTATGTTGTTTTATCCTATGCTTTATTAAATTGTATTTATGTTGTTTTGTTCTATGCTTTATTAAATTGTATTTATGTGGTTTTATCCTATGATTTATTAAATTGTATTTATGTTGTTTTATCCTATGCTTTATTAAATTGTATTTATGTTGTTTTATCCTATGCTTTATTAAATTGTGTTTATGTTGTTTTATCCTATGCTTTATGAAATTGTATTTATGTTGTTTTATCCTATGCTTTATTAAATTGTATTTATGTTGTTTTATCCTATGCTTTATGAAATTGTATTTATGTTGTTTTATCCTATGCTTTATTAAATTGTATTTATGTTGTTTTATCCTATGCTTTATTAAATTGTATTTATGTTGTTTTATCGTATGCTTTATTAAAGTGCATTTATGTTGTTTTATCCTATGCTTTATTAAATAGTATTTATATTGTTTTATCCTATGCTTTATTAAATTGTATTTATGTTGTATTATCCTATGCTTAATTAAATTGTATTTATGTTGTTTTATCCTATGCTTTATTAAATTGTATTTATGTTGTTTTATCGTATGCTTTATTAAATTGCATTTATGTTGTTTTATCCTATGCTTTATTAAATTGTGTTTATTTTGTTTTATCCTATGCTTTATTAAATTGTATTTATGTTGTTTTAACCCATGTTTTATTAAATTGTATTTATGTTGTTTTATCCTATGCATTATTAAATTGTATTTATGTTGTTTTATCCTATGCTTTATTAAATTGTATTTATGTTGTTTTATCCTATGCTTTATTAAATTGTATTTATGTTGTTTTATCCTATGCTTTATTAAATTGTATATATGTTGTTTTAACCTATGCTTTATTAAATTGTATTTATGTTGTTTTAACCTATGCTTTATTAAATTGTATTTATGTTGTTTTATCCTATGCTTTATTAAATTGTATTTATGTTGCTTTAACCTTTGCTTTATTAAATTGTATTTATGTTGTTTTAACCCAAGTTTTATTAAATTGTATTTATGTTGTTTTATCCTATACTTTATTAAATTGTATATATGTTGTTTTAACCTATGCTTTATTAAATTGTATTTATGTTGTTTTATCCTATGCTTTATTAAATTGTATTTATGTTGTTTTATCCTATGCTTTATTAAATTGTATTTATGTTGTTTTATCCTATGCTTTATTAAATTGTATATATGTTGTTTTAACCTATGCTTTATTAAATTGTATTTATGTTGTTTTAACCTATGCTTTATTAAATTGTTTTTATGTTGTTTTATCCTATGCTTTATTAAATTGTATTTATGTTGCTTTAACCTTTGCTTTATTAAATTGTATTTATGTTGTTTTATCCTATGCTTTATTAAATTGTATTTATGTTGTTTTATCGTATGCTTTATTAAATTGTATATATGTTGTTTTATCCTATGCTTTATTAAATTGTATTTATCTTGTTTTGTCCTATGCTTTATTAAATTGTATTTATGTTATTTTAACCTATGCTTTATTAAATTGCATTTATGTTGTTTTATCCTATGCTTTATTAAATTGTATTTATGTTGTTTTATCCTATGCTTTATTAAATTGTATTTATGTTGTTTTATCCTATGCTTTATTAAATTGTATTTATGTTGTTTTAAACTATGCTTTATTAAATTGTATTTATGTTGTTTTAACCTATGCTTTATTAAATTGTATTTATGTTGTTTTATCCTATGCTTTATTAAATTGTATTTATGTTGTTTTATCCTATGCTTTATTAAATTGTATTTATGTTGTTTTATCCTATGCTTTATTAAATTGTATTTATGTTGTTTTATCCTATGCTTTATTAAATTGTATTATGTTGTTTTATCATATGCTTTATTAAATTGTATTTATGTTGTTTTATCCTATGCTTTATTAAATTGTGTTTATGTTGTTTTATCCTATGCTTTATTAAATTGTATTAATGTTGTTTTAACCCATGCTTTATTAAATTGTATTTATGTGGTTTTATCCTATGCTTTATTAAATTGTATTTATGTTGTTTTATCCTATGCTTTATTAAATTGTATTTATGTTGTTTTATCCTATGCTTTATTAAATTGCATTTATTTTGTTTTGTCGAATGCTTTATTAAATTGTATTTATGTTGTTTTAACCCATGATTTATTAAATTGTATTTATGTTGTTTTATCCTATGCTTTATTAAATTGTATTTATGTTGTTTTGTTCTATGCTTTATTAAATTGTATTTATGTGGTTTTATCCTATGATTTATTAAATTGTATTTATGTTGTTTTATTGTATGCTTTATTAAAGTGCATTTATGTTGTTTTATCCTATGCTTTATTAAATTGTATTTATGTTGTTTTATCCTATGCTTTATTAAATTGTATTTATGTTGTTTTATCCTATGCTTAATTAAATTGTATTCATGTTGTTTTATCCTATGCTTTATTAAATTGTATTTATGTTGTTTTATCCTATGCTTTATTAAATTGGGTTTATTTTGTTTTATCCTATGCTTTATTAAATTGGGTTTATTTAGTTTTATCCTATGCTTTATTAAATTGTATTTATGTTGTTTTAACCCACGTTTTATTAAATTGTATTTATGTTATTTTAACCTATGCTTTATTAAATTGTATTTATGTTGTTTTATCCTATGCTTTATTAAATTGTATTTATGTTGTTTTATCCTATGCTTTATTAAATTGTATTTATGTTGTTTTATCCTATGCTTTATTAAATTGTATTTATGTTGTTTTAACCTATGCTTTATTAAATTGTATTTATGTTGTTTTAACCTATGCTTTATTAAATTGTATTTATGTTGTTTTATCCTATGCTTTATTAAATTGTATTTATGTTGTTTTATCCTATGCTTTATTAAATTGTATTTATGTTGTTTTATCCTATGCTTTATTAAATTGTATTTATGTTGTTTTATCCTATGCTTTATTAAATTGTATTATGTTGTTTTATCATATGCTTTATTAAATTGTATTTATGTTGTTTTATCCTATGCTTTATTAAATTGTGTTTATGTTGTTTTATCCTATGCTTTATTAAATTGCATTAATGTTGTTTTAACCCATGCTTTATTAAATTGTATTTATGTGGTTTTATCCTATGCTTTATTAAATTGTATTTATGTTGTTTTATCCTATGCTTTATTAAATTGTATTTATGTTGTTTTATCCTATGCTTTATTAAATTGCATTTATTTTGTTTTGTCGAATGCTTTATTAAATTGTATTTATGTTGTTTTAACCCATGATTTATTAAATTGTATTTATGTTGTTTTATCCTATGCTTTATTAAATTGTATTTATGTTGTTTTGTTCTATGCTTTAGTAAATTGTATTTATGTGGTTTTATCCTATGATTTATTAAATTGTATTTATGTTGTTTTATCCTATGCTTTATTAAATTGTATTTATGTGATTTTATCCTATGCTTTATTAAATTGTATTTATGTTGTTTTATCCTATGCTTTATTAAATTGTATTTATGTTGTTTTATCCTATGCTTTAATAAATTGTATTTATGTTGTTTTGTCCTATGCTTTATTAAAATGTATTTATGTTGTTTTAACCCATGCTTTATTAAATTGTATTTATGTTGTTTTATCCTGTGCTTTATTAAATTATATTTATGTTGTTTTATCCTATGCTTTATTAAATTGTATTTATGTTGTTTTATCCTATGCTTTATTAAATTGTATTTATTTTGTTTTATCCTATGCTTTAATAAATTGTATTAATGTTGTTTTGTCCTATGCTTTATTAAATTGTATTTATGTTGTTTTAACCCATGCTTTATTAAATTGTATTTATGTTGTTTTATCCTATGCTTTATTAAATTGTACTTATGTTGTTTTATCCTATGCTTTATTAAATTGTGTTTATTTTGTTTTATCCTATGCTTTATTAAATTGTATTTATGTTGTTTTAACCCATGTTGTATTAAATTGTATTTATGTTGTTTTATCCTATGCTTTATTAAATTGTATATATGTTGTTTTATCCTATGCTTTATTAAATTGTATTTATCTTGTTTTGTCCTATGCTTTATTAAATTGTATTTATTTTGTTTTAACCTATGCTTTATTAAATTGTATTTATGTTGTTTTATCCTATGCTTTATTAAATTGTATTTATGTTGTTTTATCCTATGCTTTATTAAATTGTGTTTATGTTGTTTTATCCTATGATTTATTAAATTGTATTTATGTTGTTTTATCCTATGCTTTATTAAATTGTATTTATGTTGTTTTATCCTATGCTTTATGAAATTGTATTTATGTTGTTTTATCCTATGCTTTATTAAATTGTATTTATGTTGTTTTATCCTATGCTTTATTAAATTGTATTTATGTTGTTTTATCGTATGCTTTATTAAAGTGCATTTATGTTGTTTTATCCTATGCTTTATTAAATTGTATTTATGTTGTTTTATCCTATGCTTTATTAAATTGTATTTATGTTGTTTTATCCTATTTTTAATTAAATTGTATTCATGTTGTTTTATCCTATGCTTTATTAAATTGTATTTATGTTGTTTTATCCTATGCTTTATTAAATTGGGTTTATTTTGTTTTATCCTATGCTTTATTAAATTGGGTTTATTTAGTTTTATCCTATGCTTTATTAAATTGTATTTATGTTGTTTTAACCCACGTTTTATTAAATTGTATTTATGTTGTTTTATCCTATGCTTTATTAAATTGTATATATGTTGTTTTATCCTATGCTTTATTAAATTGTATTTATCTTGTTTTGTCCTATGCTTTATTAAATTGTATTTATGTTATTTTAACCTATGCTTTATTAAATTGTATTTATGTTGTTTTATCCTATGCTTTATTAAATTGTATTTATGTTGTTTTATCCTATGCTTTATTAAATTGTATTTATGTTGTTTTAACCTATGCTTTATTAAATTGTATTTATGTTGTTTTAACCTATGCTTTATTAAATTGTATTTATGTTGTTTTATCCTATGCTTTATTAAATTGTATTTATGTTGTTTTATCCTATACTTTATTAAATTGTATTTATGTTGTTTTATCCTATGCTTTATTAAATTGTATTTATGTTGTTTTATCCTATGCTTTATTAAATTGTATTATGTTGTTTTATCATATGCTTTATTAAATTGTATTTATGTTGTTTTATCCTATGCTTTATTAAATTGTGTTTATGTTGTTTTATCCTATGCTTTATTAAATTGTATTAATGTTGTTTTAATCCATGCTTTATTAAATTGTATTTATGTGGTTTTATCCTATGCTTTATTAAATTGAATTTATGTTGTTTTATCCTATGCTTTATTAAATTGTATTTATGTTGTTTTATCCTATGCTTTATTAAATTGCATTTATTTTGTTTTGTCGAATGCTTTATTAAATTGTATTTATGTTGTTTTAACCCATGATTTATTAAATTGTATTTATGTTGTTTTATCCTATGCTTTATTAAATTGTATTTATGTTGTTTTGTTCTATGCTTTATTA
The DNA here is from genome assembly GCF_046119375.1 of Phyllobates terribilis. NCBI lineage: Eukaryota > Metazoa > Chordata > Amphibia > Anura > Dendrobatidae > Phyllobates > Phyllobates terribilis. The sequence goes on along the minus strand of NW_027362924.1, from coordinate 3,607,506 downwards.
AATTGTATTTATGTGGTTTTATCCTATGATTTATTAAATTGTATTTATGTTGTTTTATCCTATGCTTTATTAAATTGTATTTATGTTGTTTTATCCTATGCTTTATTAAATTGTGTTTATGTTGTTTTATCCTATGCTTTATTAAATTGTATTTATGTTGTTTTATCCTATGCTTTATTAAATTGTATTTATGTTGTTTTATCCTATGCTTTATGAAATTGTATTTATGTTGTTTTATCCTATGCTTTATTAAATTGTATTTATGTTGTTTTATCCTATGCTTTATTAAATTGTATTTATGTTGTTTTATCGTATGCTTTATTAAAGTGCATTTATGTTGTTTTATCCTATGCTTTATTAAATAGTATTTATATTGTTTTATCCTATGCTTTATTAAATTGCATTTATGTTGTTTTATCCTATGCTTTATTAAATTGTGTTTATTTTGTTTTATCCTATGCTTTATTAAATTGTATTTATGTTGTTTTAACCCATGTTTTATTAAATTGTATTTATGTTGTTTTATCCTATGCTTTATTAAATTGTATATATGTTGTTTTATCCTATGCTTTATTAAATTGTATTTATCTTGTTTTGTCCTATGCTTTATTAAATTGTGTTTATGTTGTTTTAACCTATGCTTTATTAAATTGTATTTATGTTGTTTTATCCTATGCTTTATTAAATTGTATTTATGTTGTTTTATCCTATGCTTTATTAAATTGTATTTATGTTGTTTTATCCTATGCTTTATTAAATTGTATATATGTTGTTTTAACCTATGCTTTATTAAATTGTATTTATGTTGTTTTAACCTATGCTTTATTAAATTGTATTTATGTTGTTTTATCCTATGCTTTATTAAATTGTATTTATGTTGCTTTAACCTTTGCTTTATTAAATTGTATTTATGTTGTTTTAACCCAAGTTTTATTAAATTGTATTTATGTTGTTTTATCCTATACTTTATTAAATTGTATATATGTTGTTTTATCCTATGCTTTATTAAATTGTATTTATCTTGTTTTGTCCTATGCTTTATTAAATTGTGTTTATGTTGTTTTAACCTATGCTTTATTAAATTGTATTTATGTTGTTTTATCCTATGCTTTATTAAATTGTATTTATGTTGTTTTATCCTATGCTTTATTAAATTGTATTTATGTTGTTTTATCCTATGCTTTATTAAATTGCATATATGTTGTTTTAACCTATGCTTTATTAAATTGTATTTATGTTGTTTTAACCTATGCTTTATTAAATTGTTTTTATGTTGTTTTATCCTATGCTTTATTAAATTGTATTTATGTTGCTTTAACCTATGCTTTATTAAATTGTATTTATGTTGTTTTATCCTATGCTTTATTAAATTGTATTTATGTTGTTTTATCGTATGCTTTATTAAATTGTATTATGTTGTTTTATCGTATGCTTTATTAAATTGTATATATGTTGTTTTATCCTATGATTTATTAAATTGTGTTTATGTTGTTTTATCCTATGCTTTATTAAATTGTATTTATGTCGTGTTAACCCATGCTTTATTAAATTGTATTTATGTGATTTTATCCTATGCTTTATTAAATTGTATTTATGTTGTTTTATCCTATGCTTTATTAAATTGTATTTATCTTGTTTTGTCCTATGCTTTATTAAATTGTATTTATGTTGTTTTAACCTATGCTTTATTAAATTGTATTTATGTTGTTTTATCCTATGCTTTATTAAATTGTGTTTATGTTGTTTTATCCTATGCTTTATTAAATTGTATTTATGTTGTTTTATCCTATGCTTTATTAAATTGTATTTATGTTGTTTTATCCTATGCTTTATGAAATTGTATTTATGTTGTTTTATCCTATGCTTTATGAAATTGTATTTATGTTGTTTTATCCTATGCTTTATTAAATTGTATTTATGTTGTTTTATCCTATGCTTTATTAAATTGTATTTATGTTGTTTTATCATATGCTTTATTAAAGTGCATTTATGTTGTTTTATCCTATGCTTTATTAAATTGTATTTATGTTGTTTTATCCTATGCTTTATTAAATTGTATTTATGTTGTTTTATCCTATGCTTAATTAAATTGTATTCATGTTGTTTTATCCTATGCTTTATTAAATTGTATTTATGTTGTTTTGTCCTATGCTTTATTAAATTGGGTTTATTTTGTTTTATGCTATGCTTTATTAAATTGGGTTTATTTAGTTTTATCCTATGCTTTATTAAATTGTATTTATGTTGTTTTAACCCATGTTTTATTAAATTGTATTTATGTTGTTTTATCCTATGCTTTATTAAATTGTATATATGTTGTTTTATCCTATGCTTTATTAAATTGTATTTATCTTGTTTTGTCCTATGCTTTATTAAATTGTATTTATGTTATTTTAACCTATGCTTTATTAAATTGCATTTATGTTGTTTTATCCTATGCTTTATTAAATTGTATTTATGTTGTTTTATCCTATGCTTTATTAAATTGTATTTATGTTGTTTTATCCTATGCTTTATTAAATTGTATTTATGTTGTTTTAACCTATGCTTTATTAAATTGTATTTATGTTGTTTTAACCTATGCTTTATTAAATTGTATTTATGTTGTTTTATCCTATGCTTTATTAAATTGTATTTATGTTGTTTTATCCTATGCTTTATTAAATTGTATTTATGTTGTTTTATCCTATGCTTTATTAAATTGTATTTATGTTGTTTTATCCTATGCTTTATTAAATTGTATTATGTTGTTTTATCATATGCTTTATTAAATTGTATTTATGTTGTTTTATCCTATGCTTTATTAAATTGTGTTTATGTTGTTTTATCCTATGCTTTATTAAATTGTATTCATGTTGTTTTAACCCATGCTTTATTAAATTGTATTTATGTGGTTTTATCCTATGCTTTATTAAATTGTATTTATGTTGTTTTATCCTATGCTTTATTAAATTGTATTTATGTTGTTTTATCCTATGCTTTATTAAATTGCATTTATTTTGTTTTGTCGAATGCTTTATTAAATTGTATTTATGTTGTTTTAACCCATGATTTATTAAATTGTATTTATGTTGTTTTATCCTATGCTTTATTAAATTGTATTTATGTTGTTTTGTTCTATGCTTTATTAAATTGTATTTATGTGGTTTTATCCTATGATTTATTAAATTGTATTTATGTTGTTTTATCGTATGCTTTATTAAAGTGCATTTATGTTGTTTTATCCTATGCTTTATTAATTTGTATTTATGTTGTTTTATCCTATGCTTTATTAAATTGTATTTATGTTGTTTTATCCTATGCTTAATTAAATTGTATTCATGTTGTTTTATCCTATGCTTTATTAAATTGTATTTATGTTGTTTTATCCTATGCTTTATTAAATTGGGTTTATTTTGTTTTATCCTATGCTTTATTAAATTGGGTTTATTTAGTTTTATCCTATGCTTTATTAAATTGTATTTATCTTGTTTTAACCCACGTTTTATTAAATTGTATTTATGTTGTTTTATCCTATGCTTTATTAAATTGTATATATGTTGTTTTATCCTATGCTTTATTAAATTGTATTTATCTTGTTTTGTCCTATGCTTTATTAAATTGTATTTATGTTATTTTAACCTATGCTTTATTAAATTGTATTTATGTTGTTTTATCCTATGCTTTATTAAATTGTATTTATGTTGTTTTATCCTATGCTTTATTAAATTGTATTTATGTTGTTTTATCCTATGCTTTATTAAATTGTATTTATGTTGTTTTAACCTATGCTTTATTAAATTGTATTTATGTTGTTTTAACCTATGCTTTATTAAATTGTATTTATGTTGTTTTATCCTATGCTTTATTAAATTGTATTTATGTTGTTTTATCCTATGCTTTATTAAATTGTATTTATGTTGTTTTATCCTATGCTTTATTAAATTGTATTTATGTTGTTTTATCCTATGCTTTATTAAATTGTATTATGTTGTTTTATCATATGCTTTATTAAATTGTATTTATGTTGTTTTATCCTATGCTTTATTAAATTGTATTATGTTGTTTTATCATATGCTTTATTAAATTGTATTTATGTTGTTTTATCCTATGCTTTATTAAATTGTGTTTATGTTGTTTTATCCTATGCTTTATTAAATTGTATTAATGTTGTTTTAACCCATGCTTTATTAAATTGTATTTATGTGGTTTTATCCTATGCTTTATTAAATTGTATTTATGTTGTTTTATCCTATGCTTTATTAAATTGTATTTATGTTGTTTTATCCTATGCTTTATTAAATTGCATTTATTTTGTTTTGTCGAATGCTTTATTAAATTGTATTTATGTTGTTTTAACCCATGATTTATTAAATTGTATTTATGTTGTTTTATCCTATGCTTTATTAAATTGTATTTATGTTGTTTTGTTCTATGCTTTATTAAATTGTATTTATGTGGTTTTATCCTATGATTTATTAAATTGTATTTATGTTGTTTTATCCTATGCTTTATTAAATTGTATTTATGTGGTTTTATCCTATGCTTTATTAAATTGTATTTATGTTGTTTTATCCTATGCTTTATTAAATTGTATTTATGTTGTTTTATCCTATGCTTTAATAAATTGTATTTATGTTGTTTTGTCCTATGCTTTATTAAAATGTATTTATGTTGTTTTAACCCATGCTTTATTAAATTGTTTTTATGTTGTTTTATCCTGTGCTTTATTAAATTATATTTATGTTGTTTTATCCTATGCTTTATTAAATTGTATTTATGTTGTTTTATCTTATGCTTTATTAAATTGTATTTATTTTGTTTTATCCTATGCTTTAATAAATTGTATTAATGTTGTTTTGTCCTATGCTTTATTAAATTGTATTTATGTTGTTTTAACCCATGCTTTATTAAATTGTATTTATGTTGTTTTATCCTATGCTTTATTAAATTGTGTTTATTTTGTTTTATCCTATGCTTTATTAAATTGTATTTATGTTGTTTTAACCCATGTTGTATTAAATTGTATTTATGTTGTTTTATCCTATGCTTTATTAAATTGTATATATGTTGTTTTATCCTATGCTTTATTAAATTGTATTTATCTTGTTTTGTCCTATGCTTTATTAAATTGTATTTATTTTGTTTTAACCTATGCTTTATTAAATTGTATTTATGTTGTTTTATCCTATGCTTTATTAAATTGTATTTATGTTGTTTTATCCTATGCTTTATTAAATTGTGTTTATGTTGTTTTATCCTATGATTTATTAAATTGTATTTATGTTGTTTTATCCTATGCTTTATTAAATTGTATTTATGTTGTTTTATCCTATGCTTTATGAAATTGTATTTATGTTGTTTTATCCTATGCTTTATTAAATTGTATTCATGTTGTTTTATCCTATGCTTTATTAAATTGTATTTATGTTGTTTTATCGTATGCTTTATTAAAGTGCATTTATGTTGTTTTATCCTATGCTTTATTAAATTGTATTTATGTTGTTTTATCCTATGCTTTATTAAATTGTATTTATGTTGTTTTATCCTATTTTTAATTAAATTGTATTCATGTTGTTTTATCCTATGCTTTATTAAATTGTATTTATGTTGTTTTATCCTATGCTTTATTAAATTGGGTTTATTTTGTTTTATCCTATGCTTTATTAAATTGGGTTTATTTAGTTTTATCCTATGCTTTATTAAATTGTATTTATGTTGTTTTAACCCACGTTTTATTAAATTGTATTTATGTTGTTTTATCCTATGCTTTATTAAATTGTATATATGTTGTTTTATCCTATGCTTTATTAAATTGTATTTATCTTGTTTTGTCCTATGCTTTATTAAATTGTATTTATGTTATTTTAACCTATGCTTTATTAAATTGTATTTATGTTGTTTTATCCTATGCTTTATTAAATTGTATTTATGTTGTTTTATCCTATGCTTTATTAAATTGTATTTATGTTGTTTTAACCTATGCTTTATTAAATTGTATTTATGTTGTTTTAACCTATGCTTTATTAAATTGTATTTATGTTGTTTTATCCTATGCTTTATTAAATTGTATTTATGTTGTTTTATCCTATACTTTATTAAATTGTATTTATGTTGTTTTATCCTATGCTTTATTAAATTGTATTTATGTTGTTTTATCCTATGCTTTATTAAATTGTATTATGTTGTTTTATCATATGCTTTATTAAATTGTATTTATGTTGTTTTATCCTATGCTTTATTAAATTGTGTTTATGTTGTTTTATCCTATGCTTTATTAAATTGTATTAATGTTGTTTTAACCCATGCTTTATTAAATTGTATTTATGTGGTTTTATCCTATGCTTTATTAAATTGTATTTATGTTGTTTTATCCTATGCTTTATTAAATTGTATTTATGTTGTTTTATCCTATGCTTTATTAAATTGCATTTATTTTGTTTTGTCGAATGCTTTATTAAATTGTATTTATGTTGTTTTAACCCATGATTTATTAAATTGTATTTATGTTGTTTTATCCTATGATTTATTAAATTGTATTTATGTTGTTTTGTTCTATGTTTTATTAAATTGTATTTATGTGGTTTTATCCTATGATTTATTAAATTGTATTTATGTTGTTTTATCCTATGCTTTATTAAATTGTATTTATGTGGTTTTATCCTATGCTTTATTAAATTGTATTTATGTTGTTTTATCCTATGCTTTATTAAATTGTATTTATGTTGTTTTATCCTATGCTTTAATAAATTGTATTTATGTTGTTTTGTCCTATGCTTTATTAAAATGTATTTATGTTGTTTTAACCCATGCTTTATTAAATTGTATTTATGTTGTTTTATCCTGTGCTTTATTAAATTATATTTATGTTGTTTTATCCTATGCTTTATTAAATTGTATTTATGTTGTTTTAACCTATGCTTTATTAAATTATATTTATGTTGTTTTATCCTATGCTTTATTAAATTGTATTTATGTTGCTTTAACCTTTGCTTTATTAAATTGTATTTATGTTGTTTTATCCTATGCTTTATTAAATTGTATTTATGTTGTTTTATCGTATGCTTTATTAAATTGTATTATGTTGTTTTATCGTATGCTTTATTAAATTGTATATATGTTGTTTTATCCTATGATTTATTAAATTGTGTTTATGTTGTTTTATCCCATGCTTAATTAAATTGTATTTATGTTGTTTTATCCTATGCTTAATTAAATTGTATTTATGTTGTTTTATCCTATGCTTTATTAAATTGTATTTATGTTGTTTTATCGTATGCTTTATTAAATTGTATTTATGTTGTTTTATCCTATGCTTTATTAAATTGTGTTTATTTTGTTTTATCCTATGCTTTATTAAATTGTATTTATGTTGTTTTAACCCATGTTGTATTAAATTGTATTTATGTTGTTTTATCCTATGCTTTATGAAATTGTATATATGTTGTTTTATCCTATGCTTTATTAAATTGTATTGATGTTGTTTTATCCTATGCTTTATTAAATTGTATTTATCTTGTTTTGTCCTATGCTTTATTAAATTGTATTTATGTTGTTTTAACCTATGCTTTATTAAATTGTATTTATGTTGTTTTATCCTATGCTTTATTAAATTGTATTTATGTTGTTTTATCCTATGCTTTATTAAATTGTGTTTATGTTGTTTTATCCTATGCTTTATTAAATTGTATTTATGTTGTTTTATCCTATGCTTTATTAAATTGTATTTATGTTGTTTTATCCTATGCTTTATGAAATTGTATTTATGTTGTTTTATCCTATGCTTTATTAAATTGTATTTATGTTGTTTTATCCTATGCTTTATTAAATTGTATTTATGTTGTTTTATCGTATGCTTTATTAAAGTGCATTTATGTTGTTTTATCCTATGCTTTATTAAATTGTATTTATATTGTTTTATCCTATGCTTTATTAAATTGTATTTATGTTGTATTATCCTATGCTTAATTAAATTGTATTTATGTTGTTTTATCCTATGCTTTATTAAATTGTATTTATGTTGTTTTATCGTATGCTTTATTAAATTGCATTTATGTTGTTTTATCCTATGCTTTATTAAATTGTGTTTATTTTGTTTTATCCTATGCTTTATTAAATTGTATTTATGTTGTTTTAACCCATGTTTTATTAAATTGTATTTATGTTGTTTTATCCTATGCTTTATTAAATTGTATATATGTTGTTTTATCCTATGCTTTATTAAATTGTATTTATCTTGTTTTGTCCTATGCTTTATTAAATTGTGTTTATGTTGTTTTAACCTATGCTTTATTAAATTGTATTTATGTTGTTTTATCCTATGCTTTATTAAATTGTATTTATGTTGTTTTATCCTATGCTTTATTAAATTGTATTTATGTTGTTTTATCCTATGCTTTATTAAATTGTATATATGTTGTTTTAACCTATGCTTTATTAAATTGTATTTATGTTGTTTTAACCTATGCTTTATTAAATTGTATTTATGTTGTTTTATCCTATGCTTTATTAAATTGTATTTATGTTGCTTTAACCTTTGCTTTATTAAATTGTATTTATGTTGTTTTAACCCATGTTTTATTAAATTGTATTTATGTTGTTTTATCCTATGCTTTATTAAATTGTATATATGTTGTTTTATCCTATGCTTTATTAAATTGTATTTATCTTGTTTTGTCCTATGCTTTATTAAATTGTGTTTATGTTGTTTTAACCTATGCTTTATTAAATTGTATTTATGTTGTTTTATCCTATGCTTTATTAAATTGTATTTAGGTTGTTTTATCCTATGCTTTATTAAATTGTATTTATGTTGTTTTATCCTATGCTTTATTAAATTGTATATATGTTGTTTTAACCTATGCTTTATTAAATTGTATTTATGTTGTTTTAACCTATGCTTTATTAAATTGTATTTATGTTGTTTTATCCTATGCTTTATTAAATTGTATTTATGTTGTTTTATCGTATGCTTTATTAAATTGTATTATGTTGTTTTATCGTATGCTTTATTAAATTGTATATATGTTGTTTTATCCTATGATTTATTAAATTGTGTTTATGTTGTTTTATCCTATGCTTTATTAAATTGTATTTATGTCGTGTTAACCCATGCTTTATTAAATTGTATTTATGTGGTTTTATCCTATGCTTTATTAAATTGTATTTATGTTGTTTTATCCTATGCTTAATTAAATTGTATTTATGTTGTTTTATCCTATGCTTTATTAAATTGTATTTATCTTGTTTTGTCCTATGCTTTATTAAATTGTATTTATGTTGTTTTAACCTATGCTTTATTAAATTGTATTTATGTTGTTTTATCCTATGCTTTATTAAATTGTGTTTATGTTGTTTTATCCTATGCTTTATTAAATTGTATTTATGTTGTTTTATCCTATGCTTTTTTAAATTGTATTTATGTTGTTTTATCCTATGCTTTATGAAATTGTATTTATGTTGTTTTATCCTATGCTTTATGAAATTGTATTTATGTTGTTTTATCCTATGCTTTATTAAATTGTATTTATGTTGTTTTATCCTATGCTTTATTAAATTGTATTTATGTTGTTTTATCGTATGCTTTATTAAAGTGCATTTATGTTGTTTTATCCTATGCTTTATTAAATTGTATTTATGTTGTTTTATCCTATGCTTTATTAAATTGTATTTATGTTGTTTTATCCTATGCTTAATTAAATTGTATTCATGTTGTTTTATCCTATGCTTTATTAAATTGTATTTATGTTGTTTTATCCTATGCTTTATTAAATTGGATTTATTTTGTTTTATGCTATGCTTTATTAAATTGGGTTTATTTAGTTTTATCCTATGCTTTATTAAATTGTATTTATGTTGTTTTAACCCATGTTTTATTAAATTGTATTTATGTTGTTTTATCCTATGCTTTATTAAATTGTACTTATGTTGTTTTATCCTATGCTTTATTAAATTGTATTTATGTTGTTTTATCCTATGCTTTATTAAATTGTATTTATGTTGTTTTATCCTATGCTTTATTAAATTGTATTTATGTTGTTTAATCATATGCTTTATTAAATTGTATTTATGTTGTTTTATCCTATGCTTTATTAAATTGTATTATGTTGTTTTATCATATGCTTTATTAAATTGTATTTATGTTGTTTTATCCTATGCTTTATTAAATTGTGTTTATGTTGTTTTATCCTATGCTTTATTAAATTGTATTAATGTTGTTTTAACCCATGCTTTATTAAATTGTTTTTATGTGGTTTTATCCTATGCTTTATTAAATTGTATTTATGTTGTTTTATCCTATGCTTTATTAAATTGTATTTATGTTGTTTTATCCTATGCTTTATTAAATTGCATTTATTTTGTTTTGTCGAATGCTTTATTAAATTGTATTTATGTTGTTTTAACCCATGATTTATTAAATTGTATTTATGTTGTTTTATCCTATGCTTTATTAAATTGTATTTATGTTGTTTTGTTCTGTGCTTTATTAAATTGTATTTATGTGGTTTTATCCTATGATTTATTAAATTGTATTTATGTTGTTTTATCCTATGCTTTATTAAATTGTATTTATGTGGTTTTATCCTATGCTTTATTAAATTGTATTTATGTTGTTTTATCCTATGCTTTATTAAATTGTATTTATGTTGTTTTATCCTATGCTTTAATAAATTGTATTTATGTTGTTTTGTCCTATGCTTTATTAAAATGTATTTATGTTGTTTTAACCCATGCTTTATTAAATTGTATTTATGTTGTTTTATCCTGTGCTTTATTAAATTATATTTATGTTGTTTTATCCTATGCTTTATTAAATTGTATTTATGTTGTTTTATCCTATGCTTTATTAAATTGTATTTATTTTGTTTTATCCTATGCTTTAATAAATTGTATTAATGTTGTTTTGTCCTATGCTTTATTAAATTGTATTTATGTTGTTTTAACCCATGCTTTATTAAATTGTATTTATGTTGTTTTATCCTATGCTTTATTAAATTGTACTTATGTTGTTTTATCCTATGCTTTATTAAATTGTATTTATGTTGTTTTATCCTATGCTTTATTAAATTGTATTTATGTTGTTTTATCCTATGCTTTATTAAATTGTATTTATGTTGTTTAATCATATGCTTTATTAAATTGTATTTATGTTGTTTTATCCTATGCTTTATTAAATTGTATTATGTTGTTTTATCATATGCTTTATTAAATTGTATTTATGTTGTTTTATCCTATGCTTTATTAAATTGTGTTTATGTTGTTTTATCCTATGCTTTATTAAATTGTATTAATGTTGTTTTAACCCATGCTTTATTAAATTGTTTTTATGTGGTTTTATCCTATGCTTTATTAAATTGTATTTATGTTGTTTTATCCTATGCTTTATTAAATTGTATTTATGTTGTTTTATCCTATGCTTTATTAAATTGCATTTATTTTGTTTTGTCGAATGCTTTATTAAATTGTATTTATGTTGTTTTAACCCATGATTTATTAAATTGTATTTATGTTGTTTTATCCTATGCTTTATTAAATTGTATTTATGTTGTTTTGTTCTGTGCTTTATTAAATTGTATTTATGTGGTTTTATCCTATGATTTATTAAATTGTATTTATGTTGTTTTATCCTATGCTTTATTAAATTGTATTTATGTGGTTTTATCCTATGCTTTATTAAATTGTATTTATGTTGTTTTATCCTATGCTTTATTAAATTGTATTTATGTTGTTTTATCCTATGCTTTAATAAATTGTATTTATGTTGTTTTGTCCTATGCTTTATTAAAATGTATTTATGTTGTTTTAACCCATGCTTTACTAAATTGTATTTATGTTGTTTTATCCTGTGCTTTATTAAATTATATTTATGTTGTTTTATCCTATGCTTTATTAAATTGTATTTATGTTGTTTTATCCTATGCTTTATTAAATTGTATTTATTTTGTTTTATCCTATGCTTTAATAAATTGTATTAATGTTGTTTTGTCCTATGCTTTATTAAATTGTATTTATGTTGTTTTAACCCATGCTTTATTAAATTGTATTTATGTTGTTTTATCCTATGCTTTATTAAATTGTACTTATGTTGTTTTATCCTATGCTTTATTAAATTGTATTTATGTTGTTTTATCCTATGCTTTATTAAATTGTATTTATGTTGTTTTATCCTATGCTTTATTAAATTGTATTTATGTTGTTTAATCATATGCTTTATTAAATTGTATTTATGTTGTTTTATCCTATGCTTTATTAAATTGTGTTTATGTTGTTTTATCCTATGCTTTATTAAATTGTATTTATGTTGTTTTATCCTATGCTTTATTAAATTGTATTTATGTTGTTTTATCCTATGCTTTATTAAATTGTGTTTATGTTGTTTTATCCTATGCTTTATTAAATTGTATTTATGTTGTTTTATCCTATGCTTTATTAAATTGTATTTATGTTGTTTTATCCTATGCTTTATGAAATTGTATTTATGTTGTTTTATCCTATGCTTTATTAAATTGTATTTATGTTGTTTTATCCTATGCTTTATTAAATTGTATTTATGTTGTTTTATCGTATGCTTTATTAAAGTGCATTTATGTTGTTTTATCCTATGCTTTATTAAATTGTATTTATATTGTTTTATCCTATGCTTTATTAAATTGTATTTATGTTGTATTATCCTATGCTTAATTAAATTGTATTTATGTTGTTTTATCCTATGCTTTATTAAATTGTATTTATGTTGTTTTATCGTATGCTTTATTAAATTGCATTTATGTTGTTTTATCCTATGCTTTATTAAATTGTGTTTATTTTGTTTTATCCTATGCTTTATTAAATTGTATTTATGTTGTTTCAACCCATGTTTTATTAAATTGTATTTATGTTGTTTTATCCTATGCTTTATTAAATTGTATATATGTTGTTTTATCCTATGCTTTATTAAATTGTATTTATCTTGTTTTGTCCTATACTTTATTAAATTGTGTTTATGTTGTTTTAACCTATGCTTTATTAAATTGTATTTTTGTTGTTTTATCCTATGCTTTATTAAATTGTATTTATGTTGTTTTATCCTATGCTTTATTAAATTGTATTTATGTTGTTTTATCCTATGCTTTATTAAATTGTATATATGTTGTTTTAACCTATGCTTTATTAAATTGTATTTATGTTGTTTTAACCTATGCTTTATTAAATTGTATTTATGTTGTTTTATCCTATGCTTTATTAAATTGTATTTATGTTGCTTTAACCTTTGCTTTATTAAATTGTATTTATGTTGTTTTAACCCATGTTTTATTAAATTGTATTTATGTTGTTTTATCCTAAGCTTTATTAAATTGTATATATGTTGTTTTATCCTATGCTTTATTAAATTGTATTTATCTTGTTTTGTCCTATGCTTTATTAAATTGTGTTTATGTTGTTTTAACCTATGCTTTATTAAATTGTATTTATGTTGTTTTATCCTATGCTTTATTAAATTGTATTTAGGTTGTTTTATCCTATGCTTTATTAAATTGTATTTATGTTGTTTTATCCTATGCTTTATTAAATTGTATATATGTTGTTTTAACCTATGCTTTATTAAATTGTATTTATGTTGTTTTAACCTATGCTTTATTAAATTGTATTTATGTTGTTTTATCCTATGCTTTATTAAATTGTATTTATGTTGTTTTATCGTATGCTTTATTAAATTGTATTATGTTGTTTTATCGTATGCTTTATTAAATTGTATATATGTTGTTTTATCCTATGATTTATTAAATTGTGTTTATGTTGTTTTATCCTATGCTTTATTAAATTGTATTTATGTCGTGTTAACCCATGCTTTATTAAATTGTATTTATGTGGTTTTATCCTATGCTTTATTAAATTGTATTTATGTTGTTTTATCCTATGCTTAATTAAATTGTATTTATGTTGTTTTATCCTATGCTTTATTAAATTGTATTTATCTTGTTTTGTCCTATGCTTTATTAAATTGTATTTATGTTGTTTTAACCTATGCTTTATTAAATTGTATTTATGTTGTTTTATCCTATGCTTTATTAAATTGTGTTTATGTTGTTTTATCCTATGCTTTATTAAATTGTATTTATGTTGTTTTATCCTATGCTTTATTAAATTGTATTTATGTTGTTTTATCCTATGCTTTATGAAATTGTATTTATGTTGTTTTATCCTATGCTTTATGAAATTGTATTTATGTTGTTTTATCCTATGCTTTATTAAATTGTATTTATGTTGTTTTATCCTATGCTTTATTAAATTGTATTTATGTTGTTTTATCGTATGCTTTATTAAAGTGCATTTATGTTGTTTTATCCTATGCTTTATTAAATTGTATTTATGTTGTTTTATCCTATGCTTTATTAAATTGTATTTATGTTGTTTTATCCTATGCTTAATTAAATTGTATTCATGTTGTTTTATCCTATGCTTTATTAAATTGTATTTATGTTGTTTTAACCCATGTTTTATTAAATTGTATTTATGTTGTTTTATCCTATGCTTTATTAAATTGTATATATGTTGTTTTATCCTATGCTTTATTAAATTGTATTTATCTTGTTTTGTCCTATGCTTTATTAAATTGTATTTATGTTATTTTAACCTATGCTTTATTAAATTGCATTTATGTTGTTTTATCCTATGCTTTATTAAATTGTATTTATGTTGTTTTAACCCATGTTTTATTAAATTGTATTTATGTTGTTTTATCCTATGCTTTATTAAATTGTATATATGTTGTTTTATCCTATGCTTTATTAAATTGTATTTATCTTGTTTTGTCCTATGCTTTATTAAATTGTATTTATGTTATTTTAACCTATGCTTTATTAAATTGCATTTATGTTGTTTTATCCTATGCTTTATTAAATTGTATTTATGTTGTTTTATCCTATGCTTTATTAAATTGTATTTATGTTGTTTTATCCTATGCTTTATTAAATTGTATTTATGTTGTTTTAACCTATGCTTTATTAAATTGTATTTATGTTGTTTTAACCTATGCTTTATTAAATTGTATTTATGTTGTTTTATCCTATGCTTTATTAAATTGTATTTATGTTGTTTTATCCTATGCTTTATTAAATTGTATTTATGTTGTTTTATCCTATGCTTTATTAAATTGTATTTATGTTGTTTTATCCTATGCTTTATTAAATTGTATTATGTTGTTTTATCATATGCTTTATTAAATTGTATTTATGTTGTTTTATCCTATGCTTTATTAAATTGTGTTTATGTTGTTTTATCCTATGCTTTATTAAATTGTATTAATGTTGTTTTAACCCATGCTTTATTAAATTGTATTTATGTGGTTTTATCCTATGCTTTATTAAATTGTATTTATGTGGTTTTATCCTATGCTTTATTAAATTGTATTTATGTTGTTTTATCCTATGCTTTATTAAATTGCATTTATTTTGTTTTGTCGAATGCTTTATTAAATTGTATTTATGTTGTTTTAACCCATGATTTATTAAATTGTATTTATGTTGTTTTATCCTATGCTTTATTAAATTGTATTTATGTTGTTTTGTTCTATGCTTTATTAAATTGTATTTATGTGGTTTTATCCTATGATTTATTAAATTGTATTTATGTTGTTTTATCATATGCTTTATTAAAGTGCATTTATGTTGTTTTATCCTATGCTTTATTAAATTGTATTTATGTTGTTTTATCCTATGCTTTATTAAATTGTATTTATGTTGTTTTATCCTATGCTTAATTAAATTGTATTCATGTTGTTTTATCCTATGCTTTATTAAATTGTATTTATGTTGTTTTATCCTATGCTTTATTAAATTGGGTTTATTTTGTTTTATCCTATGCTTTATTAAATTGGGTTTATTTAGTTTTATCCTATGCTTTATTAAATTGTATTTATGTTGTTTTAACCCATGTTTTATTAAATTGTATTTATGTTGTTTTATCCTATGCTTTATTAAATTGTATTTATGTTGTTTTAACCTATGCTTTATTAAATTGTATTTATGTTGTTTTAACCTATGCTTTATTAAATTGTATTTATGTTGTTTTATCCTATGCTTTATTAAATTGTATTTATGTTGTTTTATCCTATGCTTTATTAAATTGTATTTATGTTGTTTTATCCTATGCTTTATTAAATTGTATTTATGTTGTTTTATCCTATGCTTTATTAAATTGTATTTATGTTGTTTTAACCTATGCTTTATTAAATTGTATTTATGTTGTTTTAACCTATGCTTTATTAAATTGTATTTATGTTGTTTTATCCTATGCTTTATTAAATTGTATTTATGTTGTTTTATCCTATGCTTTATTAAATTGTATTTATGTTGTTTTATCCTATGCTTTATTAAATTGTATTTATGTTGTTTTATCCTATGCTTTATTAAATTGTATTATGTTGTTTTATCATATGCTTTATTAAATTGTATTTATGTTGTTTTAACCCATGCTTTATTAAATTGTATTTATGTTGTTTTATCCTATGCTTTATTAAATTGTACTTATGTTGTTTTATCCTATGCTTTATTAAATTGTATTTATGTTGTTTTATCCTATGCTTTATTAAATTGTATTTATGTTGTTTTATCCTATGCTTTATTAAATTGTATTTATGTTGTTTAATCATATGCTTTATTAAATTGTATTTATGTTGTTTTATCCTATGCTTTATTAAATTGTATTATGTTGTTTTATCATATGCTTTATTAAATTGTATTTATGTTGTTTTATCCTATGCTTTATTAAATTGTGTTTATGTTGTTTTATCCTATGCTTTATTAAATTGTATTAATGTTGTTTTAACCCATGCTTTATTAAATTGTATTTATGTGGTTTTATCCTATGCTTTATTAAATTGTATTTATGTTGTTTTATCCTATGCTTTATTAAATTGTATTTATGTTGTTTTATCCTATGCTTTATTAAATTGCATTTATTTTGTTTTGTCGAATGCTTTATTAAATTGTATTTATGTTGTTTTAACCCATGATTTATTAAATTGTATTTATGTTGTTTTATCCTATGCTTTATTAAATTGTATTTATGTTGTTTTGTTCTGTGCTTTATTAAATTGTATTTATGTGGTTTTATCCTATGATTTATTAAATTGTATTTATGTTGTTTTATCCTATGCTTTATTAAATTGTATTTATGTGGTTTTATCCTATGCTTTATTAAATTGTATTTATGTTGTTTTATCCTATGCTTTATTAAATTGTATTTATGTTGTTTTATCCTATGCTTTAATAAATTGTATTTATGTTGTTTTGTCCTATGCTTTATTAAAATGTATTTATGTTGTTTTAACCCATGCTTTATTAAATTGTATTTATGTTGTTTTATCCTGTGCTTTATTAAATTATATTTATGTTGTTTTATCCTATGCTTTATTAAATTGTATTTATGTTGTTTTATCCTATGCTTTATTAAATTGTATTTATTTTGTTTTATCCTATGCTTTAATAAATTGTATTAATGTTGTTTTGTCCTATGCTTTATTAAATTGTATTTATGTTGTTTTAACCCATGCTTTATTAAATTGTATTTATGTTGTTTTATCCTATGCTTTATTAAATTGTACTTATGTTGTTTTATCCTATGCTTTATTAAATTGTATTTATGTTGTTTTATCCTATGCTTTATTAAATTGTATTTATGTTGTTTTATCCTATGCTTTATTAAATTGTATTTATGTTGTTTAATCATATGCTTTATTAAATTGTATTTATGTTGTTTTATCCTATGCTTTATTAAATTGTGTTTATGTTGTTTTATCCTATGCTTTATTAAATTGTATTTATGTTGTTTTATCCTATGCTTTATTAAATTGTATTTATGTTGTTTTATCCTATGCTTTATTAAATTGTGTTTATGTTGTTTTATCCTATGCTTTATTAAATTGTATTTATGTTGTTTTATCCTATGCTTTATTAAATTGTATTTATGTTGTTTTATCCTATGCTTTATGAAATTGTATTTATGTTGTTTTATCCTATGCTTTATTAAATTGTATTTATGTTGTTTTATCCTATGCTTTATTAAATTGTATTTATGTTGTTTTATTGTATGCTTTATTAAAGTGCATTTATGTTGTTTTATCCTATGCTTTATTAAATTGTATTTATATTGTTTTATCCTATGCTTTATTAAATTGTATTTATGTTGTATTATCCTATGCTTAATTAAATTGTATTTATGTTGTTTTATCCTATGCTTTATTAAATTGTATTTATGTTGTTTTATCGTATGCTTTATTAAATTGCATTTATGTTGTTTTATCCTATGCTTTATTAAATTGTGTTTATTTTGTTTTATCCTATGCTTTATTAAATTGTATTTATGTTGTTTTAACCCATGTTTTATTAAATTGTATTTATGTTGTTTTATCCTATGCTTTATTAAATTGTATATATGTTGTTTTATCCTATGCTTTATTAAATTGTATTTATCTTGTTTTGTCCTATGCTTTATTAAATTGTGTTTATGTTGTTTTAACCTATGCTTTATTAAATTGTATTTATGTTGTTTTATCCTATGCTTTATTAAATTGTATTTATGTTGTTTTATCCTATGCTTTATTAAATTGTATTTATGTTGTTTTATCCTATGCTTTATTAAATTGTATATATGTTGTTTTAACCTATGCTTTATTAAATTGTATTTATGTTGTTTTAACCTATGCTTTATTAAATTGTATTTATGTTGTTTTATCCTATGCTTTATTAAATTGTATTTATGTTGCTTTAACCTTTGCTTTATTAAATTGTATTTATGTTGTTTTAACCCATGTTTTATTAAATTGTATTTATGTTGTTTTATCCTATGCTTTATTAAATTGTATATATGTTGTTTTATCCTATGCTTTATTAAATTGTATTTATCTTGTTTTGTCCTATGCTTTATTAAATTGTGTTTATGTTGTTTTAACCTATGCTTTATTAAATTGTATTTATGTTGTTTTATCCTATGCTTTATTAAATTGTATTTAGGTTGTTTTATCCTATGCTTTATTAAATTGTATTTATGTTGTTTTATCCTATGCTTTATTAAATTGTATTTATGTTGTTTTATCGTATGCTTTATTAAATTGTATTATGTTGTTTTATCGTATGCTTTATTAAATTGTATATATGTTGTTTTATCCTATGATTTATTAAATTGTGTTTATGTTGTTTTATCCTATGCTTTATTAAATTGTATTTATGTCGTGTTAACCCATGCTTTATTAAATTGTATTTATGTGGTTTTATCCTATGCTTTATTTAATTGTATTTATGTTGTTTTACCCTATGCTTAATTAAATTGTATTTATGTTGTTTTATCCTATGCTTTATTAAATTGTATTTATCTTGTTTTGTCCTATGCTTTATTAAATTGTATTTATGTTGTTTTAACCTATGCTTTATTAAATTGTATTTATGTTGTTTTATCCTATGCTTTATTAAATTGTGTTTATGTTGTTTTATCCTATGCTTTATTAAATTGTATTTATGTTGTTTTATCCTATGCTTTATTAAATTGTATTTATGTTGTTTTATCCTATGCTTTATGAAATTGTATTTATGTTGTTTTATCCTATGCTTTATGAAATTGTATTTATGTTGTTTTATCCTATGCTTTATTAAATTGTATTTATGTTGTTTTATCCTATGCTTTATTAAATTGTATTTATGTTGTTTTATCGTATGCTTTATTAAAGTGCATTTATGTTGTTTTATCCTATGCTTTATTAAATTGTATTTATGTTGTTTTATCCTATGCTTTATTAAATTGTATTTATGTTGTTTTATCCTATGCTTAATTAAATTGTATTCATGTTGTTTTATCCTATGCTTTATTAAATTGTATTTATGTTGTTTTAACCTATGCTTTATTAAATTGTATTTATGTTGTTTTATCCTATGCTTTATTAAATTGTATTTATGTTGTTTTATCGTATGCTTTATTAAATTGTATTATGTTGTTTTATCGTATGCTTTATTAAATTGTATATATGTTGTTTTATCCTATGATTTATTAAATTGTGTTTATGTTGTTTTATCCTATGCTTTATTAAATTGTATTTATGTCGTGTTAACCCATGCTTTATTAAATTGTATTTATGTGGTTTTATCCTATGCTTTATTAAATTGTATTTATGTGGTTTTATCCTATGCTTAATTAAATTGTATTTATGTTGTTTTATCCTATGCTTTATTAAATTGTATTTATCTTGTTTTGTCCTATGCTTTATTAAATTGTATTTATGTTGTTTTAACCTATGCTTTATTAAATTGTATTTATGTTGTTTTATCCTATGCTTTATTAAATTGTGTTTATGTTGTTTTATCCTATGCTTTATTAAATTGTATTTATGTTGTTTTATCCTATGCTTTATTAAATTGTATTTATGTTGTTTTATCCTATGCTTTATGAAATTGTATTTATGTTGTTTTATCCTATGCTTTATGAAATTGTATTTATGTTGTTTTATCCTATGCTTTATTAAATTGTATTTATGTTGTTTTATCCTATGCTTTATTAAATTGTATTTATGTTGTTTTATCGTATGCTTTATTAAAGTGCATTTATGTTGTTTTATCCTATGCTTTATTAAATTGTATTTATGTTGTTTTATCCTATGCTTTATTAAATTGTATTTATGTTGTTTTATCCTATGCTTAATTAAATTGTATTCATGTTGTTTTATCCTATGCTTTATTAAATTGTATTTATGTTGTTTTAACCCATGTTTTATTAAATTGTATTTATGTTGTTTTATCCTATGCTTTATTAAATTGTATATATGTTGTTTTATCCTATGCTTTATTAAATTGTATTTATCTTGTTTTGTCCTATGCTTTATTAAATTGTATTTATGTTATTTTAACCTATGCTTTATTAAATTGCATTTATGTTGTTTTATCCTATGCTTTATTAAATTGTATTTATGTTGTTTTAACCCATGTTTTATTAAATTGTATTTATGTTGTTTTATCCTATGCTTTATTAAATTGTATATATGTTGTTTTATCCTATGCTTTATTAAATTGTATTTATCTTGTTTTGTCCTATGCTTTATTAAATTGTATTTATGTTATTTTAACCTATGCTTTATTAAATTGCATTTATGTTGTTTTATCCTATGCTTTATTAAATTGTATTTATGTTGTTTTATCCTATGCTTTATTAAATTGTATTTATGTTGTTTTATCCTATGCTTTATTAAATTGTATTTATGTTGTTTTAACCTATGCTTTATTAAATTGTATTTATGTTGTTTTAACCTATGCTTTATTAAATTGTATTTATGTTGTTTTATCCTATGCTTTATTAAATTGTATTTATGTTGTTTTATCCTATGCTTTATTAAATTGTATTTATGTTGTTTTATCCTATGCTTTATTAATTTGTATTTATGTTGTTTTATCCTATGCTTTATTAAATTGTATTATGTTGTTTTATCATATGCTTTATTAAATTGTATTTATGTTGTTTTATCCTATGCTTTATTAAATTGTGTTTATGTTGTTTTATCCTATGCTTTATTAAATTGTATTAATGTTGTTTTAACCCATGCTTTATTAAATTGTATTTATGTGGTTTTATCCTATGCTTTATTAAATTGTATTTATGTGGTTTTATCCTATGCTTTATTAAATTGTATTTATGTTGTTTTATCCTATGCTTTATTAAATTGCATTTATTTTGTTTTGTCGAATGCTTTATTAAATTGTATTTATGTTGTTTTAACCCATGATTTATTAAATTGTATTTATGTTGTTTTATCCTATGCTTTATTAAATTGTATTTATGTTGTTTTGTTCTATGCTTTATTAAATTGTATTTATGTGGTTTTATCCTATGATTTATTAAATTGTATTTATGTTGTTTTATCATATGCTTTATTAAAGTGCATTTATGTTGTTTTATCCTATGCTTTATTAAATTGTATTTATGTTGTTTTATCCTATGCTTTATTAAATTGTATTTATGTTGTTTTATCCTATGCTTAATTAAATTGTATTCATGTTGTTTTATCCTATGCTTTATTAAATTGTATTTATGTTGTTTTATCCTATGCTTTATTAAATTGGGTTTATTTTGTTTTATCCTATGCTTTATTAAATTGGGTTTATTTAGTTTTATCCTATGCTTTATTAAATTGTATTTATGTTGTTTTAACCCATGTTTTATTAAATTGTATTTATGTTGTTTTATCCTATGCTTTATTAAATTGTATATATGTTGTTTTATCCTATGCTTTATTAAATTGTATTTATCTTGTTTTGTCCTATGCTTTATTAAATTGTATTTATGTTATTTTAACGTATGCTTTATTAAATTGTATTTATGTTGTTTTATCCTATGCTTTATTAAATTGTATTTATGTTGTTTTATCCTATGCTTTATTAAATTGTATTTATGTTGTTTTATCCTATGCTTTATTAAATTGTATTTATGTTGTTTTAACCTATGCTTTATTAAATTGTATTTATGTTGTTTTAACCTATGCTTTATTAAATTGTATTTATGTTGTTTTATCCTATGCTTTATTAAATTGTATTTATGTTGTTTTATCCTATGCTTTATTAAATTGTATTTATGTTGTTTTATCCTATGCTTTATTAAATTGTATTTATGTTGTTTTATCCTATGCTTTATTAAATTGTATTATGTTGTTTTATCATATGCTTTATTAAATTGTATTTATGTTGTTTTAACCCATGCTTTATTAAATTGTATTTATGTTGTTTTATCCTATGCTTTATTAAATTGTACTTATGTTGTTTTATCCTATGCTTTATTAAATTGTATTTATGTTGTTTTATCCTATGCTTTATTAAATTGTATTTATGTTGTTTTATCCTATGCTTTATTAAATTGTATTTATGTTGTTTAATCATATGCTTTATTAAATTGTATTTATGTTGTTTTATCCTATGCTTTATTAAATTGTATTATGTTGTTTTATCATATGCTTTATTAAATTGTATTTATGTTGTTTTATCCTATGCTTTATTAAATTGTGTTTATGTTGTTTTATCCTATGCTTTATTAAATTGTATTAATGTTGTTTTAACCCATGCTTTATTAAATTGTATTTATGTGCTTTTATCCTATGCTTTATTAAATTGTGTTTATGTTGTTTTAACCTATGCTTTATTAAATTGTATTTATGTTGTTTTATCCTATGCTTTATTAAATTGTATTTATGTTGTTTTATCCTATGCTTTATTAAATTGTATTTATGTTGTTTTATCCTATGCTTTATTAAATTGTATATATGTTGTTTTAACCTATGCTTTATTAAATTGTATTTATGTTGTTTTAACCTATGCTTTATTAAATTGTATTTATGTTGTTTTATCCTATGCTTTATTAAATTGTATTTATGTTGCTTTAACCTTCGCTTTATTAAATTGTATTTATGTTGTTTTAACCCATGTTTTATTAAATTGTATTTATGTTGTTTTATCCTATGCTTTATTAAATTGTATATATGTTGTTTTATCCTATGCTTTATTAAATTGTATTTATCTTGTTTTGTCCTATGCTTTATTAAATTGTGTTTATGTTGTTTTAACCTATGCTTTATTAAATTGTATTTATGTTGTTTTATCCTATGCTTTATTAAATTGTATTTAGGTTGTTTTATCCTATGCTTTATTAAATTGTATTTATGTTGTTTTATCCTATGCTTTATTAAATTGTATATATGTTGTTTTAACCTATGCTTTATTAAATTGTATTTATGTTGTTTTAACCTATGCTTTATTAAATTGTATTTATGTTGTTTTATCCTATGCTTTATTAAATTGTATTTATGTTGTTTTATCGTATGCTTTATTAAATTGTATTATGTTGTTTTATCGTATGCTTTATTAAATTGTATATATGTTGTTTTATCCTATGATTTATTAAATTGTGTTTATGTTGTTTTATCCTATGCTTTATTAAATTGTATTTATGTCGTGTTAACCCATGCTTTATTAAATTGTATTTATGTGGTTTTATCCTATGCTTTATTTAATTGTATTTATGTTGTTTTATCCTATGCTTAATTAAATTGTATTTATGTTGTTTTATCCTATGCTTTATTAAATTGTATTTATCTTGTTTTGTCCTATGCTTTATTAAATTGTATTTATGTTGTTTTAACCTATGCTTTATTAAATTGTATTTATGTTGTTTTATCCTATGCTTTATTAAATTGTGTTTATGTTGTTTTATCCTATGCTTTATTAAATTGTATTTATGTTGTTTTATCCTATGCTTTATTAAATTGTATTTATGTTGTTTTATCCTATGCTTTATGAAATTGTATTTATGTTGTTTTATCCTATGCTTTATGAAATTGTATTTATGTTGTTTTATCCTATGCTTTATTAAATTGTATTTATGTTGTTTTATCCTATGCTTTATTAAATTGTATTTATGTTGTTTTATCGTATGCTTTATTAAAGTGCATTTATGTTGTTTTATCCTATGCTTTATTAAATTGTATTTATGTTGTTTTATCCTATGCTTTATTAAATTGTATTTATGTTGTTTTATCCTATGCTTAATTAAATTGTATTCATGTTGTTTTATCCTATGCTTTATTAAATTGTATTTATGTTGTTTTAACCCATGTTTTATTAAATTGTATTTATGTTGTTTTATCCTATGCTTTATTAAATTGTATATATGTTGTTTTATCCTATGCTTTATTAAATTGTATTTATCTTGTTTTGTCCTATGCTTTATTAAATTGTATTTATGTTATTTTAACCTATGCTTTATTAAATTGCATTTATGTTGTTTTATCCTATGCTTTATTAAATTGTATTTATGTTGTTTTAACCCATGTTTTATTAAATTGTATTTATGTTGTTTTATCCTATGCTTTATTAAATTGTATATATGTTGTTTTATCCTATGCTTTATTAAATTGTATTTATCTTGTTTTGTCCTATGCTTTATTAAATTGTATTTATGTTATTTTAACCTATGCTTTATTAAATTGCATTTATGTTGTTTTATCCTATGCTTTATTAAATTGTATTTATGTTGTTTTATCCTATGCTTTATTAAATTGTATTTATGTTGTTTTATCCTATGCTTTATTAAATTGTATTTATGTTGTTTTAACCTATGCTTTATTAAATTGTATTTATGTTGTTTTAACCTATGCTTTATTAAATTGTATTTATGTTGTTTTATCCTATGCTTTATTAAATTGTATTTATGTTGTTTTATCCTATGCTTTATTAAATTGTATTTATGTTGTTTTATCCTATGCTTTATTAAATTGTATTTATGTTGTTTTATCCTATGCTTTATTAAATTGTATTATGTTGTTTTATCATATGCTTTATTAAATTGTATTTATGTTGTTTTATCCTATGCTTTATTAAATTGTGTTTATGTTGTTTTATCCTATGCTTTATTAAATTGTATTAATGTTGTTTTAACCCATGCTTTATTAAATTGTATTTATGTGGTTTTATCCTATGCTTTATTAAATTGTATTTATGTGGTTTTATCCTATGCTTTATTAAATTGTATTTATGTTGTTTTATCCTATGCTTTATTAAATTGCATTTATTTTGTTTTGTCGAATGCTTTATTAAATTGTATTTATGTTGTTTTAACCCATGATTTATTAAATTGTATTTATGTTGTTTTATCCTATGCTTTATTAAATTGTATTTATGTTGTTTTGTTCTATGCTTTATTAAATTGTATTTATGTGGTTTTATCCTATGATTTATTAAATTGTATTTATGTTGTTTTATCGTATGCTTTATTAAAGTGCATTTATGTTGTTTTATCCTATGCTTTATTAAATTGTATTTATGTTGTTTTATCCTATGCTTTATTAAATTGTATTTATGTTGTTTTATCCTATGCTTAATTAAATTGTATTCATGTTGTTTTATCCTATGCTTTATTAAATTGTATTTATGTTGTTTTATCCTATGCTTTATTAAATTGGGTTTATTTTGTTTTATCCTATGCTTTATTAAATTGGGTTTATTTAGTTTTATCCTATGCTTTATTAAATTGTATTTATGTTGTTTTAACCCATGTTTTATTAAATTGTATTTATGTTGTTTTATCCTATGCTTTATTAAATTGTATATATGTTGTTT
The DNA here is from genome assembly GCF_046119375.1 of Phyllobates terribilis. Taxonomy (NCBI): domain Eukaryota; kingdom Metazoa; phylum Chordata; class Amphibia; order Anura; family Dendrobatidae; genus Phyllobates; species Phyllobates terribilis. Next base: position 3,581,407 of record NW_027362924.1, on the reverse strand, counting down.
TATCCTATGCTTTATTAAATTGTATTTATCTTGTTTTGTCCTATGCTTTATTAAATTGTATTTATGTTATTTTAACGTATGCTTTATTAAATTGTATTTATGTTGTTTTATCCTATGCTTTATTAAATTGTATTTATGTTGTTTTATCCTATGCTTTATTAAATTGTATTTATGTTGTTTTATCCTATGCTTTATTAAATTGTATTTATGTTGTTTTAACCTATGCTTTATTAAATTGTATTTATGTTGTTTTAACCTATGCTTTATTAAATTGTATTTATGTTGTTTTATCCTATGCTTTATTAAATTGTATTTATGTTGTTTTATCCTATGCTTTATTAAATTGTATTTATGTTGTTTTATCCTATGCTTTATTAAATTGTATTTATGTTGTTTTATCCTATGCTTTATTAAATTGTATTATGTTGTTTTATCATATGCTTTATTAAATTGTATTTATGTTGTTTTATCCTATGCTTTATTAAATTGTGTTTATGTTGTTTTATCCTATGCTTTATTAAATTGTATTAGTGTTGTTTTAACCCATGCTTTATTAAATTGTATTTATGTGGTTTTATCCTATGCTTTATTAAATTGTATTTATGTTGTTTTATCCTATGCTTTATTAAATTGTATTTATGTTGTTTTATCCTATGCTTTATTAAATTGCATTTATTTTGTTTTGTCGAATGCTTTATTAAATTGTATTTATGTTGTTTTAACCCATGATTTATTAAATTGTATTTATGTTGTTTTATCCTATGCTTTATTAAATTGTATTTATGTTGTTTTGTTCTATGCTTTATTAAATTGTATTTATGTGGTTTTATCCTATGATTTATTAAATTGTATTTATGTTGTTTTATCCTATGCTTTATTAAATTGTATTTATGTGGTTTTATCCTATGCTTTATTAAATTGTATTTATGTTGTTTTATCCTATGCTTTATTAAATTGTATTTATGTTGTTTTATCCTATGCTTTAATAAATTGTATTTATGTTGTTTTGTCCTATGCTTTATTAAAATGTATTAATGTTGTTTTAACCCATGCTTTATTAAATTGTATTTATGTTGTTTTATCCTGTGCTTTATTAAATTATATTTATGTTGTTTTATCCTATGCTTTATTAAATTGTATTTATGTTGTTTTATCCTATGCTTTATTAAATTGTATTTATTTTGTTTTATCCTATGCTTTAATAAATTGTATTAATGTTGTTTTGTCCTATGCTTTATTAAATTGTATTTATGTTGTTTTAACCCATGCTTTATTAAATTGTATTTATGTTGTTTTATCCTATGCTTTATTAAATTGTACTTATGTTGTTTTATCCTATGCTTTATTAAATTGTATTTATGTTGTTTTATCCTATGCTTTATTAAATTGTATTTATGTTGTTTTATCCTATGCTTTATTAAATTGTATTTATGTTGTTTAATCATATGCTTTATTAAATTGTATTTATGTTGTTTTATCCTATGCTTTATTAAATTGTGTTTATGTTGTTTTATCCTATGCTTTATTAAATTGTATTTATGTTGTTTTATCCTATGCTTTATTAATTTGTATTTATGTTGTTTTATCCTATGCTTTATGAAATTGTATTTATGTTGTTTTATCCTATGCTTTATTAAATTGTATTTATGTTGTTTTATCCTATGCTTTATTAAATTGTATTTATGTTGTTTTATCGTATGCTTTATTAAAGTGCATTTATGTTGTTTTATCCTATGCTTTATTAAATTGTATTTATGTTGTTTTATCCTCTGCTTTATTAAATTGTATTTATGTTGTTTTATCCTATGCTTAATTAAATTGTATTTATGTTGTTTTATCCTATGCTTTATTAAATTGTATTTATGTTGTTTTATCGTATGCTTTATTAAATTGTATTTATGTTGTTTTATATTATGCTTTATTAAATTGTGTTTATTTTGTTTTATCCTATGCTTTATTAAATTGTATTTATGTTGTTTTAACCCATGTTGTATTAAATTGTATTTATGTTGTTTTATCCTATGCTTTATTAAGTTGTATATATGTTGTTTTATCCTATGCTTTATTAAATTGTATTTATGTTGTTTTATCCTATGCTTTATTAAATTGTATTTATGTTGTTTTATCCTATGCTTAATTAAATTGTAGTTATGTTGTTTTATCCTATGCTTTATTAAATTATATTTATGTTGTTTTATCGTATGCTTTATTAAATTTTATTTATGTTGTTTTATCCTATGCTTTATTAAATTGTATTTATGTTGTTTTATCCTATGCTTTATTAAATTGTATTTATGTTGTTTTATCCTATGCTTTATTAAATTGTATTTATGTTGTTTTAACCTATGCTTTATTAAATTGTATTTATGTTGTTTTAACCTATGCTTTATTAAATTGTATTTATGTTGTTTTATCCTATGATTTATTAATTTGTATTTATGTTGCTTTAACCTTTGCTTTATTAAATTGTATTTATGTTGTTTTATCCTATGCTTTATTAAATTGTATTTATGTTGTTTTATCGTATGCTTTATTAAATTGTATTATGTTGTTTTATCGTATGCTTTATTAAATTGTATATATGTTGTTTTATCCTATGATTTATTAAATTGTGTTTATGTTGTTTTATCCTATGCTTTATTAAATTGTATTTATGTCGTGTTAACCCATGCTTTATTAAATTGTATTTATGTGGTTTTATCCTATGCTTTATTAAATTGTATTTATGTGGTTTTATCCTATGCTTTATTAAATTGTATTTATGTTGTTTTATCCTATGCTTTATTAAATTGTATTTATGTTGTTTTGTCCTATGCTTTATTAAATTGTATTTATGTTGTTTTAACCCATGCTTTATTAAATTGTATTTATGTTGTTTTATCCTATGCTTTATTAAATTGTATTTATGATGTTTTATCCTATGCTTTATTAAATTGTATTTATGTTGTTTTATCCTATGCTTTATTAAATTGTACTTATGTTGTTTTATCCTATGCTTTATTAAATTGTATTTATGTTGCTTTATCCTATGCTTTATTAAACTGCATTTGTGTTGTTTTATCCTATGCTTTATTAAATTGTATTCATGTTGTTTTATCCTATGCTTTATTAAATTGTATTTATGTTGTTTTATCCTATGCTTTATTAAATTGTATTTATGTTGTTTTATCCAATGCTTTATTAAATTGTATTTATGTTGTTTTATCCTATGCTTTATTAAATTGTATTTATGTTGTTTTATCCTATGCTTTATTAAATTGTGTTTATGTTGTTTTATCCTAAGCTTTATTAAATTGTATTTATGTTGTTTTAACCCATGTTTTATTAAATTGTATTTATGTTGTTTTATCCTATGCTTTATTAAATTGTATATATGTTGTTTTATCCTATGCTTTATTAAATTGTATATATGTTGTTTTATCCTATGCTTTATTAAATTGTATTTATCTTGTTTTGTCCTATGCTTTATTAAATTGTATTTATGTTGTTTTAACCCATGCTTCATTAAATTGTATTTATGTTGTTTTATCTTATGCTTTACTAAATTGTATTTATGTTGTTTTATCCTATGCTTTATTAAATTGTATTTATGTTGTTTTATCCTATGCTTTATTAAATTGTGTTTATGTTGTTTTATCCTATGCTTTATTAAATTGTATTTATGTTGTTTTATCCTATGCTTTATTAAATTGTATTTATGTTGTTTTATCCTATGCTTTATGAAATTGTATTTATGTTGTTTTACCCTATGTTTTATTAAATTGTATTTATGTTGTTTTTTCCTATGCTTTATTAAATTGTATTTATGTTGTTTTATCGTATGCTTTATTAAAGTGCATTTATGTTGTTTTATCCTATGCTTTATTAAATTGTATTTATGTTGTTTTATCCTATGCTTTATTAAATTGCATTTATGTTGTTTTATCCTATGCTTTATTAAATTGTATTTATGTTGTTTTATCGTATGCTTTATTAAATTGTATTATGTTGTTTTATCGTATGCTTTATTAAATTGTATATATGTTGTTTTGTCCTATGATTTATTAAATTGTGTTTATGTTGTTTTATCCTATGCTTTATTAAATTGTATTTATGTCGTGTTAACCCATGCTTTATTAAATTGTATTTATGTGGTTTTATCCTATGCTTTATTAAATTGTATTTATGTTGTTTTATCCTATGCTTTATTAAATTGTATTTATGTTGTTTTATCCTATGCTTTATTAAATTGTATTTATGTTGTTTTGTCCTATGCTTTATTAAATTGTATTTATGTTGTTTTAACCCATGCTTTATTAAATTGTATTTATGTTGTTTTATCCTATGCTTTATTAAATTGTATTTAAGATGTTTTATCCTATGCTTTATTAAATTGTATTTATGATGTTTTATCCTATGCTTTATTAAATTGTATTTATGTTGTTTTATCCTATGCTTTATTAAATTGTATATATGTTGTTTTAACCTATGCTTTATTAAATTGTATTTATGCTGTTTTAACCTATGCTTTATTAAATTGTATTTATGTTGTTTTATCCTATGCTTTATTAAATTGTATTTATGTTGCTTTAACCTTTGCTTTATTAAATTGTATTTATGTTGTTTTATCCTATGCTTTATTAAATTGTATTTATGTTGTTTTGTCCTATGCTTTATTAAATTGTATTATGTTGTTTTATCGTATGCTTTATTAAATTGTATATATGTTGCTTTATCCTATGATTTATTAAATTGTGTTTATGTTGTTTTATCCTATGCTTTATTAAATTGTATTTATGTCGTGTTAACCCATGCTTTATTAAATTGTATTTTTGTGGTTTTATCCTATGCTTTATTAAATTGTATTTATGTTGTTTTATCCTATGCTTTATTAAATTGTATTTATGTTGTTTTATCCTATGCTTTAATAAATTGTATTTATGTTGTTTTGTCCTATGCTTTATTAAATTGTATTTATGTTGTTTTAACCCATGCTTTATTAAATTGTATTTATGTTGTTTTATCCTATGCTTTATTAAATTGTATTTATGGTGTATTATCCTATGCTTTATTAAATTGTATTTATGTTGTTTTATCCTATGCTTTATTAAATTGTACTTATGTTGTTTTATCCTATGCTTTATTAAATTGTATTTATGTTGTTTTATCCTATGCTTTAATAAATTGTATTTATGTTGTTTTGTCCTATGCTTTATTAAATTGTATTTATGTTGTTTTAACCCATGCTTTATTAAATTGTATTTATGTTGTTTTATCCTATGCTTTATTAAATTGTATTTATGGTGTTTTATCCTATGCTTTATTAAATTGTATTTATGTTGTTTTATCCTATGCTTTATTAAATTGTACTTATGTTGTTTTATCCTATGCTTTATTAAATTGTATTTATGTTGTTTTATCCTATGCTTTATTAAATTGTATTTATGTTGTTTTAACCCATGCTTCATTAAATTGTATGTATGTTTTATCTTATGCTTTACTAAAATGTATTTATGTTGTTTTATCCTATGCTTTATTAAATTGTATTTATGTTGTTTTATCCTATGCTTTATTAAATTGTGTTTATGTTGTTTTATCCTATGCTTTATTAAATTGTATTTATGTTGTTTTATCCTATGCGTTATTAAATTGTATTTATGTTGTTTTATCCTATGCTTTATGAAATTGTATTTATGTTGTTTTATCCTATGCTTTATTAAATTATATTTATGTTGTTTTATCCTATGCGTTATTAAATTGTATTTATGTTGTTTTATCCTATGCTTAATTAAATTGTATTCATGTTGTTTTATCCTATGCTTTATTAAATTGTATTTATGTTGTTTTATCCTATGCTTTATTAAATTGGGTTTATTTTGTTTTATCCTATGCTTTATTAAATTGGGTTTATTTTGTTTTATCCTATGCTTTATTAAATTGTATTTATGTTGTTTTAACCCATGTTTTATTAAATTGTATTTATGTTGTTTTATCCTATGCTTTATTAAATTGTATATATGTTGTTTTATCCTATGCTCTATTAAATTGTATTTATCTTGTTTTGTCCTATGCTTTATTAAATTGTATTTATGTTATTTTAACCTATGCTTTATTAAATTGTATTTATGTTGTTTTATCCTATGCTTTATTAAATTGTTTTTATGTTGTTTTATCCTATGCTTTATTAAATTGTATTTATGTTGTTTTATCCTATGCTTTATTAAATTGTATTTATGTTGTTTTATCCTATGCTTTATTCAATTGTATTTATGTTGTTTTATCCTATGCTTTATTCAATTGTATTTATGTTGATTTATCCTATGCTTTATTAAATTGTATTATGTTGTTTTATCGTATGCTTTATTAAATTGTATTTATGTTGTTTTATCCTATGCTTTATTAAATTGTATTTATGTTGTTTTATCCTATGCTTTATGAAATTGTATTTATGTTGTTTTACCCTATGTTTTATTAAATTGTATTTATGTTGTTTTTTCCTATGCTTTATTAAATTGTATTTATGTTGTTTTATCGTATGCTTTATTAAAGTGCATTTATGTTGTTTTATCCTATGCTTTATTAAATTGTATTTATGTTGTTTTATCCTATGCTTTATTAAATTGTATTTATGTTGTTTTATCCTATGCTTTATTAAATTGTATTTATGTTGTTTTATCGTATGCTTTATTAAATTGTATTATGTTGTTTTATCGTATGCTTTATTAAATTGTATATATGTTGTTTTGTCCTATGATTTATTAAATTGTATTTATGTTGTTTTGTCCTATGCTTTATTAAATTGTATTTATGTTGTTTTAACCCATGCTTTATTAAATTGTATTTATGTTGTTTTATCCTATGCTTTATTAAATTGTATTTATGGTGTTTTATCCTATGCTTTATTAAATTGTATTTATGTTGTTTTATCCTATGCTTTATTAAATTGTACTTATGTTGTTTTATCCTATGCTTTATTAAATTGTATTTATGTTGTTTTATCCTATGCTTTAATAAATTGTATTTATGTTGTTTTGTCCTATGCTTTATTAAATTGTATTTATGTTGTTTTAACCCATGCTTTATTAAATTGTATTTATGTTGTTTTATCCTATGCTTTATTAAATTGTATTTATGGTGTTTTATCCTATGCTTTATTAAATTGTATTTATGTTGTTTTATCCTATGCTTTATTAAATTGTACTTATGTTGTTTTATCCTATGCTTTAATAAATTGTATTTATGTTGTTTTATCCTATGCTTTATTAAATTGTATTTATGTTGTTTTAACCCATGCTTCATTAAATTGTATGTATGTTTTATCTTATGCTTTACTAAAATGTATTTATGTTGTTTTATCCTATGCTTTATTAAATTGTATTTATGTTGTTTTATCCTATGCTTTATTAAATTGTGTTTATGTTGTTTTATCCTATGCTTTATTAAATTGTATTTATGTTGTTTTATCCTATGCGTTATTAAATTGTATTTATGTTGTTTTATCCTATGCTTTATGAAATTGTATTTATGTTGTTTTATCCTATGCTTTATTAAATTATATTTATGTTGTTTTATCCTATGCGTTATTAAATTGTATTTATGTTGTTTTATCCTATGCTTAATTAAATTGTATTCATGTTGTTTTATCCTATGCTTTATTAAATTGTATTTATGTTGTTTTATCCTATGCTTTATTAAATTGGGTTTATTTTGTTTTATCCTATGCTTTATTAAATTGGGTTTATTTTGTTTTATCCTATGCTTTATTAAATTGTATTTATGTTGTTTTAACCCATGTTTTATTAAATTGTATTTATGTTGTTTTATCCTATGCTTTATTAAATTGTATATATGTTGTTTTATCCTATGCTCTATTAAATTGTATTTATCTTGTTTTGTCCTATGCTTTATTAAATTGTATTTATGTTATTTTAACCTATGCTTTATTAAATTGTATTTATGTTGTTTTATCCTATGCTTTATTAAATTGTTTTTATGTTGTTTTATCCTATGCTTTATTAAATTGTATTTATGTTGTTTTATCCTATGCTTTATTAAATTGTATTTATGTTGTTTTATCCTATGCTTTATTCAATTGTATTTATGTTGTTTTATCCTATGCTTTATTCAATTGTATTTATGTTGATTTATCCTATGCTTTATTAAATTGTATTATGTTGTTTTATCGTATGCTTTATTAAATTGTATTTATGTTGTTTTATCCTATGCTTTATTAAATTGTATTTATGTTGTTTTATCCTATGCTTTATGAAATTGTATTTATGTTGTTTTACCCTATGTTTTATTAAATTGTATTTATGTTGTTTTTTCCTATGCTTTATTAAATTGTATTTATGTTGTTTTATCGTATGCTTTATTAAAGTGCATTTATGTTGTTTTATCCTATGCTTTATTAAATTGTATTTATGTTGTTTTATCCTATGCTTTATTAAATTGTATTTATGTTGTTTTATCCTATGCTTTATTAAATTGTATTTATGTTGTTTTATCGTATGCTTTATTAAATTGTATTATGTTGTTTTATCGTATGCTTTATTAAATTGTATATATGTTGTTTTGTCCTATGATTTATTAAATTGTGTTTATGTTGTTTTATCCTATGCTTTATTAAATTGTATTATGTTGTTTTATCGTATGCTTTATTAAATTGTATATATGTTGTTTTGTCCTATGATTTATTAAATTGTGTTTATGTTATTTTAACCTATGCTTTATTAAATTGTATTTATGTTGTTTTATCCTATGCTTTATTAAATTGTGTTTATGTTGTTTTATCCTATGCTTTATTAAATTGTATTTATGTTGTTTTATCCTATGCTTTATTAAATTGTATTTATGTTGTTTTATCCTATGCTTTATTAAATTGTATTTATGTTGTTTTATCCTATGCTTTATTCAATTGTATTTATGTTGATTTATCCTATGCTTTATTAAATTGTATTATGTTGTTTTATCGTATGCTTTATTAAATTGTATTTATGTTGTTTTATCCTATGCTTTATTAAATTGTATTTATGTTGTTTTATCCTATGCTTTATGAAATTTTATTTATGTTGTTTTACCCTATGTTTTATTAAATTGTATTTATGTTGTTTTTTCCTATGCTTTATTAAATTGTATTTATGTTGTTTTATCGTATGCTTTATTAAAGTGCATTTATGTTGTTTTATCCTATGCTTTATTAAATTGTATTTATGTTGTTTTATCCTATGCTTTATTAAATTGTATTTATGTTGTTTTATCCTATGCTTTATTAAATTGTATTTATGTTGTTTTATCATATGCTTTATTAAATTGTATTATGTTGTTTTATCGTATGCTTTATTAAATTGTATATATGTTGTTTTGTCCTATGATTTATTAAATTGTGTTTATGTTGTTTTATCCTATGCTTTATTAAATTGTATTTATGTCGTGTTAACCCATGCTTTATTAAATTGTATTTATGTGGTTTTATCCTATGCTTTATTAAATTGTATTTATGTTGTTTTATCCTATGCTTTATTAAATTGTATTTATGTTGTTTTGTCCTATGCTTTATTAAATTGTATTTATGTTGTTTTAACCCATGCTTTATTAAATTGTATTTATGTTGTTTTATCCTATGCTTTATTAAATTGTATTTATGATGTTTTATCCTATGCTTTATTAAATTGTATTTATGATGTTTTATCCTATGCTTTATTAAATTGTATTTATGTTGTTTTATCCTATGCTTTATTAAATTGTATATATGTTGTTTTAACCTATGCTTTATTAAATTGTATTTATGCTGTTTTAACCTATGCTTTATTAAATTGTATTTATGTTGTTTTATCCTATGCTTTATTAAATTGTATTTATGTTGCTTTAACCTTTGCTTTATTAAATTGTATTTATGTTGTTTTATCCTATGCTTTATTAAATTGTATTTATGTTGTTTTATCCTATGCTTTATTAAATTGTATTATGTTGTTTTATCGTATGCTTTATTAAATTGTATATATGTTGCTTTATCCTATGATTTATTAAATTGTGTTTATGTTGTTTTATCCTATGCTTTATTAAATTGTATTTATGTCGTGTTAACCCATGCTTTATTAAATTGTATTTTTGTGGTTTTATCCTATGCTTTATTAAATTGTATTTATGTTGTTTTATCCTATGCTTTATTAAATTGTATTTATGTTGTTTTATCCTATGCTTTAATAAATTGTATTTATGTTGTTTTGTCCTATGCTTTATTAAATTGTATTTATGTTGTTTTAACCCATGCTTTATTAAATTGTATTTATGTTGTTTTATCCTATGCATTATTAAATTGTATTTATGGTGTCTTATCCTATGCTTTATTAAATTGTATTTATGTTGTTTTATCCTATGCTTTATTAAATTGTACTTATGTTGTTTTATCCTATGCTTTATTAAATTGTATTTATGTTGCTTTATCCTATGCTTTATTGAACTGCATTTCTGTTGTTTTATGGTATGCTTTATTAAATTCTATTCATGTTGTTTTATCCTATGCTTTATTAAATTGTATTTATGTTGTTTTATCCTATGCTTTATTAAATTGTATTTATGTTGTTTTATCCTATGCTTTATTAAATTGTGTTTATATTGTTTTATCCTATGCTTTATTAAATTGTATTTATGTTGTTTTAACCCATGTTTTATTAAATTGTATTTATGTTGTTTTATCCTATGCTTTATTAAATTGTATATATGTTGTTTTATCCTATGCTTTATTAAATTGTATATATGTTGTTTTATCCTATGCTTTATTAAATTGTATTTATCTTGTTTTGTCCTATGCTTTATTAAATTGTATTTATGTTGTTTTAACCCATGCTTCATTAAATTGTATGTATGTTTTATCTTATGCTTTACTAAAATGTATTTATGTTGTTTTATCCTATGCTTTATTAAATTGTATTTATGTTGTTTTATCCTATGCTTTATTAAATTGTGTTTATGTTGTTTTATCCTATGCTTTATTAAATTGTATTTATGTTGTTTTATCCTATGCGTTATTAAATTGTATTTATGTTGTTTTATCCTATGCTTTATGAAATTGTATTTATGTTGTTTTATCCTATGCTTTATTAAATTATATTTATGTTGTTTTATCCTATGCTTTATTAAATTGTATTTATGTTGTTTTATCGTATGCTTTATTAAAGTGCATTTATGTTGTTTTATCCTATGCTTTATTAAATTGTATTTATGTTGTTTTATCCTATGCTTTATTAAATTGTATTTATGTTGTTTTATCCTATGCTTAATTAAATTGTATTCATGTTGTTTTATCCTATGCTTTATTAAATTGTATTTATGTTGTTTTATCCTATGCTTTATTAAATTGGGTTTATTTTGTTTTATCCTATGCTTTATTAAATTGGGTTTATTTTGTTTTATCCTATGCTTTATTAAATTGTATTTATGTTGTTTTAACCCATGTTTTATTAAATTGTATTTATGTTGTTTTATCCTATGCTTTATTAAATTGTATATATGTTGTTTTATCCTATGCTCTATTAAATTGTATTTATCTTGTTTTGTCCTATGCTTTATTAAATTGTATTTATGTTATTTTAACCTATGCTTTATTAAATTGTATTTATGTTGTTTTATCCTATGCTTTATTAAATTGTGTTTATGTTGTTTTATCCTATGCTTTATTAAATTGTATTTATGTTGTTTTATCCTATGCTTTATTAAATTGTATTTATGTTGTTTTAACCTATGCTCTATTAAATTGTATTTATGTTGTTTTAACCTATGCTTTATTAAATTGTATTTATGTTGTTTTATCCTATGCTTTATTAAATTGTATTTATGTTGTTTTATCCTATGCTTTATTAAATTGTATTTATGTTGTTTTATCCTATGCTTTATTAAATTGTATTTATGTTGTTTTATCCTATGCTTTATTAAATTGTATTATGTTGTTTTATCATATGCTTTATTAAATTGTATTTATGTTGTTTTATCCTATGCTTTATTAAATTGTATTTATGTTGTTTTATCCTATGCTTTATTAAATTGTATTAATGTTGTTTTAACCCATGCTTTATTAAATTGTATTTATGTGGTTTTATCCTATGCTTTATTAAATTGTATTTATGTTGTTTTATCCTATGCTTTATTAAATTGTATTTATGTTGTTTTATCCTATGCTTTATTAAATTGCATTTATTTTGTTTTGTCGAATGCTTTATTAAATTGTATTTATGTTGTTTTAACCCATGATTTATTAAATTGTATTTATGTTGTTTTATCCTATGCTTTATTAAATTGTATTTATGTTGTTTTGTTCTATGTTTTATTAAATTGTATTTATGTGGTTTTATCCTATGATTTATTAAATTGTATCTATGTTGTTTTATCCTATGCTTTATTAAATTGTATTTATGTGGTTTTATCCTATGCTTTATTAAATTGTATTTATGTTGTTTTTTCCTATGCTTTATTAAATTGTATTTATGTTGTTTTATCCTATGCTTTAATAAATTGTATTTATGTTGTTTTGTCCTATGCTTTATTAAATTGTATTTATGTTGTTTTAACCCATGCTTTATTAAATTGTATTTATGTTGTTTTATCCTGTGCTTTATTAAATTATATTTATGTTGTTTTATCCTATGCTTTATTAAATTGTATTTATGTTGTTTTATCCTATGCTTTATTAAATTGTATTTATTTTGTTTTATCCTATGCTTTAATAAATTGTATTAATGTTGTTTTGTCCTATGCTTTATTAAATTGTATTTATGTTGTTTTAACCCATGCTTTATTAAATTGTATTTATGTTGTTTTTTCCTATGCTTTATTAAATTGTACTTATGTTGTTTTATCCTATGCTTTATTAAATTGTATTTATGTTGTTTTATCCTATGCTTTATTAAATTGTATTTATGTTGTTTTATCCTATGCTTTATTAAATTGTATTTATGTTGTTTAATCATATGCTTTATTAAATTGTATTTATATTGTTTTATCCTATGCTTTATTAAATTGTATTTATGTTGTTTTATCCTATGCTTTATTAAATTGTATTTATGTTGTTTTATCCTATGCTTTATTAAATTGTATTTATGTTGTTTTATCCTATGCTTTATGAAATTGTATTTATGTTGTTTTATCCTATGCTTTATTAAATTGTATTTATGTTGTTTTATCCTATGCTTTATTAAATTGTATTTATGTTGTTTTATCGTATGCTTTATTAAAGTGCATTTATGTTGTTTTATCCTATGCTTTATTAAATTGTATTTATGTTGTTTTATCCTCTGCTTTATTAAATTGTATTTATGTTGTTTTATCCTATGCTTAATTAAATTATATTTATGTTGTTTTATCCTATGCTTTATTATATTGTATTTATGTTGTTTTATCGTATGCTTTATTAAATTGTATTTATGTTGTTTTATGCTATGCTTTATTAAATTGTGTTTATTTTGTTTTATCCTATGCTTTATTAAATTGTATTTATGTTGTTTTAACCCATGTTGTATTAAATTGTATTTATGTTGTTTTATCCTATGCTTTATTAAATTGTATATATGTTGTTTTATCCTATGCTTTATTAAATTGTATTTATCTTGTTTTGTCCTATGCTTTATTAAATTGTATTTATGTTGTTTTAACCTATGCTTTATTAAATTGTATTTATGTTGTTTTATCCTATGCGTTATTAAATTGTATTTATGTTGTTTTATCCTATGCTTTATGAAATTGTATTTATGTTGTTTTATCCTATGCTTTATTAAATTATATTTATGTTGTTTTATCCTATGCTTTATTAAATTGTATTTATGTTGTTTTATCGTATGCTTTATTAAAGTGCATTTATGTTGTTTTATCCTATGCTTTATTAAATTGTATTTATGTTGTTTTATCCTATGCTTTATTAAATTGTATTTATGTTGTTTTATCCTATGCTTAATTAAATTGTATTCATGTTGTTTTATCCTATGCTTTATTAAATTGTATTTATGTTGTTTTATCCTATGCTTTATTAAATTGGGTTTATTTTGTTTTATCCTATGCTTTATTAAATTGGGTTTATTTTGTTTTATCCTATGCTTTATTAAATTGTATTTATGTTGTTTTAACCCATGTTTTATTAAATTGTATTTATGTTGTTTTATCCTATGCTTTATTAAATTGTATATATGTTGTTTTGTCCTATGCTCTATTAAATTGTATTTATCTTGTTTTGTCCTATGCTTTATTAAATTGTATTTATGTTATTTTAACCTATGCTTTATTAAATTGTATTTATGTTGTTTTATCCTATGCTTTATTAAATTGTGTTTATGTTGTTTTATCCTATGCTTTATTAAATTGTATTTATGTTGTTTTATCCTATGCTTTATTAAATTGTATTTATGTTGTTTTAACCTATGCTTTATTAAATTGTATTTATGTTGTTTTAACCTATGCTTTATTAAATTGTATTTATGTTGTTTTATCCTATGCTTTATTAAATTGTATTTATGTTGTTTTATCCTATGCTTTATTAAATTGTATTTATGTTGTTTTATCCTATGCTTTATTAAATTGTATTTATGTTGTTTTATCCTATGCTTTATTAAATTGTATTATGTTGTTTTATCATATGCTTTATTAAATTGTATTAATGTTGTTTTATCCTATGCTTTATTAAATTGTATTTATGTTGTTTTATTCTATGCTTTATTAAATTGTATTAATGTTGTTTTAACCCATGCTTTATTAAATTGTATTTATGTGGTTTTATCCTATGCTTTATTAAATTGTATTTATGTTGTTTTATCCTATGCTTTATTAAATTGTATTTATGTTGTTTTATCCTATGCTTTATTAAATTGCATTTATTTTGTTTTGTCGAATGCTTTATTAAATTGTATTTATGTTGTTTTAACCCATGATTTATTAAATTGTATTTATGTTGTTTTATCCTATGCTTTATTAAATTGTATTTATGTTGTTTTGTTCTATGCTTTATTAAATTGTATTTATGTGGTTTTATCCTATGATTTATTAAATTGTATTTATGTTGTTTTATCCTATGCTTTATTAAATTGTATTTATGTGGTTTTATCCTATGCTTTATTAAATTGTATTTATGTTGTTTTTTCCTATGCTTTATTAAATTGTATTTATGTTGTTTTATCCTATGCTTTAATAAATTGTATTTATGTTGTTTTGTCCTATGCTTTATTAAATTGTATTTATGTTGTTTTAACCCATGCTTTATTAAATTGTATTTATGTTGTTTTATCCTGTGCTTTATTAAATTATATTTATGTTGTTTTATCCTATGCTTTATTAAATTGTATTTATGTTGTTTTATCCTATGCTTTATTAAATTGTATTTATGTTGTTTTATCCTATGCTTAATTAAATTGTATTCATGTTGTTTTATCCTATGCTTTATTAAATTGTATTTATGTTGTTTTATCCTATGCTTTATTAAATTGGGTTTATTTTGTTTTATCCTATGCTTTATTAAATTGGGTTTATTTTGTTTTATCCTATGCTTTATTAAATTGTACTTATGTTGTTTTAACCCATGTTTTATTAAATTGTATTTATGTTGTTTTATCCTATGCTTTATTAAATTGTATATATGTTGTTTTATCCTATGCTCTATTAAATTGTATTTATCTTGTTTTGTCCTATGCTTTATTAAATTGTATTTATGTTATTTTAACCTATGCTTTATTAAATTGTATTTATGTTGTTTTAACCCATGCTTCATTAAATTGTATTTATGTTGTTTTATCCTATGCTTTATTAAATTGTATTTATGTTGTTTTATCCTATGCTTTATTAAATTGTATTTATGTTGTTTTAACCTATGCTTTATTAAATTGTATTTATGTTGTTTTAACCTATGCTTTATTAAATTGTATTTATGTTGTTTTATCGTATGCTTTATTAAATTGTATTTATGTTGTTTTATCCTATGCTTTATTAAATTGTATTTATGTTGTTTTATCCTATGCTTTATTAAATTGTATTTATGTTGTTTTATCCTATGCTTTATTAAATTGTATTTATGTTGTTTTATCCTATGCTTTATGAAATTGTATTTATGTTGTTTTATCCTATGCTTTATTAAATTGTATTTATGTTGTTTTATCCTATGCTTTATTAAATTGTATTTATGTTGTTTTATCGCATGCTTTATTAAAGTGCATTTACGTTGTTTTATCCTATGCTTTATTAAATTGTATTTATGTTGTTTTATCCTCTGCTTTATTAAATTGTATTTATGTTGTTTTATCCTATGCTTAATTAAATTCTATTTATGTTGTTTTATCCTATGCTTTATTATATTGTATTTATGTTGTTTTATCGTATGCTTTATTAAATTGTATTTATGTTGATTTATGCTATGCTTTATTAAATTGTGTTTATTTTGTTTTATCCTATGCTTTATTAAATTGTATTTATGTTGTTTTAACCCATGTTGTATTAAATTGTATTTATGTTGTTTTATCCTATGCTTTATTAAATTGTATATATGTTGTTTTATCCTATGCTTTATTAAATTGTATTTATCTTGTTTTGTCCTATGCTTTATTAAATTGTATTTATGTTGTTTTAACCTATGCTTTATTAAATTGTATTTATGTTGTTTTATCCTATGCTTTATTAAATTGTGTTTATGTTGTTTTATCCTATGCTTTATTAAATTGTATTAATGTTGTTTTAACCCATGCTTTATTAAATTGTATTTATGTGGTTTTATCCTATGCTTTATTAAATTGTATTTATGTTGTTTTATCCTATGCTTTATAAAATTGTATTTATGTTGTTTTATCCTATGCTTTATTAAATTGCATTTATTTTGTTTTGTCGAATGCTTTATTAAATTGTATTTATGTTGTTTTAACCCATGATTTATTAAATTGTATTTATGTTGTTTTATCCTATGCTTTATTAAATTGTATTTATGTTGTTTTGTTCTATGCTTTATTAAATTGTATTTATGTGGTTTTATCCTATGATTTATTAAATTGTATCTATGTTGTTTTATCCTATGCTTTATTAAATTGTATTTATGTGGTTTTATCCTATGCTTTATTAAATTGTATTTATGTTGTTTTTTCCTATGCTTTATTAAATTGTATTTATGTTGTTTTATCCTATGCTTTAATAAATTGTATTTATGTTGTTTTGTCCTATGCTTTATTAAATTGTATTTATGTTGTTTTAACCCATGCTTTATTAAATTGTATTTATGTTGTTTTATCCTGTGCTTTATTAAATTATATTTATGTTGTTTTATCCTATGCTTTATTAAATTGTATTTATGTTGTTTTATCCTATGCTTTATTAAATTGTATTTATTTTGTTTTATCCTATGCTTTAATAAATTGTATTAATGTTGTTTTGTCCTATGCTTTATTAAATTGTATTTATGTTGTTTAACCCATGCTTTATTAAATTGTATTTATGTTGTTTTATCCTATGCTTTATTAAATTGTACTTATGTTGTTTTATCCTATGCTTTATTAAATTGTATTTATGTTGTTTTATCCTATGCTTTATTAAATTGTATTTATGTTGTTTTATCCTATGCTTTATTAAATTGTATTTATGTTGTTTAATCATATGCTTTATTAAATTGTATTTATATTGTTTTATCCTATGCTTTATTAAATTGTATTTATGTTGTTTTATCCTATGCTTTATTAAATTGTATTTATGTTGTTTTATCCTATGCTTTATTAAATTGTATTTATGTTGTTTTATCCTATGCTTTATGAAATTGTATTTATGTTGTTTTATCCTATGCTTTATTAAATTGTATTTATGTTGTTTTATCCTATGCTTTATTAAATTGTATTTATGTTGTTTTATCGCATGCTTTATTAAAGTGCATTTATGTTGTTTTATCCTATGCTTTATTAAATTGTATTTATGTTGTTTTATCCTCTGCTTTATTAAATTGTATTTATGTTGTTTTATCCTATGCTTAATTAAATTCTATTTATGTTGTTTTATCCTATGCTTTATTATATTGTATTTATGTTGTTTTATTGTATGCTTTATTAAATTGTATTTATGTTGATTTATGCTATGCTTTATTAAATTGTGTTTATTTTGTTTTATCCTATGCTTTATTAAATTGTATTTATGTTGTTTTAACCCATGTTGTATTAAATTGTATTTATGTTGTTTTATCCTATGCTTTATTAAATTGTATATATGTTGTTTTATCCTATGCTTTATTAAATTGTATTTATCTTGTTTTGTCCTATGCTTTATTAAATTGTAGTTATGTTGTTTTAACCTATGCTTTATTAAATTGTATTTATGTTGTTTTATCCTATGCGTTATTAAATTGTATTTATGTTGTTTTATCCTATGCTTTATGAAATTGTATTTATGTTGTTTTATCCTATGCTTTATTAAATTATATTTATGTTGTTTTATCCTATGCTTTATTAAATTGTATTTATGTTGTTTTATCGTATGCTTTATTAAAGTGCATTTATGTTGTTTTATCCTATGCTTTATTAAATTGTATTTATGTTGTTTTATCCTATGCTTTATTAAATTGTATTTATGTTGTTTTATCCTATGCTTAATTAAATTGTATTCATGTTGTTTTATCCTATGCTTTATTAAATTGTATTTATGTTGTTTTATCCTATGCTTTATTAAATTGGGTTTATTTTGTTTTATCCTATGCTTTATTAAATTGGGTTTATTTTGTTTTATCCTATGCTTTATTAAATTGTATTTATGTTGTTTTAACCCATGTTTTATTAAATTGTATTTATGTTGTTTTATCCTATGCTTTATTAAATTGTATATATGTTGTTTTATTCTATGCTCTATTAAATTGTATTTATCTTGTTTTGTCCTATGCTTTATTAAATTGTATTTATGTTATTTTAACCTATGCTTTATTAAATTGTATTTATGTTGTTTTATCCTATGCTTTATTAAATTGTGTTTATGTTGTTTTATCCTATGCTTTATTAAATTGTATTTATGTTGTTTTATCCTATGCTTTATTAAATTGTATTTATGTTGTTTTAACCTATGCTTTATTAAATTGTATTTATGTTGTTTTAACCTATGCTTTATTAAATTGTATTTATGTTGTTTTATCCTATGCTTTATTAAATTGTATTTATGTTGTTTTATCCTATGCTTTATTAAATTGTATTTATGTTGTTTTATCCTATGCTTTATTAAATTGTATTTATGTTGTTTTATCCTATGCTTTATTAAATTGTATTATGTTGTTTTATCATATGCTTTATTAAATTGTATTAATGTTGTTTTATCCTATGCTTTATTAAATTGTATTTATGTTGTTTTATCCTATGCTTTATTAAATTGTATTAATGTTGTTTTAACCCATGCTTTATTAAATTGTATTTATGTGGTTTTATCCTATGCTTTATTAAATTGTATTTATGTTGTTTTATCCTATGCTTTATTAAATTGTATTTATGTTGTTTTATCCTATGCTTTATTAAATTGCATTTATTTTGTTTTGTCGAATGCTTTATTAAATTGTATTTATGTTGTTTTAACCCATGATTTATTAAATTGTATTTATGTTGTTTTATCCTATGCTTTATTAAATTGTATTTATGTTGTTTTGTTCTATGCTTTATTAAATTGTATTTATGTGGTTTTATCCTATGATTTATTAAATTGTATTTATGTTGTTTTATCCTATGCTTTATTAAATTGTATTTATGTGGTTTTATCCTATGCTTTATTAAATTGTATTTATGTTGTTTTTTCCTATGCTTTATTAAATTGTATTTATGTTGTTTTATCCTATGCTTTAATAAATTGTATTTATGTTGTTTTGTCCTATGCTTTATTAAATTGTATTTATGTTGTTTTAACCCATGCTTTATTAAATTGTATTTATGTTGTTTTATCCTGTGCTTTATTAAATTATATTTATGTTGTTTTATCCTATGCTTTATTAAATTGTATTTATGTTGTTTTATCCTATGCTTTATTAAATTGTATTTATGTTGTTTTATCCTATGCTTAATTAAATTGTATTCATGTTGTTTTATCCTATGCTTTATTAAATTGTATTTATGTTGTTTTATCCTATGCTTTATTAAATTGGGTTTATTTTGTTTTATCCTATGCTTTATTAAATTGGGTTTATTTTGTTTTATCCTATGCTTTATTAAATTGTATTTATGTTGTTTTAACCCATGTTTTATTAAATTGTATTTATGTTGTTTTATCCTATGCTTTATTAAATTGTATATATGTTGTTTTATCCTATGCTCTATTAAATTGTATTTATCTTGTTTTGTCCTATGCTTTATTAAATTGTATTTATGTTATTTTAACCTATGCTTTATTAAATTGTATTTATGTTGTTTTATCCTATGCTTTATTAAATTGTATTTATGTTGTTTTATCATATGCTTTATTAAATTGTATTTATGTTGTTTTATCCTATGCTTTATTAAATTGTATTTATGTTGTTTTAACCTATGCTTTATTAAATTGTATTTATGTTGTTTTAACCTATGCTTTATTAAATTGTATTTATGTTGTTTTATCCTATGCTTTATTAAATTGTATTTATGTTGTTTTATCCTATGCTTTATTAAATTGTATTTATGTTGTTTTATCCTATGCTTTATTAAATTGTATTTATGTTGTTTTATCCTATGCTTTATTAAATTGTATTATGTTGTTTTATCATATGCTTTATTAAATTGTATTTATGTTGTTTTATCCTATGCTTTATTAAATTGTGTTTATGTTGTTTTATCCTATGATTTATTAAATTGTATTAATGTTGTTTTAACCCATGCTTTATTAAATTGTATTTATGTGGTTTTATCCTATGCTTTATTAAATTGTATTTATGTTGTTTTATCCTATGCTTTATAAAATTGTATTTATGTTGTTTTATCCTATGCTTTATTAAATTGCATTTATTTTGTTTTGTCGAATGCTTTATTAAATTGTATTTATGTTGTTTTAACCCATGATTTATTAAATTGTATTTATGTTGTTTTATCCTATGCTTTTTTAAATTGTATTTATGTTGTTTTGTTCTATGCTTTATTAAATTGTATTTATGTGGTTTTATCCTATGATTTATTAAATTGTATCTATGTTGTTTTATCCTATGCTTTATTAAATTGTATTTATGTGGTTTTATCCTATGCTTTATTAAATTGTATTTATGTTGTTTTTTCCTATGCTTTATTAAATTGTATTTATGTTGTTTTATCCTATGCTTTAATAAATTGTATTTATGTTGTTTTGTCCTATGCTTTATTAAATTGTATTTATGTTGTTTTAACCCATGCTTTATTAAATTGTATTTATGTTGTTTTATCCTGTGCTTTATTAAATTATATTTATGTTGTTTTATCCTATGCTTTATTAAATTGTATTTATGTTGTTTTATCCTATGCTTTATTAAATTGTATTTATTTTGTTTTATCCTATGCTTTAATAAATTGTATTAATGTTGTTTTGTCCTATGCTTTATTAAATTGTATTTATGTTGTTTTAACCCATGCTTTATTAAATTGTATTTATGTTGTTATATCCTATGCTTTATTAAATTGTACTTATGTTGTTTTATCCTATGCTTTATTAAATTGTATTTATGTTGTTTTATCCTATGCTTTATTAAATTGTATTTATGTTGTTTTATCCTATGCTTTATTAAATTGTATTTATGTTGTTTAATCATATGCTTTATTAAATTGTATTTATGTTGTTTTATCCTATGCTTTATTAAATTGTATTTATGTTGTTTTATCCTATGCTTTATTAAATTGTATTTTTGTTGTTTTATCCTATGCTTTATTAAATTGTATTTATGTTGTTTTATCCTATGCTTTATGAAATTGTATTTATGTTGTTTTATCCTATGCTTTATTAAATTGTATTTATGTTGTTTTATCCTATGCTTTATTAAATTGTATTTATGTTGTTTTATCCTATGCTTTATTAAAGTGCATTTATGTTGTTTTATCCTATGCTTTATTAAATTGTATTTATGTTGTTTTATCCTCTGCTTTATTAAATTGTATTTATGTTGTTTTATCCTATGCTTAATTAAATAGTATTTATGTTGTTTTATCATATGCTTTATTAAATTGTATTTATGTTGTTTTATCGTATGCTTTATTAAATTGTATTTATGTTGTTTTATGCTATGCTTTATTAAATTGTGTTTATTTTGTTTTATCCTATGCTTTATTAAATTGTGTTTATGTTGTTTTAACCCATGTTGTATTAAATTGTATTTATGTTGTTTTATCCTATGCTTTATTAAATTGTATATATGTTGTTTTATCCTATGCTTTATTAAATTGTATTTATCTTGTTTTGTCCTATGCTTTATTAAATTGTATTTATGTTGTTTTAACCTATGCTTTATTAAATTGTATTTATGTTGTTTTATCCTATGCTTTATTAAATTGTATTTATGTTGTTTTATCCTATGCTTTATTAAATTGTGTTTATGTTGTTTTATCCTATGCTTTATTAAATTGTATTTATGTTGTTTTATCCTATGCTTTATTAAATTGTATTTATGTTGTTTTATCCTATGCTTTATGAAATTGTATTTATGTTGTTTTATCCTATGCTTTATTAAATGGTATTTATGTTGTTTTATCCTATGCCTTATTAAATTGTATTTATGTTGTTTTATCGTATGCTTTATTAAAGTGCATTTATGTTGTTTTATCCTTTGCTTTATTAAATTGTATTTATGTTGTTTTATCCTATGCTTTATTAAATTGTATTTATGTTGTTTTAACCTATGCTTTATTAAATTGTATTTATGTTGTTTTAACCTATGCTTTATTAAATTGTATTTATGTTGTTTTATCCTATGCTTTATTAAATTGTATTTATGTTGCTTTAACCTTTGCTTTATTAAATTGTATTTATGTTGTTTTATCCTATGCTTTATTAAATTGTATTTATGTTGTTTTATCGTATGCTTTATTAAATTGTATTATGTTGTTTTATCGTATGCTTTATTAAATTGTATTTATGTTGTTTTATGCAATGCTTTATTAAATTGTATTTATGTTGTTTTATCGTATGCTTTATTAAATTGTATTTATGTTGTTTTATGCTATGCTTTATTAAATTGTGTTTATTTTGTTTTATCCTATGCTTTATTAAATTGTATTTATGTTGTTTTAACCCATGTTGTATTAAATTGTATTTATGTTGTTTTATCCTATGCTTTATTAAATTGTATATATGTTGTTTTATCCTATGCTTTATTAAATTGTATTTATCTTGTTTTGTCCTATGCTTTATTAAATTGTATTTATGTTGTTTTAACCTATGCTTTATTAAATTGTATTTATGTTGTTTTATCCTATGCTTTATTAAATTGTATTTATGTTGTTTTATCCTATGCTTTATTAAATTGTGTTTATGTTGTTTTATCCTATGCTTTATTAAATTGTATTTATGTTGTTTTATCCTATGCTTTATTAAATTGTATTTATGTTGTTTTATCCTATGCTTTATGAAATTGTATTTATGTTGTTTTATCCTATGCTTTATTAAATGGTATTTATGTTGTTTTATCCTATGCCTTATTAAATTGTATTTATGTTGTTTTATCGTATGCTTTATTAAAGTGCATTTATGTTGTTTTATCCTTTGCTTTATTAAATTGTATTTATGTTGTTTTATCCTATGCTTTATTAAATTGTATTTATGTTGTTTTAACCTATTCTTTATTAAATTGTATTTATGTTGTTTTAACCTATGCTTTATTAAATTGTATTTATGTTGTTTTATCCTATGCTTTATTAAATTGTATTTATGTTGCTTTAACCTTTGCTTTATTAAATTGTATTTATGTTGTTTTATCCTATGCTTTATTAAATTGTATTTATGTTGTTTTATCGTATGCTTTATTAAATTGTATTATGTTGTTTTATCGTATGCTTTATTAAATTGTATATATGTTGTTTTATCCTATGATTTATTAAATTGTGTTTATGTTGTTTTATCCTATGCTTTATTAAATTGTATTTATGTTTTTTTTATCCTATGCTTAATTAAATTGTATTTATGTTGTTTTATCCTATGCTTTATTAAATTGTATTTATGTTGTTTTATCGTATGCTTTATTAAATTGTATTTATGTTGTTTTATCCTATGCTTTATTAAATTGTGTTTATTTTGTTTTATCCTATGCTTTATTAAATTGTATTTATGTTGTTTTAACCCATGTTGTATTAAATTGTATTTATGTTGTTTTATCCTATGCATTATTAAATTGTACATATGTTGTTTTATCCTATGCTTTATTAAATTGTATTTATCTTGTTTTGTCCTATGCTTTATTAAATTGTATTTATGTTGTTTTAACCTATGCTTTATTAAATTGTATTTATGTTGTTTTATCCTATGCTTTATTAAATTGTATTTATGTTGTTTTATCCTATGCTTTATTAAATTGTGTTTATGTTGTTTTATCCTATGCTTTATTAAATTGTATTTATGTTGTTTTATCCTATGCTTTATTAAATTGTATTTATGTTGTTTTATCCTATGCTTTATGAAATTGTATTTATGTTGTTTTATCCTATGCTTTAATAAATTGTATTTATGTTGTTTTGTCCTATGCTTTATTAAATTGTATTTATGTTGTTTTAACCCATGCTTTATTAAATTGTATTTATGTTGTTTTATCCTGTGCTTTATTAAATTATATTTATGTTGTTTTATCCTATGCTTTATTAAATTGTATTTATGTTGTTTTATCCTATGCTTTATTAAATTGTATTTATGTTGTTTTATCCTATGCTTAATTAAATTGTATTCATGTTGTTTTATCCTATGCTTTATTAAATTGTATTTATGTTGTTTTATCCTATGCTTTATTAAATTGGGTTTATTTTGTTTTATCCTATGCTTTATTAAATTGGGTTTATTTTGTTTTATCCTATGCTTTATTAAATTGTATTTATGTTGTTTTAACCCATGTTTTATTAAATTGTATTTATGTTGTTTTATCCTATGCTTTATTAAATTGTATATATGTTGTTTTATCCTATGCTCTATTAAATTGTATTTATCTTGTTTTGTCCTATGCTTTATTAAATTGTATTTATGTTATTTTAACCTATGCTTTATTAAATTGTATTTATGTTGTTTTATCCTATGCTTTATTAAATTGTATTATGTTGTTTTATCATATGCTTTATTAAATTGTATTTATGTTGTTTTATCCTATGCTTTATTAAATTGTGTTTATGTTGTTTTATCCTATGATTTATTAAATTGTATTAATGTTGTTTTAACCCATGCTTTATTAAATTGTATTTATGTGGTTTTATCCTATGCTTTATTAAATTGTATTTATGTTGTTTTATCCTATGCTTTATAAAATTGTATTTATGTTGTTTTATCCTATGCTTTATTAAATTGCATTTATTTTGTTTTGTCGAATGCTTTATTAAATTGTATTTATGTTGTTTTAACCCATGATTTATTAAATTGTATTTATGTTGTTTTATCCTATGCTTTTTTAAATTGTATTTATGTTGTTTTGTTCTATGCTTTATTAAATTGTATTTATGTGGTTTTATCCTATGATTTATTAAATTGTATCTATGTTGTTTTATCCTATGCTTTATTAAATTGTATTTATGTGGTTTTATCCTATGCTTTATTAAATTGTATTTATGTTGTTTTTTCCTATGCTTTATTAAATTGTATTTATGTTGTTTTATCCTATGCTTTAATAAATTGTATTTATGTTGTTTTGTCCTATGCTTTATTAAATTGTATTTATGTTGTTTTAACCCATGCTTTATTAAATTGTATTTATGTTGTTTTATCCTGTGCTTTATTAAATTATATTTATGTTGTTTTATCCTATGCTTTATTAAATTGTATTTATGTTGTTTTATCCTATGCTTTATTAAATTGTATTTATTTTGTTTTATCCTATGCTTTAATAAATTGTATTAATGTTGTTTTGTCCTATGCTTTATTAAATTGTATTTATGTTGTTTTAACCCATGCTTTATTAAATTGTATTTATGTTGTTATATCCTATGCTTTATTAAATTGTACTTATGTTGTTTTATCCTATGCTTTATTAAATTGTATTTATGTTGTTTTATCCTATGCTTTATTAAATTGTATTTATGTTGTTTTATCCTATGCTTTATTAAATTGTATTTATGTTGTTTAATCATATGCTTTATTAAATTGTATTTATGTTGTTTTATCCTATGCTTTATTAAATTGTATTTATGTTGTTTTATCCTATGCTTTATTAAATTGTATTTTTGTTGTTTTATCCTATGCTTTATTAAATTGTATTTATGTTGTTTTATCCTATGCTTTATGAAATTGTATTTATGTTGTTTTATCCTATGCTTTATTAAATTGTATTTATGTTGTTTTATCCTATGCTTTATTAAATTGTATTTATGTTGTTTTATCCTATGCTTTATTAAAGTGCATTTATGTTGTTTTATCCTATGCTTTATTAAATTGTATTTATGTTGTTTTATCCTCTGCTTTATTAAATTGTATTTATGTTGTTTTATCCTATGCTTAATTAAATAGTATTTATGTTGTTTTATCATATGCTTTATTAAATTGTATTTATGTTGTTTTATCGTATGCTTTATTAAATTGTATTTATGTTGTTTTATGCTATGCTTTATTAAATTGTGTTTATTTTGTTTTATCCTATGCTTTATTAAATTGTGTTTATGTTGTTTTAACCCATGTTGTATTAAATTGTATTTATGTTGTTTTATCCTATGCTTTATTAAATTGTATATATGTTGTTTTATCCTATGCTTTATTAAATTGTATTTATCTTGTTTTGTCCTATGCTTTATTAAATTGTATTTATGTTGTTTTAACCTATGCTTTATTAAATTGTATTTATGTTGTTTTATCCTATGCTTTATTAAATTGTATTTATGTTGTTTTATCCTATGCTTTATTAAATTGTGTTTATGTTGTTTTATCCTATGCTTTATTAAATTGTATTTATGTTGTTTTATCCTATGCTTTATTAAATTGTATTTATGTTGTTTTATCCTATGCTTTATGAAATTGTATTTATGTTGTTTTATCCTATGCTTTATTAAATGGTATTTATGTTGTTTTATCCTATGCCTTATTAAATTGTATTTATGTTGTTTTATCGTATGCTTTATTAAAGTGCATTTATGTTGTTTTATCCTTTGCTTTATTAAATTGTATTTATGTTGTTTTATCCTATGCTTTATTAAATTGTATTTATGTTGTTTTAACCTATGCTTTATTAAATTGTATTTATGTTGTTTTAACCTATGCTTTATTAAATTGTATTTATGTTGTTTTATCCTATGCTTTATTAAATTGTATTTATGTTGCTTTAACCTTTGCTTTATTAAATTGTATTTATGTTGTTTTATCCTATGCTTTATTAAATTGTATTTATGTTGTTTTATCGTATGCTTTATTAAATTGTATTATGTTGTTTTATCGTATGCTTTATTAAATTGTATTTATGTTGTTTTATGCAATGCTTTATTAAATTGTATTTATGTTGTTTTATCGTATGCTTTATTAAATTGTATTTATGTTGTTTTATGCTATGCTTTATTAAATTGTGTTTATTTTGTTTTATCCTATGCTTTATTAAATTGTATTTATGTTGTTTTAACCCATGTTGTATTAAATTGTATTTATGTTGTTTTATCCTATGCTTTATTAAATTGTATATATGTTGTTTTATCCTATGCTTTATTAAATTGTATTTATCTTGTTTTGTCCTATGCTTTATTAAATTGTATTTATGTTGTTTTAACCTATGCTTTATTAAATTGTATTTATGTTGTTTTATCCTATGCTTTATTAAATTGTATTTATGTTGTTTTATCCTATGCTTTATTAAATTGTGTTTATGTTGTTTTATCCTATGCTTTATTAAATTGTATTTATGTTGTTTTATCCTATGCTTTATTAAATTGTATTTATGTTGTTTTATCCTATGCTTTATGAAATTGTATTTATGTTGTTTTATCCTATGCTTTATTAAATGGTATTTATGTTGTTTTATCCTATGCCTTATTAAATTGTATTTATGTTGTTTTATCGTATGCTTTATTAAAGTGCATTTATGTTGTTTTATCCTTTGCTTTATTAAATTGTATTTATGTTGTTTTATCCTATGCTTTATTAAATTGTATTTATGTTGTTTTAACCTATTCTTTATTAAATTGTATTTATGTTGTTTTAACCTATGCTTTATTAAATTGTATTTATGTTGTTTTATCCTATGCTTTATTAAATTGTATTTATGTTGCTTTAACCTTTGCTTTATTAAATTGTATTTATGTTGTTTTATCCTATGCTTTATTAAATTGTATTTATGTTGTTTTATCGTATGCTTTATTAAATTGTATTATGTTGTTTTATCGTATGCTTTATTAAATTGTATATATGTTGTTTTATCCTATGATTTATTAAATTGTGTTTATGTTGTTTTATCCTATGCTTTATTAAATTGTATTTATGTTTTTTTTATCCTATGCTTAATTAAATTGTATTTATGTTGTTTTATCCTATGCTTTATTAAATTGTATTTATGTTGTTTTATCGTATGCTTTATTAAATTGTATTTATGTTGTTTTATCCTATGCTTTATTAAATTGTGTTTATTTTGTTTTATCCTATGCTTTATTAAATTGTATTTATGTTGTTTTAACCCATGTTGTATTAAATTGTATTTATGTTGTTTTATCCTATGCATTATTAAATTGTACATATGTTGTTTTATCCTATGCTTTATTAAATTGTATTTATCTTGTTTTGTCCTATGCTTTATTAAATTGTATTTATGTTGTTTTAACCTATGCTTTATTAAATTGTATTTATGTTGTTTTATCCTATGCTTTATTAAATTGTATTTATGTTGTTTTATCCTATGCTTTATTAAATTGTGTTTATGTTGTTTTATCCTATGCTTTATTAAATTGTATTTATGTTGTTTTATCCTATGCTTTATTAAATTGTATTTATGTTGTTTTATCCTATGCTTTATGAAATTGTATTTATGTTGTTTTATCCTATGCTTTATTAAATTGTATTTATGTTGTTTTATCCTATGCTTTATTAAATTGTATTTATGTTGTTTTATCGTATGCTTTATTAAAGTGCATTTATGTTGTTTTATCCTATGCTTTATTAAATTGTATTTATGTTGTTTTATCCTATGCTTTATTAAATTGTATTTATGTTGTTTTATCCTATGCTTAATTAAATTGTATTTATGTTGTTTTATCCCATGCTTTATTAAATTATATTTATGTTGTTTTATCGTATGCTTTATTACATTGTATTTATGTTGTTTTATCCTATGCTTTATTAAATTGTGTTTATTTTGTTTTATCCTATTCTTTATTAAATTGTATTTATCTTGTTTTAACCCATGTTTTATTAAATTGTATTTATGTTGTTTTATACTATGCTTTATTAAATTTTATTTATGTTGTTTTATCCTATGCTTTATTAAATTGTATTTATGTTGTTTTATCCTATGCTTTATTAAATTGTATTTATGTTGTTTTATCCTATGCTTTATTAAATTGTATTTATGTTGTTTTAACCTATGCTTTATTAAATAGTATTTATGTTGTTTTAACCTATGCTTTATTAAATTGTATTTATGTTGTTTTATCCTATGATTTATTAAATTGTATTTATGTTGCTTTAACCTTTGATTTATTAAATTTTATTTATGTTGTTTTATCCTATGCTTTATTAAATTGTATTTATGTTGTTTTATCGTATGCTTTATTAAATTGTATTATGTTGTTTTATCGTATGCTTTATTAAATTGTATATATGTTGTTTTATCCTATGATTTATTAAATTGTGTTTATGTTGTTTTATCTTCTGCTTTATTAAATTGTATTTATGTCGTGTTAACCCATGCTTTATTAAATTGTATTTATGTGGTTTTATCCTATGCTTTATTAAATTGTATTATGTTGTTTTATCCTATGCTTTATTAAATTGTATTTATGTTGTTTTATCCTATGCTTTATTAAATTGTATTTATGTTGTTTTGTCCTATGCTTTATTAAATTGTATTTATGTTGTTTTAACCCATGCTTTATTAAATTGTATTTATGTTGTTTTATCCTATGCTTTATTAAATTGTATTTATGATGTTTTATCCTATGCTTTATTAAATTGTATTTATGTTGTTTTATCCTATGCTTTATTAAATTGTACTTATGTTGTTTTATCCTATGCTTTATTAAACTGTATTTATGTTGCTTTATCCTATGCTTTATTAAACTGCATTTGTGTTGTTTTATCCTATGCTTTATTAAATTGTATTTATGTTGTTTTATCCAATGCTTTATTAAATTGTATTTATGTTGTTTTATCCTATGCTTTATTAAATTGTATTTATGTTGTTTTATCCTATGCTTTATTAAATTGTGTTTATGTTGTTTTATCCTAAGCTTTATTAAATTGTATTTATGTTGTTTTAACCCATGTTTTATTAAAGTGTATTTATGTTGTTTTAACCCATACTTCATTAAATTGTATTTATGTTGTTTTATCTTATGCTTTACTAAATTGTATTTATGTTGTTTTATCCTATGCTTTATTAAATTGTATTTATGTTGTTTTATCCTATGCTTTATTAAATTGTGTTTATGTTGTTTTATCCTATGCTTTATTAAATTGTATTTATGTTGTTTTATCCTATGCTTTATTAAATTGTATTTATGTTGTTTTATCCTATGCTTTATGAAATTGTATTTATGTTGTTTTATCCTATGCTTTATTAAATTGTATTTATGTTGTTTTATCCTATGCTTTATTAAATTGTATTTATGTTGTTTTATCGTATGCTTTATTAAAGTGCATTTATGTTGTTTTATCCTATGCTTTATTAAATTGTATTTATGTTGTTTTATCCTATGCTTTATTAAATTGTATTTATGTTGTTTTATCCTATGCTTAATTAAATTGTATTTATGTTGTTTTATCCTATGCTTTATTAAATTGTATTTATGTTGTTTTATCGTATGCTTTATTAAATTGTATTTATGTTGTTTTATCCTATGCTTTATTAAATTGTATTTATGTTGCTTTAAAGTTTACTTTATTAAATTGTATTTATGTTGTTTTATCCTATGCTTTATTAAATTGTATTTATGTTGTTTTATCGTATGCTTTATTAAATTGTATTATGTTGTTTTATCGTATGCTTTATTAAATTGTATATATGTTGTTTTATCCTATGATTTATTAAATTGTGTTTATGTTGTTTTATACTATGCTTTATTAAATTGTATTTATGTCGTGTTAACCCATGCTTTATTAAATTGTATTTATGTGTTTTTATCCTATGCTTTATTAAATTGTATTTATGTTGTTTTATCCTATGCTTTATTAAATTGTATTTATGTTGTTTTATCCTATGCTTTATTAAATTGTATTTATGTTGTTTTTT
Source organism: Phyllobates terribilis (assembly GCF_046119375.1). Lineage (NCBI taxonomy): Eukaryota > Metazoa > Chordata > Amphibia > Anura > Dendrobatidae > Phyllobates > Phyllobates terribilis. The sequence goes on along the minus strand of NW_027362924.1, from coordinate 3,549,936 downwards.
CCTATGCTTTATTAAATTGTATTTATGTTGTTTTAACCCATGCTTTATTAAATTGTATTTATGTTGTTTTATCCTATGCTTTATTAAATTGTATTTATGATGTTTTATCCTATGCTTTATTAAATTGTATTTATGATGTTTTATCCTATGCTTTATTAAATTGTATTTATGTTGTTTTATCCTATGCTTTATTAAATTGTATATATGTTGTTTTAACCTATGCTTTATTAAATTGTATTTATGCTGTTTTAACCTATGCTTTATTAAATTGTATTTATGTTGTTTTATCCTATGCTTTATTAAATTGTATTTATGTTGCTTTAACCTTTGCTTTATTAAATTGTATTTATGTTGTTTTATCCTATGCTTTATTAAATTGTATTTATGTTGTTTTATCGTATGCTTTATTAAATTGTATTATGTTGTTTTATCGTATGCTTTATTAAATTGTATATATGTTGCTTTATCCTATGATTTATTAAATTGTGTTTATGTTGTTTTATCCTATGCTTTATTAAATTGTATTTATGTCGTGTTAACACATGCTTTATTAAATTGTATTTATGTGGTTTTATCCTATGCTTTATTAAATTGTATTTATGTTGTTTTATCCTATGCTTTATTAAATTGTATTTATGTTGTTTTATCCTATGCTTTATTAAATTGTATTTATGTTGTTTTGTCCTATGCTTTATTAAATTGTATTTATGTTGTTTTAACCCATGCTTTATTAAATTGTATTTATGTTGTTTTATCCTATGCTTTATTAAATTGTATTTATGATGTTTTATGCTATGCTTTATTAAATTGTATTTATGTTGTTTTATCCTATGCTTTATTAAATTGTACTTATGTTGTTTTATACTATGCTTTATTAAATTGTATTTATGTTGCTTTTTCCTATGCTTTATTAAACTGCATTTGTGTTGTTTTATGGTATGCTTTATTAAATTGTATTCATGTTGTTTTATCCTATGCTTTATTAAATTGTATTTATGTTGTTTTATCCTATGCTTTATTAAATTGTATTTATGTTGTTTTATCCTATGCTTTATTAAATTGTATTTATGTTGTTTTAACCCATGTTTTATTAAATTGTATTTATGTTGTTTTATCCTATGCTTTATTAAATTGTATTTATGTTGTTTTATCCTATGCTTTATTAAATTGTATTTATGTTGCTTTAACCTTTGCTTTATTAAATTGTATTTATGTTGTTTTATTCTATGCTTTATTAAATTGTATTTATGTTGTTTTATCGTATGCTTTATTAAATTGTATTATGTTGTTTTATCGTATGCTTTATTAAATTGTATATATGTTGTTTTATCCTATGATTTATTAAATTGTGTTTATGTTGTTTTATCCTATGCTTTATTAAATTGTATTTATGTCGTGTTAACCCATGGTTTATTAAATTGTATTTATGTTGTTTTATCCTATGCTTTATTAAATTGTATTTATGTTGTTTTATCGTATGCTTTATTAAAGTGCATTTATGTTGTTTTATCCTATGCTTTATTAAATTGTATTTATGTTGTTTTATCCTATGCTTTATTAAATTGTATTTATGTTGTTTTATCCTATGCTTTATTAAATTGTATTTATGTTGTTTTGTCCTATGCTTTATTAAATTGTATTTATGTTGTTTTAACCCATGCTTTATTAAATTGTATTTATGTTGTTTTATCCTATGCTTTATTAAATTGTATTTATGATGTTTTATCCTATGCTTTATTAAATTGTATTTATGTTGTTTTATCCTATGCTTTATTAAATTATACTTATGTTGTTTTATCCTATGCTTTATTAAATTGTATTTATGTTGCTTTATCCTATGCTTTATTAAACTGCATTTGTGTTGTTTTATGGTATGCTTTATTAAATTGTATTCATGTTCTTTTATCCTATGCTTTATTAAATTGTATTTATGTTGTTTTATCCTATGCTTTATTAAATTGTATTTATGTTGTTTTATCCTATGCTTTATTAAATTGTATTTATGTTGTTTTATCCTATGCTTTATTAAATTGTGTTTATGTTGTTTTATCCTATGCTTTATTAAATTGTATTTATGTTGTTTTAACCCATGTTTTATTAAATTGTATTTTTGTTGTTTTATCCTATGCTTTATTAAATTGTATATATGTTGTTTTATCCTATGCTTTATTAAATTGTATATATGTTGTTTTATCCTATGCTTTATTAAATTGTATTTATCTTGTTTTGTCCTATGCTTTATTAAATTGTATTTATGTTGTTTTAACCCATGCTTCATTAAATTGTATTTATGTTTTATCTTATGCTTTACGAAATTGTATTTATGTTGTTTTATCCTATGCTTTATTAAATTGTATTTATGTTGTTTTATCCTATGCTTTATTAAATTGTGTTTATGTTGTTTTATCCTATGCTTTATTAAATTGTATTTATGTTGTTTTATACTATGCGTTATTAAATTGTATTTATGTTGTTTTATCCTATGCTTTATGAAATTGTATTTATGTTGTTTTATCCTATGCTTTATTAAATTGTATTTATGTTGTTTTATCCTATGCTTTATTAAATTGTATTTATGTTGTTTTATCGTATGCTTTATTAAAGTGCATTTATGTTGTTTTATCCTATGCTTAATTAAATTGTATTTATGTTGTTTTATCCTATGCTTTATTAAATTGTATTTATGTTGTTTTATCGTATGCTTTATTAAATTGTATTTATGTTGTTTTATCCTATGCTTTATTAAATTGTGTTTGTTTTGTTTTATCCTATGCTTTATTAAATTGCATTTATGTTGTTTTAACCCATGTTTTATTAAATTGTATTTATGTTGTTTTATCCTATGCTTTATTAAATTGTATATATGTTGTTTTATCCTATGCTTTATTAAATTGTATTTATCTTGTTTTGTCCTATGTTTTATTAAATTGTATTTATGTTGTTTTAACCTATGCTTTATTAAATTGTATTTATGTTGTTTTATCCTATGCTTTACTAAATTGTATTTATGTTGTTTTATCCTATGCTTTATTAAATTGTATTTATGTTGTTTTATCCTATGCTTTATTAAATTGTATATATGTTGTTTTAACCTATGCTTTATTAAATTGTATTTATGTTGTTTTAACCTATGCTTTATTAAATTGTATTTATGTTGTTTTATCCTATGCTTTATTAAATTGTATTTATGTTGCTTTAACCTTTGCTTTATTAAATTGTATTTATGTTGTTTTATCCTATGCTTTATTAAATTGTATTTATGTTGTTTTATCGTATGCTTTATTAAATTGTATTATGTTGTTTTATCGTATGCTTTATTAAATTGTATATATGTTGTTTTATCCTATGATTTATTAAATTGTGTTTATGTTGTTTTATCCTATGCTTTATTAAATTGTATTTATGTCGTGTTAACCCATGGTTTATTAAATTGTATTTATGTTGTTTTATCCTATGTTTTATTAAATTGTATTTATGTTGTTTTATCGTATGCTTTATTAAAGTGCATTGATGTTGTTTTATCCTATGCTTTATTAAATTGTATTTATGTTGTTTTATCCTATGCTTTATTAAATTGTATTTATGTTGTTTTATCCTATGCTTTATTAAATTGTATTTATGTTGTTTTGTCCTATGCTTTATTAAATTGTATTTATGTTGTTTTAACCCATGCTTTATTAAATTGTATTTATGCTGTTTTATCCTATGCTTTATTAAATTGTATTTATGATGTTTTATCCTATGCTTTATTAAATTGTATTTATGTTGTTTTATCCTATGCTTTATTAAATTGTACTTATGTTGTTTTATCCTATGCTTTATTAAATTGTATTTATGTTGCTTTATCCTATGCTTTATTAAACTGCATTTGTGTTGTTTTATGGTATGCTTTATTAAATTGTATTCATGTTGTTTTATCCTATGCTTTATTAAATTGTATTTATGTTGTTTTATCCTATGCTTTATTAAATTGTATTTATGTTGTTTTATCCTATGCTTTATTAAATTGTATTTATGTTGTTTTATCCTATGCTTTATTAAATTGTATTTATGTTGTTTTATCCTATGCTTTATTAAATTGTGTTTATGTTGTTTTATCCTATGCTTTATTAAATTGTATTTATGTTGTTTTAACCCATGTTTTATTAAATTGTATTTATGTTGTTTTATCCTATGCTTTATTAAATTGTATATATGTTGTTTTATCCTATGCTTTATTAAATTGTATATATGTTGTTTTATCCTATGCTTTATTAAATTGTATTTATCTTGTTTTGTCCTATGCTTTATTAAATTGTATTTATGTTGTTTTATCCCATGCTTCATTAAATTGTATGTATGTTTTATCTTATGCTTTACTAAAATGTATTTATGTTGTTTTATCCTATGCTTTATTAAATTGTATTCATGTTGTTTTATCCTATGCTTTATTAAATTGTGTTTATGTTGTTTTATCCTATGCTTTATTAAATTGTATTTATGTTGTTTTATCCTATGCGTTATTAAATTGTATTTATGTTGTTTTATCCTATGCTTTATGAAATTGTATTTATGTTGTTTTATCCTATGCTTTATTAAATTGTATTTATGTTGTTTTATCCTATGCTTTATTAAATTGTATTTATGTTGTTTTATCGTATGCTTTATTAAAGTGCATTTATGTTGTTTTATCCTATGCTTTATTAAATTGTATTTATGTTGTTTTATCCTATGCTTAATTAAATTGTATTTATGGTGTTTTATCCTATGCTTTATTAAATTGTATTTATGTTGTTTTATCGTATGCTTTATTAAATTGTATTTATGTTGTTTTATCCTATGCTTTATTAAATTGTGTTTATTTTGTTTTATCCTATGCTTTATTAAATTGTATTTATGTTGTTTTAACCCATGTTTTATTAAATTGTATTTATGTTGTTTTATCCAATGCTTTATTAAATTGTATATATGTTGTTTTATCCTATGCTTTATTAAATTGTATTTATGTTGTTTTATCGTATGCTTTATTAAATTGTATTTATGTTGTTTTATCCTATGCTTTATTAAATTGTATTTATGTTGTTTTATCCTATGCTTTATTAAATTGTATTTATGTTGTTTTATCCTATGCTTTATGAAATTGTATTTATGTTGTTTTATCCTATGCTTTATTAAATTGTATTTATGTTGTTTTATCCTATGCTTTATTAAATTGTATTTATGTTGTTTTATCGTATGCTTTATTAAAGTGCATTTATGTTGTTTTATCCTATGCTTTATTAAATTGTATTTATGTTGTTTTATCCTATGCTTTATTAAATTGTATTTATGTTGTTTTATCCTATGCTTAATTAAATTGTATTTATGGTGTTTTATCCTATGCTTTATTAAATTGTATTTATGTTGTTTTATCGTATGCTTTATTAAATTGTATTTATGTTGTTTTATCCTATGCTTTATTAAATTGTGTTTATTTTGTTTTATCCTATGCTTTATTAAATTGTATTTATGTTGTTTTAACCCATGTTTTATTAAATTGTATTTATGTTGTTTTATCCTATGCTTTATTAAATTGTATATATGTTGTTTTATCCTATGCTTTATTAAATTGTATTTATCTTGTTTTGTCCTATGTTTTATTAAATTGTATTTATGTTGTTTTAACCTATGCTTTATTAAATTGTATTTATGTTGTTTTATCCTATGCTTTATTAAATTATATTTATGTTGTTTTATCCTATGCTTTATTAAATTGTATATATGTTGTTTTAACCTATGCTTTATTAAATTGTATTTATGTTGTTTTAACCTATGCTTTATTAAATTGTATTTATGTTGTTTTATCCTATGCTTTATTAAATTGTATTTATGTTGCTTTAACCTTTGCTTTATTATATTGTATTTATGTTGTTTTATCCTATGCTTTATTAAATTGTATTTATGTTGTTTTATCGTATGCTTTATTAAATTGTATTATTTTGTTTTATCGTATGCTTTATTAAATTGTATTTATGATATTTTATCCTATGCTTTATTAAATTGTATTTATGTTGTTTTATCCTATGCTTTATTAAATTGTACTTATGTTGTTTTATCCTATGCTTTATTAAATTGTATTTATGTTGCTTTATCCTATGCTTTATTAAACTGCATTTGTGTTGTATTATGGTATGCTTTATTAAATTGTATTCATGTTGTTTTATCCTATGCTTTATTAAATTGTATTTATGTTGTTTTATCCTATGCTTTATTAAATTGTATTTATGTTGTTTTATCCTATGCTTTATTAAATTGTATTTATGTTGTTTTATCCTATGCTTTATGAAATTGTATTTATGTTGTTTTATCCTATGCTTTATTAAATTGTATTTATGTTGTTTTATCCTATGCTTTATTAAATTGCATTTATGTTGTTTTATCGTATGCTTTATTAAAGTGCATTTATGTTGTTTTATCCTATGCTTTATTAAATTGTATTTATGTTGTTTTATCCTATGCTTTATTAAATTGTATTTATGTTGTTTTATCCTATGCTTAATTAAATTGTATTTATGTTGTTTTATCCTATGCTTTATTAAATTGTATTTATGTTGTTTTATCGTATGCTTTATTAAATTGTATTTATGTTGTTTTATCCTATGCTTTATTAAATTGTATTCATGTTGCTTTAACCTTTGCTTTATTAAATTGTATTTATGTTGTTTTATCCTATGCTTTATTAAATTGTATTTTTGTTGTTTTATCGTATGCTTTATTAAATTGTATTATGTTGTTTTATCGTATGCTTTATTAAATTGTATATATGTTGTTTTATCCTATGATTTATTAAATTGTGTTTATGTTGTTTTATACTATGCTTTATTAAATTGTATTTATGTCGTGTTAACCCATGCTTTATTAAATTGTATTTATGTGTTTTTATCCTATGCTTTATTAAATTGTATTTATGTTGTTTTATCCTATGCTTTATTAAATTGTATTTATGTTGTTTTATCCTATGCTTTATTAAATTGTATTTATGTTGTTTTTTCCTATGCTTTATTAAATTGTATTTATGTTGTTTTAACCCATGCTTTATTAAATTGTATTTATGTTGTTTTATCCTATGCTTTATTAAATTGTATTTATGATGTTTTATCCTATGCTTTATTAAATTGTATTTATGATGTTTTATCCTATGCTTTATTAAATTGTATTTATGTTGTTTTATCCTATGCTTTATTAAATTGTATATATGTTGTTTTAACCTATGCTTTATTAAATTGTATTTATGCTGTTTTAACCTATGCTTTATTAAATTGTATTTATGTTGTTTTATCCTATGCTTTATTAAATTGTATTTATGTTGCTTTAACCTTTGCTTTATTAAATTGTATTTATGTTGTTTTATCCTATGCTTTATTAAATTGTATTTATGTTGTTTTATCGTATGCTTTATTAAATTGTATTATGTTGTTTTATCGTATGCTTTATTAAATTGTATATATGTTGCTTTATCCTATGATTTATTAAATTGTGTTTATGTTGTTTTATCCTATGCTTTATTAAATTGTATTTATGTCGTGTTAACACATGCTTTATTAAATTGTATTTATGTGGTTTTATCCTATGCTTTATTAAATTGTATTTATGTTGTTTTATCCTATGCTTTATTAAATTGTATTTATGTTGTTTTATCCTATGCTTTATTAAATTGTATTTATGTTGTTTTGTCCTATGCTTTATTAAATTGTATTTATGTTGTTTTAACCCATGCTTTATTAAATTGTATTTATGTTGTTTTATCCTATGCTTTATTAAATTGTATTTATGATGTTTTATCCTATGCTTTATTAAATTGTATTTATGTTGTTTTATCCTATGCTTTATTAAATTGTACTTATGTTGTTTTATACTATGCTTTATTAAATTGTATTTATGTTGCTTTTTCCTATGCTTTATTAAACTGCATTTGTGTTGTTTTATGGTATGCTTTATTAAATTGTATTCATGTTGTTTTATCCTATGCTTTATTAAATTGTATTTATGTTGTTTTATCCTATGCTTTATTAAATTGTATTTATGTTGTTTTATCCTATGCTTTATTAAATTGTATTTATGTTGTTTTAACCCATGTTTTATTAAATTGTATTTATGTTGTTTTATCCTATGCTTTATTAAATTGTATTTATGTTGTTTTATCCTATGCTTTATTAAATTGTATTTATGTTGCTTTAACCTTTGCTTTATTAAATTGTATTTATGTTGTTTTATTCTATGCTTTATTAAATTGTATTTATGTTGTTTTATCGTATGCTTTATTAAATTGTATTATGTTGTTTTATCGTATGCTTTATTAAATTGTATATATGTTGTTTTATCCTATGATTTATTAAATTGTGTTTATGTTGTTTTATCCTATGCTTTATTAAATTGTATTTATGTCGTGTTAACCCATGGTTTATTAAATTGTATTTATGTTGTTTTATCCTATGCTTTATTAAATTGTATTTATGTTGTTTTATCGTATGCTTTATTAAAGTGCATTTATGTTGTTTTATCCTATGCTTTATTAAATTGTATTTATGTTGTTTTATCCTATGCTTTATTAAATTGTATTTATGTTGTTTTATCCTATGCTTTATTAAATTGTATTTATGTTGTTTTGTCCTATGCTTTATTAAATTGTATTTATGTTGTTTTAACCCATGCTTTATTAAATTGTATTTATGTTGTTTTATCCTATGCTTTATTAAATTGTATTTATGATGTTTTATCCTATGCTTTATTAAATTGTATTTATGTTGTTTTATCCTATGCTTTATTAAATTATACTTATGTTGTTTTATCCTATGCTTTATTAAATTGTATTTATGTTGCTTTATCCTATGCTTTATTAAACTGCATTTGTGTTGTTTTATGGTATGCTTTATTAAATTGTATTCATGTTCTTTTATCCTATGCTTTATTAAATTGTATTTATGTTGTTTTATCCTATGCTTTATTAAATTGTATTTATGTTGTTTTATCCTATGCTTTATTAAATTGTATTTATGTTGTTTTATCCTATGCTTTATTAAATTGTGTTTATGTTGTTTTATCCTATGCTTTATTAAATTGTATTTATGTTGTTTTAACCCATGTTTTATTAAATTGTATTTTTGTTGTTTTATCCTATGCTTTATTAAATTGTATATATGTTGTTTTATCCTATGCTTTATTAAATTGTATATATGTTGTTTTATCCTATGCTTTATTAAATTGTATTTATCTTGTTTTGTCCTATGCTTTATTAAATTGTATTTATGTTGTTTTAACCCATGCTTCATTAAATTGTATTTATGTTTTATCTTATGCTTTACGAAATTGTATTTATGTTGTTTTATCCTATGCTTTATTAAATTGTATTTATGTTGTTTTATCCTATGCTTTATTAAATTGTGTTTATGTTGTTTTATCCTATGCTTTATTAAATTGTATTTATGTTGTTTTATACTATGCGTTATTAAATTGTATTTATGTTGTTTTATCCTATGCTTTATGAAATTGTATTTATGTTGTTTTATCCTATGCTTTATTAAATTGTATTTATGTTGTTTTATCCTATGCTTTATTAAATTGTATTTATGTTGTTTTATCGTATGCTTTATTAAAGTGCATTTATGTTGTTTTATCCTATGCTTAATTAAATTGTGTTTATGTTGTTTTATCCTATGCTTTATTAAATTGTATTTATGTTGTTTTATCGTATGCTTTATTAAATTGTATTTATGTTGTTTTATCCTATGCTTTATTAAATTGTGTTTGTTTTGTTTTATCCTATGCTTTATTAAATTGCATTTATGTTGTTTTAACCCATGTTTTATTAAATTGTATTTATGCTGTTTTATCCTATGCTTTATTAAATTGTATATATGTTGTTTTATCCTATGCTTTATTAAATTGTATTTATCTTGTTTTGTCCTATGTTTTATTAAATTGTATTTATGTTGTTTTAACCTATGCTTTATTAAATTGTATTTATGTTGTTTTATCCTATGCTTTATTAAATTGTATTTATGTTGTTTTATCCTATGCTTTATTAAATTGTATTTATGTTGTTTTATCCTATGCTTTATTAAATTGTATATATGTTGTTTTAACCTATGCTTTATTAAATTGTATTTATGTTGTTTTAACCTATGCTTTATTAAATTGTATTTATGTTGTTTTATCCTATGCTTTATTAAATTGTATTTATGTTGCTTTAACCTTTGCTTTATTAAATTGTATTTATGTTGTTTTATCCTATGCTTTATTAAATTGTATTTATGTTGTTTTATCCTATGCTTTATTAAATTGTATTATGTTGTTTTATCGTATGCTTTATTAAATTGTATATATGTTGTTTTATCCTATGATTTATTAAATTGTGTTTATGTTGTTTTATCCTATGCTTTATTAAATTGTATTTATGTCGTGTTAACTCATGGTTTATTAAATTGTATTTATGTTGTTTTATCCTATGTTTTATTAAATTGTATTTATGTTGTTTTATCGTATGCTTTATTAAAGTGCATTTATGTTGTTTTATCCTATGCTTTATTAAATTGTATTTATGTTGTTTTATCCTATGCTTTATTAAATTGTATTTATGTTGTTTTATCCTATGCTTTATTAAATTGTATTTATGTTGTTTTGTCCTATGCTTTATTAAATTGTATTTATGTTGTTTTAACCCATGCTTTATTAAATTGTATTTATGTTGTTTTATACTATGCTTTATTAAATTGTATTTATGATGTTTTATCCTATGCTTTATTAAATTGTATTTATGTTGTTTTATCCTATGCTTTATTAAATTGTACTTATGTTGTTTTATCCTATGCTTTATTAAATTGTATTTATGTTGCTTTATCCTATGCTTTATTAAACTGCATTTGTGTTGTTTTATGGTATGCTTTATTAAATTGTATTCATGTTGTTTTATCCTATGCTTTATTAAATTGTATTTATGTTGTTTTATCCTATGCTTTATTAAATTGTATTTATGTTGTTTTATCCTATGCTTTATTAAATTGTATTTATGTTGTTTTATCCTATGCTTTATTAAATTGTATTTATGTTGTTTTATCCTATGCTTTATTAAATTGTGTTTATGTTGTTTTTTCCTATGCTTTATTAAATTGTATTTATGTTGTTTTAACCCATGTTTTATTAAATTGTATTTATGTTGTTTTATCCTATGCTTTATTAAATTGTATATATGTTGTTTTATCCTATGCTTTATTAAATTGTATATATGTTGTTTTATCCTATGCTTTATTAAATTGTATTTATCTTCTTTTGTCCTATGCTTTATTAAATTGTATTTATGTTGTTTTAACCCATGCTTCATTAAATTGTATGTATGTTTTATCTTATGCTTTACTAAAATGTATTTATGTTGTTTTATCCTATGCTTTATTAAATTGTATTTATGTTGTTTTATCCTATGCTTTATTAAATTGTGTTTATGTTGTTTTATCCTATGCTTTATTAAATTGTATTTATGTTGTTTTATCCTATGCGTTATTAAATTGTATTTATGTTGTTTTATCCTATGCTTTATGAAATTGTATTTATGTTGTTTTATCCTATGCTTTATTAAATTGTATTTATGTTGTTTTATCCTATGCTTTATTAAATTGTATTTATGTTGTTTTATCGTATGCTTTATTAAAGTGCATTTATGTTGTTTTATCCTATGCTTTATTAAATTGTATTTATGTTGTTTTATCCTATGCTTAATTAAATTGTATTTATGGTGTTTTATCCTATGCTTTATTAAATTGTATTTATGTTGTTTTATCGTATGCTTTATTAAATTGTATTTATGTTGTTTTATCCTATGCTTTATTAAATTGTGTTTATTTTGTTTTATCCTATGCTTTATTAAATTGTATTTATGTTGTTTTAACCCATGTTTTATTAAATAGTATTTATGTTGTTTTATCCTATGCTTTATTAAATTGTATATATGTTGTTTTATCCTATGCTTTATTAAATTGTATTTATCTTGTTTTGTCCTATGTTTTATTAAATTGTATTTATGTTGTTTTAACCTATGCTTTATTAAATTGTATTTATGTTGTTTTATCCTAGGCTTTATTAAATTGTATTTATGTTGTTTTATCCTATGCTTTATTAAATTGTATATATGTTGTTTTAACCTATGCTTTACTAAATTGTATTTATGTTGTTTTAAACTATGCTTTATTAAATTGTATTTATGTTGTTTTATCCTATGCTTTATTAAATTGTATTTATGTTGCTTTAACCTTTGCTTTATTAAATTGTATTTATGTTGTTTTATCCTATGCTTTATTAAATTGTATTTATGTTGTTTTATCGTATGCTTTATTAAATTGTATTATTTTGTTTTATCGTATGCTTTATTAAATTGTATATATGTTGTTTTATCCTATGATTTATTAAATTGTGTTTATGTTGTTTTATCCTATGCTTTATTAAATTGTATTTATGTCGTGTTAACCCATGCTTTATTAAATTGTATTTATGTGGTTTTATCCTATGCTTTATTAAATTGTATTTATGTTGTTTTATCCTATGCTTTATTAAATTGTATTTATGTTGTTTTATCCTATGCTTTATTAAATTGTATTTATGTTGTTTTGTCCTATGCTTTATTAAATTGTATTTATGTTGTTTTAACCCATGCTTTATTAAATTGTATTTATGTTGTTTTATCCTATGCTTTATTAAATTGTATTTATGATGTTTTATCCTATGCTTTATTAAATTGTATTTATGATGTTTTATCCTATGCTTTATTAAATTGTATTTATGTTGTTTTATCCTATGCTTTATTAAATTGTATATATGTTGTTTTAACCTATGCTTTATTAAATTGTATTTATGCTGTTTTAACCTATGCTTTATTAAATTGTATTTATGTTGTTTTATCCTATGCTTTATTAAATTGTATTTATGTTGCTTTAACCTTTGCTTTATTAAATTGTATTTATGTTGTTTTATCCTATGCTTTATTAAATTGTATTTATGTTGTTTTATCGTATGCTTTATTAAATTGTATTATGTTGTTTTATCGTATGCTTTATTAAATTGCATATATGTTGTTTTATCCTATGATTTATTAAATTGTGTTTATGTTGTTTTATCCTATGCTTTATTAAATTGTATTTATGTTGTTTTATCCTATGCTTTATTAAATTGTATTTATGTTGTTTTATCCTATGCTTTATGAAATTGTATTTATGTTGTTTTATCCTATGCTTTATTAAATTGTATTTATGTTGTTTTATCCTATGCTTTATTAAATTGTATTTATGTTGTTTTATCGTATGCTTTATTAAAGTGCATTTATGTTGTTTTATCCTATACTTTATTAAATTGTATTTATGTTGTTTTATCCTATGCTTTATTAAATTGTATTTATGTTGTTTTATCCTATGCTTAATTAAATTGTATTTATAGTGTTTTATCCTATGCTTTATTAAATTGTATTTATGTTGTTTTATCGTATGCTTTATTAAATTGTATTTATGTTGTTTTATCCTATGCTTTATTAAATTGTGTTTATTTTGTTTTATCCTATGCTTTATTAAATTGTATTTATGTTGTTTTAACCCATGTTTTATTAAATTGTATTTATGTTGTTTTATCCTATGCTTTATTAAATTGTATATATGTTGTTTTATCCTATGCTTTATTAAATTGTATTTATGTTGTTTTATCCTATGCTTTATTAAATTGTATATATGTTGTTTTAACCTATGCTTTATTAAATTGTATTTATGTTGTTTTAACCTATGCTTTATTAAATTGTATTTATGTTGTTTTATCCTATGCTTTATTAAATTGTATTTATGTTGCTTTAACCTTTGCTTTATTATATTATATTTATGTTGTTTTATCCTATGCTTTATTAAATTGTATTTATGTTGTTTTATCGTATGCTTTATTAAATTGTATTATTTTGTTTTATCGTATGCTTTATTAAATTGTATTTATGATGTTTTATCCTATGCTTTATTAAATTGTATTTATGTTGTTTTATCCTATGCTTTATTAAATTGTACTTATGTTGTTTTATCCTATGCTTTATTAAATTGTATTTATGTTGCTTTATCCTATGCTTTATTAAACTGCATTTGTGTTGTATTATGGTATGCTTTATTAAACTGTATTCATGTTGTTTTATCCTATGCTTTATTAAATTGTATTTATGTTGTTTTATCCTATGCTTTATTAAATTGTATTTATGTTGTTTTATCCTATGCTTTATTAAATTGTATTTATGTTGTTTTATCCTATCCTTTATTAAATTGTATTTATGTTGTTTTATCCTATGCTTTATTAAATTGTGTTTATGTTGTTTTATCCTATGCTTTATTAAATTGTATTTATGTTGTTTTAACCCATGTTTTATTAAATTGTATTTATGTTGTTTTATCCTATGCTTTATTAAATTGTATATATGTTGTTTTATCCTATGCTTTATTAAATTGTATATATGTTGTTTTATCCTATGCTTTATTAAATTGTATTTATCTTGTTTTGTCCTATGCTTTATTAAATTGTATTTATGTTGTTTTAACCCATGCTTCATTAAATTGTATGTATGTTTTATCTTATGCTTTACTAAAATGTATTTATGTTGTTTTATCCTATGCTTTATTAAATTGTATTTATGTTGTTTTATCCTATGCTTTATTAAATTGTGTTTATGTTGTTTTATCCTATGCTTTATTAAATTGTATTTATGTTGTTTTATCCTATGCGTTATTAAATTGTATTTATGTTGTTTTATCCTATGCTTTATGAAATTGTATTTATGTTGTTTTATCCTATGCTTTATTAAATTGTATTTATGTTGTTTTATCCTATGCTTTATTAAATTGTATTTATGTTGTTTTATCGTATGCTTTATTAAAGTGCATTTATGTTGTTTTATCCTATGCTTTATTAAATTGTATTTATGTTGTTTTATCCTATGCTTAATTAAATTGTATTTATGGTGTTTTATCCTATGCTTTATTAAATTGTATTTATGTTGTTTTATCGTATGCTTTATTAAATTGTATTTATGTTGTTTTATCCTATGCTTTATTAAATTGTGTTTATTTTGTTTTATCCTATGCTTTATTAAATTGTATTTATGTTGTTTTAACCCATGTTTTATTAAATTGTATTTATGTTGTTTTATCCTATGCTTTATTAAATTGTATATATGTTGTTTTATCCTATGCTTTATTAAATTGTATTTATCTTGTTTTGTCCTATGTTTTATTAAATTGTATTTATGTTGTTTTAACCTATGCTTTATTAAATTGTATTTATGTTGTTTTATCCTATGCTTTATTAAATTGTATTTATGTTGTTTTATCCTATGCTTTATTAAATTGTATATATGTTGTTTTAACCTATGCTTTATTAAATTGTATTTATGTTGCTTTAACCTTTGCTTTATTAAATTGTATTATTTTGTTTTATCGTATGCTTTATTAAATTGTATATATGTTGTTTTATCCTATGCTTTATTAAATTGTATTTATGTTGTTTTATCGTATGCTTTATTAAATTGTATTATTTTGTTTTATCGTATGCTTTATTAAATTGTATTTATGTTGTTTTATTCTATGCTTTATTAAATTGTATTTATGTTGTTTTATCCTATGCTTTATTCAATTGTATTTATGTTGATTTATCCTATGCTTTATTAAATTGTATTATGTTGTTTTATCGTATGCTTTATTAAATTGTATTTATGTTGTTTTATCCTATGCTTTATTAAATTGTGTTTATGTTGTTTTATCCTATGCTTTATTAAATTGTATTAATGTTGTTTTAAACCATGCTTTATTAAATTGTATTTATGTGGTTTTATCCTATGCTTTATTAAATTATATTTATGTTGTTTTATCCTATGCTTTATTAAATTGTATTTATGTTGTTTTATCCTATGCTTTATTAAATTGTATTTATGTTGTTTTAACCCATGCTTTATTAAATTGTATTTATATTGTTTTATCCTATGCTTTATTAAATTGTATTTATGTTGCTTTAACCTTTGCTTTATTAAATTGTATTATTTTGTTTTATCGTATGCTTTATTAAATTGTATATATGTTGTTTTATCCTATGCTTTATTAAATTGTATTTATGTTGTTTTATCGTATGCTTTATTAAATTGTATTATTTTGTTTTATCGTATGCTTTATTAAAT
Organism: Phyllobates terribilis; assembly: GCF_046119375.1. Taxonomy (NCBI): domain Eukaryota; kingdom Metazoa; phylum Chordata; class Amphibia; order Anura; family Dendrobatidae; genus Phyllobates; species Phyllobates terribilis. Next base: position 3,533,750 of record NW_027362924.1, on the reverse strand, counting down.
TGTATTTATGTTGTTTTATTCTATGCTTTATTAAATTGTATTTATGTTGTTTTATCCTATGCTTTATTCAATTGTATTTATGTTGATTTATCCTATGCTTTATTAAATTGTATTATGTTGTTTTATCGTATGCTTTATTAAATTGTATTTATGTTGTTTTATCCTATGCTTTATTAAATTGTGTTTATGTTGTTTTATCCTATGCTTTATTAAATTGTATTAATGTTGTTTTAAACCATGCTTTATTAAATTGTATTTATGTGGTTTTATCCTATGCTTTATTAAATTATATTTATGTTGTTTTATCCTATGCTTTATTAAATTGTATTTATGTTGTTTTATCCTATGCTTTATTAAATTGTATTTATGTTGTTTTAACCCATGCTTTATTAAATTGTATTTATATTGTTTTATCCTATGCTTTATTAAATTGTATTTATGTTGTTTTATCCTATGCTTTATAAAATTGTATTATGTTGTTTTATCGTATGCTTTATTAAATTGTATTTATGTTGTTTTATCCTATGCTTTATTAAATTGTGTTTATGTTGTTTTATCCTATGCTTTATTAAATTGTATTAATGTTGTTTTAACCCATGCTTTATTAAATTGTATTTATGTGGTTTTATCCTATGCTTTATTAAATTGTATTTATGTGGTTTTATCCTATGCTTTATTAAATTGTATTTATGTTGTTTTATCGTATGCTTTATTAAACTGCATTTATGTTGTTTTATCCTATGCTTTATTAAACTGCATTTATGTTGTTTTATCCTATGCTTTATTAAATTGTATTTATGTTGTTTTATTCTATGCTTTATTAAATTGTATTTATGTTGTTTTATCCTATGCTTTATTCAATTGTATTTATGTTGATTTATCCTATGCTTTATTAAATTGTATTATGTTGTTTTATCGTATGCTTTATTAAATTGTATTTATGTTGTTTTATCCTATGCTTTATTAAATTGTGTTTATGTTGTTTTATCCTATGCTTTATTAAATTGTATTAATGTTGTTTTAACCCATGCTTTATTAAATTGTATTTATGTGGTTTTATCCTATGCTTTATTAAATTATATTTATGTTGTTTTATCCTATGTTTTATTAAATTGTATTTATGTTGTTGTATCCTATGCTTTATTAAATTGTATTTATGTTGTTTTAACCCATGCTTTATTAAATTGTATTTATGTGGTTTTATCCTATGCTTTATTAAATTGTATTTATGTTGTTTTATCCTATGCTTTATTAAATTGCATTTATGTTGTTTTATCCCATGCTTTATTAAATTGTATTATGTTGTTTTATCGTATGCTTTATTAAATTGTATTTATGTTGTTTTATCCTATGCTTTATTAAATTGTGTTTATGTTGTTTTATCCTATGCTTTATTAAATTGTATTAATGTTGTTTTAACCCATGCTTTATTAAATAGTATTTATGTGGTTTTATCCTATGCTTTATTAAATTGTATTTATGTTGTTTTATCCTATGCTTTATTAAATTGTATTTATGTTGTTTTATCGTATGCTTTATTAAACTGCATTTATGTTGTTTTATCCTATGCTTTATTAAACTGCATTTATGTTGTTTTATCCTATGCTTTATTAAATTGTATTTATGTTGTTTTATCCTATGCTTTATTAAATTGTATTTATGTTGTTTTATCCTATGCTTTATTAAATTGTATTTATGTTGTTTTATCCTATGCTTTATTAAATTGTATTTATGTTGTTTTATTCTATGCTTTATTAAATTGTATTTATGTTGTTTTATCCTATGCTTTATTCAATTGTATTTATGTTGATTTATCCTATGCTTTATTAAATTGTATTATGTTGTTTTATCGTATGCTTTATTAAATTGTATTTATGTTGTTTTATCCTATGCTTTATTAAATTGTGTTTATGTTGTTTTATCCTATGCTTTATTAAATTGTATTAATGTTGTTTTAACCCATGCTTTATTAAATTGTATTTATGTGGTTTTATCCTATGCTTTATTAAATTATATTTATGTTGTTTTATCCTATGTTTTATTAAATTGTATTTATGTTGTTGTATCCTATGCTTTATTAAATTGTATTTATGTTGTTTTAACCCATGCTTTATTAAATTGTATTTATGTGGTTTTATCCTATGCTTTATTAAATTGTATTTATGTTGTTTTATCCTATGCTTTATTAAATTGTATTTATGTTGTTTTATCCTATGCTTTATTAAATTGCATTTATGTTGTTTTATCCCATGCTTTATTAAATTGTATTATGTTGTTTTATCGTATGCTTTATTAAATTGTATTTATGTTGTTTTATCCTATGCTTTATTAAATTGTGTTTATGTTGTTTTATCCTATGCTTTATTAAATTGTATTAATGTTGTTTTAACCCATGCTTTATTAAATAGTATTTATGTGGTTTTTTGCTATGCTTTATTAAATTGTATTTATGTTGTTTTATCCTATGCTTTATTAAATTGTATTTATGTTGTTTTATCGTATGCTTTATTAAACTGCATTTATGTTGTTTTATCCTATGCTTTATTAAACTGCATTTATGTTGTTTTATCCTATGCTTTATTAAATTGTATTTATGTTGTTTTATCCTATGCTTTATTAAATTGTATTTATGTTGTTTTATCCTATGCTTTATTAAATTGTATTTATGTTGTTTTATCCTATGCTTTATTAAATTGTATTTATGTTGTTTTATCCTATGCTTTATTAAACTCTATTTATGTTGTTTAATCATATGCTTTATTAAATTGTATTTATGTTGTTTAATCCTATGCTTTACTAAATTGTGTTTATGTTGTTTTATCCTATGCTTTATTAAATTGTATTTATGTTGTTTTATCCTATGCTTTATTAAATTGTATTTATGTTGTTTTATCCTATGCTTTATTAAATTGTGTTTATGTTGTTTTATCATATGCTTTATTAAATTGTATTAATGTTGTTTTAACCCATGCTTTATTAAATTGTATTAATGTTGTTTTAACCCATGCTTTATTAAATTGTATTTCTGTGGTTTTATCCTATGCTTTATTAAATTGTATTTATGTTGTTTTATCCTATGCTTTATTAAATTGCATTTATGTTGTTTTATCCTATGCTTTATTAAATTGTATTTATGTTGTTTTAACCCATGCTTTATTAAATTGTATTTATGTTGTTTTATCCTATGCTTTATTAAATTGTATTTATGTTGTTTTATCCTATGCTTTATTAAATTGTATTTATGTTGTTTTATCCTATGCTTTATTAAATTGTATTTATGTTGTTTTATCCTATGCTTTATTAAATTGTATTTATGTTGTTTTATCCTATGCTTTATTAAATTGTATTATGTTGTTTTATCGTATGCTTTATTAAATTGTATTTATGTTGTTTTATCCTATGCTTTATTAAATTGTGTTTATGTTGTTTTATCCTATGCTTTATTAAATTGTATTAATGTTGTTTTAACCCATGCTTTATTAAATTGCATTTATGTGGTTTTATCCTATGCTTTATTAAATTGTATTTATGTTGTTTTATCCTATGCTTTATTAAATTGTATTTATGTTGTTTTATCCTATGCTTTATTAAATTGTATTTATGTTGTTTTATCGTATGCTTTATTAAACTGCATTTATGTTGTTTTATCCTATGCTTTATTAAATTGTATTTATGTTGTTTTATTCTATGCTTTATTAAATTGTATTTATGTTGTTTTATCCTATGCTTTATTCAATTGTATTTATGTTGATTTAACCTATGCTTTATTAAATTGTATTATGTTGTTTTATCGTATGCTTTATTTAATTGTATTTATGTTGTTTTATCCTATGCTTTATTAAATTGTATTATGTTGTTTTATTGTATGCTTTATTAAATTGTATTTATGTTGTTTTATCCTATGCTTTATTAAATTGTGTTTATGTTGTTTTATCCTATGCTTTATTAAATTGTATTAATGTTGTTTTAACCCATGCTTTATTAAATTGTATTTATGTGGTTTTATCCTATGCTTTATTAAATTGTATTTATGTTGTTTTATCCTATGCTTTATTAAATTGTATTTATGTTGTTTTATCCTATGCTTTATTAAATTGTATTTATGTTGTTTTAACCCATGCTTTATTAAATTGTATTTATGTGGTTTTATCCTATGCTTTATTAAATTGTATTTATGTTGTTTTATCCTATGCTTTATTAAATTGTATTTATGTTGTTTTATCCTATGCTTTATTAAATTTTATTTATGTTGTTTTATCCTATGATTTATTAAATTGTATTTATGTTGTTTTATCCTATGCTTTATTAAATTGTATTTATGTTGTTTTATCCTATGCTTTATTAAATTGTATTATGTTGTTTTATCGTATGCTTTATTAAATTGTATTTATGTTGTTTTATCCTATGCTTTATTAAATTGTGTTTATGTTGTTTTATCCTATGCTTTATTAAATTGTATTAATGTTGTTTTAACCCATGCTTTATTAAATTGTATTTATGTGGTTTTATCCTATTCTTTATTAAATTGTATTTATGTTGTTTTATTCTATGCTTTATTAAATTGTATTTATGTTGTTTTATCCTATGCTTTATTCAATTGTATTTATGTTGATTTAACCTATGCTTTATTAAATTGTATTATGTTGTTTTATCGTATGCTTTATTTAAATGTATTTATGTTGTTTTATCCTATGCTTTATTAAATTGTATTATGTTGTTTTATTGTATGCTTTATTAAATTGTATTTATGTTGTTTTATCCTATGCTTTATTAAATTGTGTTTATGTTGTTTTATCCTATGCTTTATTAAATTGTATTAATGTTGTTTTAACCCATGCTTTATTAAATTGTATTTATGTGGTTTTATCCTATGCTTTATTAAATTGTATTTATGTTGTTTTATCCTATGCTTTATTAAATTGTATTTATGTTGTTTTATCCTATGCTTTATTAAATTGTATTTATGTTGTTTTAACCCATGCTTTATTAAATTGTATTTATGTGGTTTTATCCTATGCTTTATTAAATTGTATTTATGTTGTTTTATCCTATGCTTTATTAAATTGTATTTATGTTGTTTTATCCTATGCTTTATTAAATTTTATTTATGTTGTTTTATCCTATGCTTTATTAAATTGTATTTATGTTGTTTTATCCTATGCTTTATTAAATTGTATTTATGTTGTTTTATCCTATGCTTTATTAAATTGTATTATGTTGTTTTATCGTATGCTTTATTAAATTGTATTTATGTTGTTTTATCCTATGCTTTATTAAATTGTGTTTATGTTGTTTTATCCTATGCTTTATTAAATTGTATTAATGTTGTTTTAACCCATGCTTTATTAAATTGTATTTATGTGGTTTTATCCTATTCTTTATTAAATTGTATTTATGTTGTTTTATCCTATGCTTTATTAAATTGTATTTATGTTGTTTTATTCTATGCTTTATTAAATTGTATTTATGTTGTTTTATCCTATGCTTTATTCAATTGTATTTATGTTGATTTTTCCTATGCTTTATTAAATTGTATTATGTTGTTTTATCGTATGCTTTATTAAATTGTATTTATGTTGTTTTATCCTATGCTTTATTAAATTGTGTTTATGTTGTTTTATCCTATGCTTTATTAAATTGTATTAATGTTGTTTTAACCCATGCTTTATTAAATTGTATTTATGTGGTTTTATCCTATGCTTTATTAAATTATATTTATGTTGTTTTATCCTATGCTTTATTAAATTGTATTTATGTTGTTTTATCCTATGCTTTATTAAATTGTATTTATGTTGTTTTAACCCATGCTTTATTAAATTGTATTTATCTGGTTTTATCCTATGCTTTAATAAATTGTATTTATGTTGTTTTATCCTATGCTTTATTAAATTGTATTTATGTTGTTTTATCCTATGCTTTATTAAATTGTATTTATGTTGTTTTATCCTATGCTTTATTAAATTGTATTTATGTGGTTTTATCCTATGCTTTATTAAATTGTATTTATGTTGTTTTATCCTATGCTTTATTAAATTGTATTATGTTGTTTTATTGTATGCTTTATTAAATTGTATTTATGTTGTTTTATCCTATGCTTTATTAAATTGTGTTTATGTTGTTTTATCCTATGCTTTATTAAATTGTATTAATGTTGTTTTAACCCATGCTTTATTAAATTGTATTTATGTGGTTTTATCCTATGCTTTATTAAATTGTATTTATGTTGTTTTATCCTATGCTTTATTAAATTGTATTTATGTTGTTTTATCCTATGCTTTATTAAATTGTATTTATGTTGTTTTAACCCATGCTTTATTAAATTGTATTTATGTGGTTTTATCCTATGCTTTATTAAATTGTATTTATGTTGTTTTATCCTATGCTTTATTAAATTGTATTTATGTTGTTTTATCCTATGCTTTATTAAATTTTATTTATGTTGTTTTATCCTATGCTTTATTAAATTGTATTTATGTTGTTTTATCCTATGCTTTATTAAATTGTATTTATGTTGTTTTATCCTATGCTTTATTAAATTGTATTATGTTGTTTTATCGTATGCTTTATTAAATTGTATTTATGTTGTTTTATCCTATGCTTTATTAAATTGTGTTTATGTTGTTTTATCCTATGCTTTATTAAATTGTATTAATGTTGTTTTAACCCATGCTTTATTAAATTGTATTTATGTGGTTTTATCCTATTCTTTATTAAATTGTATTTATGTTGTTTTATCCTATGCTTTATTAAATTGTATTTATGTTGTTTTATTCTATGCTTTATTAAATTGTATTTATGTTGTTTTATCCTATGCTTTATTCAATTGTATTTATGTTGATTTTTCCTATGCTTTATTAAATTGTATTATGTTGTTTTATCGTATGCTTTATTAAATTGTATTTATGTTGTTTTATCCTATGCTTTATTAAATTGTGTTTATGTTGTTTTATCCTATGCTTTATTAAATTGTATTAATGTTGTTTTAACCCATGCTTTATTAAATTGTATTTATGTGGTTTTATCCTATGCTTTATTAAATTATATTTATGTTGTTTTATCCTATGCTTTATTAAATTGTATTTATGTTGTTTTATCCTATGCTTTATTAAATTGTATTTATGTTGTTTTAACCCATGCTTTATTAAATTGTATTTATCTGGTTTTATCCTATGCTTTAATAAATTGTATTTATGTTGTTTTATCCTATGCTTTATTAAATTGTATTTATGTTGTTTTATCCTATGCTTTATTAAATTGTATTTATGTTGTTTTATCCTATGCTTTATTAAATTGTATTTATGTGGTTTTATCCTATGCTTTATTAAATTGTATTTATGTTGTTTTATCCTATGCTTTATTAAATTGTATTAATGTGGTTTTAACGCATGCTTTATTAAATTGTATTTATGTGGTTTTATCCTATGCTTTATTAAATTATATTTATGTTGTTTTATCCTATGCTTTATTAAATTGTATTTATGTTGTTTTATCCTATGCTTTATTAAATTGTATTTATGTTGTTTTAACCCATGCTTTATTAAATTGTATTTATGTGGTTTTATCCTATGCTTTATTAAATTGTATTTATGTTGTTTTATCCTATGCTTTATTAAATTGTATTTATGTTGTTTTATCCTATGCTTTATTAAATTGTATTTATGTTGTTTTATCCTATGCTTTATTAAATTGTATTTATGTTGTTTTATCCTATGCTTTATTAAATTGTATTATGTTGTTTTATCGTATGCTTTATTAAATTGTATTTATGTTGTTTTATCCTATGCTTTATTAAATTGTATTTATGTTGTTTTATCCTATGCTTTATTAAATTGTATTTATGTTGTTTTAACCCATGCTTTATTAAATTGTATTTATGTGGTTTTATCCTATGCTTTATTAAATTGTATTTATGTTGTTTTATCCTATGCTTTATTAAATTGTATTTATGTTGTTTTATCCTATGCTTTATTAAATTGTATTTATGTTGTTTTATCCTATGCTTTATTAAATTGTATTTATGTTGTTTTATCGTATGCTTTATTAAACTGCATTTATGTTGTTTTATCCTATGCTTTATTAAATTGTATTTATGTTGTTTTATTCTATGCTTTATTAAATTGTATTTATGTTGTTTTAACACATGCTTTATTAAATTGTATTTATGTGGTTTTATCCTATGCTTTATTAAATTGTATTTATGTTGTTTTATCCTATGCTTTATTAAATTGTATTTATGTTGTTTTATCGTATGCTTTATTAAACTGCATTTATGTTGTTTTATCCTATGCTTTATTAAACTGCATTTATGTTGTTTTATCCTATGCTTTATTAAATTGTATTTATGTTGTTTTATTCTATGCTTTATTAAATTGTATTTATGTTGTTTTATCCTATGCTTTATTCAATTGTATTTATGTTGATTTATCCTATGCTTTATTAAATTGTATTATGTTGTTTTATCGTATGCTTTATTAAATTGTATTTATGTTGTTTTATCCTATGCTTTATTAAATTGTGTTTATGTTGTTTTATCCTATGCTTTATTAAATTGTATTAATGTTGTTTTAACCCATGCTTTATTAAATTGTATTTATGTGGTTTTATCCTATGCTTTATTAAATTATATTTATGTTGTTTTATCCTATGCTTTATTAAATTGTATTTATGTTGTTTTATCCTATGCTTTATTAAATTGTATTTATGTTGTTTTAACCCATGCTTTATTAAATTGTATTTATGTGGTTTTATCCTATGCTTTATTAAATTGTATTTATGTTGTTTTATCCTATGCTTTATTAAATTGTATTTATGTTGTTTTATCCTATGCTTTATTAAATTGTATTTATGTTGTTTTATCCTATGCTTTATTAAATTGTATTATGTTGTTTTATCGTATGCTTTATTAAATTGTATTTATGTTGTTTTATCCTATGCTTTATTAAATTGTGTTTATGTTGTTTTATCCTATGCTTTATTAAATTGTATTAATGTTGTTTTAACCCATGCTTTATTAAATAGTATTTATGTGGTTTTATCCTATGCTTTATTAAATTGTATTTATGTTGTTTTATCCTATGCTTTATTAAATTTTATTTATGTTGTTTTATCGTATGCTTTATTAAACTGCATTTATGTTGTTTTATCCTATGCTTTATTAAACTGCATTTATGTTGTTTTATCCTATGCTTTATTAAATTGTATTTATGTTGTTTTATCCTATGCTTTATTAAATTGTATTTATGTGGTTTTATCCTATGCTTTATTAAATTGTATTTATGTTGTTTTATCCTATGCTTTATTAAATTGTATTTATGTGGTTTTATCCAATGCTTTATTAAATTGTATTTATGTTGTTTTATCCTATGCTTTATTAAATTGTATTTATGTTGTTTTATCCTATGCTTTAATAAATTGTATTTATGTTGTTTTGTCCTATGCTTTATTAAATTGTATTTATGTTGTTTTAACCCATGCTTTATTAAATTGTATTTATGTTGTTTTATCCTGTGCTTTATTAAATTGTATTTATGTTGTTTTATCCTATGCTTTATTAAATTGTATTTATGTTGTTTTTTCCTATGCTTTATTAAATTGTATTTATTTTGTTTTATCCTATGCTTTAATAAATTGTATTTATGTTGTTTTGTCCTATGCTTTATTAAATTGTATTTATGTTATTTTAACCCATGCTTTATTAAATTGTATTTATGTTGTTTTATCCTATGCTTTATTAAATTGTACTTATGTTGTTTTATCCTATGCTTTATTAAATTGTATTTATGTTGTTTTATCCTATGCTTTATTAAATTGTATTTATGTTGTTTTATCCTATGCTTTATTAAAATGTATTTATGTTGTTTTATCCTATGCTTTATTAAATTGTATTTATGTTGTTTTATCCTATGCTTTATTAAACTCTATTTATGTTGTTTAATCATATGCTTTATTAAATTGTATTTATGTTGTTTAATCCTATGCTTTACTAAATTGTGTTTATGTTGTTTTATCCTATGCTTTATTAAATTGTATTTATGTTGTTTTATCCTATGCTTTATTAAATTGTATTTATGTTGTTTTATCCTATGCTTTATTAAATTGTGTTTATGTTGTTTTATCCTATGCTTTATTAATTTGTATTAATGTTGTTTTAACCCATGCTTTATTAAATTGTATTTATGTGGTTTTATCCTATGCTTTATTAAATTGTATTTATGTTGTTTTATCCTATGCTTTATTAAATTGTATTTATGTTGTTTTATCCTATGCTTTATTAAATTGTATTTATGTTGTTTTAACCCATGCTTTATTAAATTGTATTTATGTGGTTTTATCCTATGCTTTATTAAATTGTATTTATGTTGTTTTATCCTATGCTTTATTAAATTGTATTATGTTGTTTTATCGTATGCTTTATTAAATTGTATTTATGTTGTTTTATCCTATGCTTTATTAAATTGTGTTTATGTTGTTTTATCTTATGCTTTATTAAATTGTATTAATGTTGTTTTAACCCATGCTTTATTAAATTGTATTTATGTGGTTTTATCCTATGCTTTATTAAATTGTATTTATGTTGTTTTATCCTATGCTTTATTAAATTGTATTTATGTTGTTTTATCCTATGCTTTATTAAATTGTACTTATGTTGTTTTAACCCATGCTTTATTAAATTGTATTTATGTGGTTTTATCCTATGCTTTATTAAATTGTATTTAGGTTGTTTTATCCTATGCTTTATTAAATTGTATTTTTGTTGTTTTATCCTATGCTTTATTAAATTGTATTTATGTTGTTTTATCCTATGCTTTATTAAATTGTATTTATGTTGTTTTATCCTATGCTTTATTAAATTGTATTATGTTGTTTTATCGTATGCTTTATTAAATTGTATTTATGTTGTTTTATCCTATGCTTTATTAAATTGTGTTTATGTTGTTTTATCCTATGCTTTATTAAATTGTATTAATGTTGTTTTAACCCATGCTTTATTAAATAGTATTTATGTGGTTTTATCCTATGCTTTATTAAATTGTATTTATGTTGTTTTATCCTATGCTTTATTAAATTGTATTTATGTTGTTTTATCGTATGCTTTATTAAACTGCATTTATGTTGTTTTATCCTATGCTTTACTAAACTGCATTTATGTTGTTTTATCCTATGCTTTATGAAATTGTATTTATGTTGTTTTATCCTATGCTTTATTAAATTGTATTTATGTTGTTTTATCCTATGCTTTATTCAATTGTATTTATGTTGATTTATCCTATGCTTTATTAAATTGTATTATGTTGTTTTATCGTATGCTTTATTAAATTGTATTTATGTTGTTTTATCCTATGCTTTATTAAATTGTATTTATGTTGTTTTATCCTATGCTTTATTCAATTGTATTTATGTTGTTTTATCCTATGCTTTATTTAATTGTATTTATATTGTTTTCACCCATGCTTTATTAAATTGTATTTATGTGGTTTTATCCTATGCTTTATTAAATTGTATTTATGTTGTTTTATCCTATGCTTTATTAAATTGTATTTATGTTGTTTTATCCTATGCTTTATTAAATTGTATTTATGTTGTTTTATCCTATGCTTTATTAAATTGTATTTATGTTGTTTTATCCTATGCTTTATTAAATTGTATTATGTTGTTTTATCGTATGCTTTATTAAATTGTATTTATGTTGTTTTATCCTATGCTTTATTAAATTGTGTTTATGTTGTTTTATCCTATGCTTTATTAAATTGTATTAATGTTGTTTTAACCCATGCTTTATTAAATTGTATTTATGTGGTTTTATCCTATGCTTTATTAAATTGTATTATGTTGTTTTATCGTATGCTTTATTAAATTGTATTTATGTTGTTTTAACCCATGCTTTATTAAATTGTATTTATGTGGTTTTATCCTGTGCTTTATTAAATTGTATTTATGTTGTTTTATCCTATGCTTTATTAAATTGTATTTATGTTGTTTTATCCTATGCTTTATTAAATTGTATTTATGTTGTTTTATCCTATGCTTTATTAAATTGTATTTATGTTGTTTTATCCTATGCTTTATTAAATTGTATTATGTTGTTTTATCGTATGCTTTATTAAATTGTATTTATGTTGTTTTATCCTATGCTTTATTAAATTGTGTTTATGTTGTTTTATCCTATGCTTTATTAAATTGTATTAATGTTGTTTTAAACCATGCTTTATTAAATAGTATTTATGTGGTTTTTTCCTATGCTTTATTAAATTGTATTTATGTTGTTTTATCCTATGCTTTATTAAACTGCATTTATGTTGTTTTATCCTATGCTTTATTAAACTGCACTTATGTTGTTTTATCCTATGCTTTATTAAATTGTATTTATGTTGTTTTATCCTATGCTTTATTAAATTGTATTTATGTTGTTTTATCCTATGCTTTATTCAATTGTATTTATGTTGATTTATCCTATGCTTTATTAAATTGTATTATGTTGTTTTATCGTATGCTTTATTAAATTGTATTTATGTTGTTTTATCCTATGCTTTATTAAATTGTGTTTATGTTGTTTTATCATATGCTTTATTAAATTGTATTAATGTTGTTTTAACCCATGCTTTATTAAATTGTATTTATGTGGTTTTATCCTATGCTTTATTAAATTGTATTTATGTTGTTTTATCCTATGCTTTATTAAATTGTATTTATGTTGTTTTATCCTATGCTTTATTAAATTGTATTTATGTTGTTTTAACCCATGCTTTATTAAATTGTATTTATGCGGTTTTATCCTATGCTTTATTAAATTGTATTTATGTTGTTTTATCCTATGCTTTATTAAATTGTATTTATGTTGTTTTATCCTTTGCTTTATTCAATTGTATTTATGTTGTTTTATCCTATGCTTTATTAAATTGTATTTATGTTGTTTTAACCCATGCTTTATTAAATTGTATTTATGTGGTTTTATCCTATGCTTTATTAAATTGTATTTATGTTGTTTTATCCTATGCTTTATTAAATTGTATTTATGTTTTTTTATCCTATGCTTTATTAAATTGTATTTATGTTGTTTTATCCTATGCTTTATTAAATTGTATTTATGTTGTTTTAACCTATGCTTTATTAAATTGTATTTATGTTGATTTATCCTATGCTTTATTAAATTGTATTTATGTTGTTTTATCCTATGCTTCATTAAATTGTATTTATGTTGTTTTATCCTATGCTTTATTAAATTGTATTTATGTTGTTTTAACCTATGCTTTATTAAATTGTATTTATGTTGATTTATCCTATGCTTTATTAAATTGTATTTATGTTGCTTTAACCTATGCTTTATTAAATTGTATTTATGTTGATTTATCCTATGCTTTATTAAATTGTATTTATGTTGCTTTAACCTATGCTTTATTAAATTGTATTTATGTTGTTTTATCCTATGCTTTATTAAATTCATCTATGTTGTTTTATCCTATGCTTTATTAAATTGTATTTATGTTGTTTTGTCCTATGCTTTATTAAATTGTATTTATGTTGTTTTAACCCATGCTTTATTAAATTGTATTTATGTTGTTTTATCCTATGCTTTATTAAATTGTATTTATGTTGTTTTATCCTATGCTTTATAAAATGGATTTATGTTTTTTTATCCTATGCTTTATTAAATTGTATTTATGTTGTTTTATCCTATGCTTTATTAAATTGTATTTATGTTGTTTTATCCTATGCTTTATTAAATTGTATTTATGTGGTTTTATCCTATGCTTTATTAAACTGTATTTATGTTGTTTTATCCTATGCGTTATTAAATTGTATTTATGTTGTTTTATCCTATGCTTTATTAAAATGTATTTATGTTGTTTTAACCCATGCTTTATTATATCGTGTTTATGTTGTTTTATCCTATGCTTTATTAAATTGTATTTATGTTGTTTTATCCTATGCTTTATTAAATTGTATTTACGTGGTTTCATCCTATGCTTTATTAAATTGTATTTATGTTGTTTTAACCTATGCTTTATTAAATTGTATTTATGTGGTTTTATCCTATGCTTTATTAAATTGTATTTATGTTGTTTTATCCTATGCTTTATTAAATTGTATTTATGTTGTTTTATCCTATGCTTTAATAAATTGTATTTATATTGTTTTGTCCTATGCTTTATTAAATTGTATTTATGTTGTTTTAACCCATGCTTTATTAAATTGTATTTACGTTGTTTTATCCTGTGCTTTATTAAATTGTATTTATGTTGTTTTATCCTATGCTTTATTAAATTGTATTTATGTTGTTTTTTCCTATGCTTTATTAAATTGTATTTATTTTGTTTTATCCTATGCTTTAATAAATTGTATTTATGTTGTTTTGTCCTATGCTTTATTAAATTGTATTTATGTGGTTTTATCCTATGCTTTATTAAATTGTATTTATGTTGTTTTATCCTATGCTTTATTAAATTGTATTTATGTTGTTTTATCCTATGCTTTAATAAATTGTATTTATATTGTTTTGTCCTATGCTTTACTAAATTGTGTTTATGTTGTTTTATCCTATGCTTTATTTAATTGTATTTATGTTGTTTTATCCTATGCTTTATTAAATTGTATTTATGTTGTTTTATCCTATGCTTTATTAAATTGTGTTTATGTTGTTTTATCCTATGCTTTATTAAATTGTATTAATGTTGTTTTAACCCATGCTTTATTAAATTGTATTTATGTGGTTTTATCCTATGCTTTATTAAATTGTATTTATGTTGTTTTATCCTATGCTTTATTAAATTGTATTTATGTTGTTTTATCCTATGCTTTATTAAATTGTATTTATGTTGTTTTAACCCATGCTTTATTAAATTGTATTTATGTGGTTTTATCCTGTGCTTTATTAAATTGTATTTATGTTGTTTTATCCTATGCTTTATTAAATTGTATTTATGTTGTTTTATCCTATGCTTTATTAAATTGTATTTATGTTGTTTTATCCTATGCTTTATTAAATTGTATTTATGTTGTTTTATCCTATGCTTTATTAAATTGTATTATGTTGTTTTATCGTATGCTTTATTAAATTGTATTTATGTTGTTTTATCCTATGCTTTATTAAATTGTGTTTATGTTGTTTTATCCTATGCTTTATTAAATTGTATTAATGTTGTTTTAACCCATGCTTTATTAAATTGTATTTATGTGGTTTTATCCTATGCTTTATTAAATTGTATTTATGTTGTTTTATCCTATGCTTTATTAAATTGTATTTATGTTGTTTTATCGTATGCTTTATTAAACTGCATTTATGTTGTTTTATCCTATGCTTTATTAAACTGCATTTATGTTGTTTTATCCTATGCTTTATTCAATTGTATTTATGTTGTTTTATTCTATGGTTTATTAAATTGTATTTATGTTGTTTTATCCTATGCTTTATTCAATTGTATTTATGTTGATTTATCCTATGCTTTATTAAATTGTATTATGTTGTTTTATCGTATGCTTTATTAAATTGTATTTATGTTGTTTTATCCTATGCTTTATTAAATTGTGTTTATGTTGTTTTATCCTATGCTTTATTAAATTGTATTAATGTTGTTTTAACCCATGCTTTATTAAATTGTATTTATGTGGTTTTATCCTATGCTTTATTAAATTGTATTTATGTTGTTTTATCCTATGCTTTATTAAATTGTATTTATGTTGTTTTATCCTATGCTTTATTAAATTGTATTTATGTTGTTTTAACACATGCTTTATTAAATTGTATTTATGTTGTTTTATCCTATGCTTTATTAAATTGTATTTATGTTGTTTTATCCTATGCTTTATTAAATTCTATTTATGTTGTTTTATCCTATGCTTTATTAAACTGTATTTATGTGGTTTTATCCTATGCTTTATTAAATTGTATTATGTTGTTTTATCCTATGCTTTATTAAATTGTATTTATGTTGTTTTATCCTATGCTTTATTAAATTGTATTTATGTTGTTTTAACCCATGCTTTATTAAATTGTATTTATGTGGTTTTATCCTGTGCTTTATTAAATTGTATTTATGTTGTTTTATCCTATGCTTTATTAAATTGTATTTATGTTGTTTTATCCTATGCTTTATTAAATTGTATTTATGTTGTTTTATCCTATGCTTTATTAAATTGTATTTATGTTGTTTTATCCTATGCTTTATTAAATTGTATTTATGTTGTTTTATCCTATGCTTTATTAAATTGTATTATGTTGTTTTATCCTATGCTTTATTAAATTGTATTTATGTTGTTTTATCCTATGCTTTATTAAATTGTGTTTATGTTGTTTTATCCTATGCTTTATTAAATTGTATTAATGTTGTTTTAACCCATGCTTTATTAAATTGTATTTATGTGGTTTTATCCTATGCTTTATTAAATTGTATTTATGTTGTTTTATCCTATGCTTTATTAAATTGTATTTATGTTGTTTTATCGTATGCTTTATTAAACTGCATTTATGTTGTTTTATCCTATGCTTTATTTAACTGCATTTATGTTGTTTTATCCTATGATTTATTCAATTGTATTTATGTTGTTTTATTCTATGCTTTATTAAATTGTATTTATGTTGTTTTATCCTATGCTTTATTCAATTGTATTTATGTTGATTTATCCTATGCTTTATTAAATTGTATTATGTTGTTTTATCCTATGCTTTATTAAATTGTATTTATGTTGTTTTATCCTATGCTTTATTAAATTGTGTTTATGTTGTTTTATCCTATGCTTTATTAAATTGCATTAATGTTGTTTTAACCCATGCTTTATTAAATAGTATTTATGTGGTTTTATCCTATGCTTTATTAAATTGTATTTATGTTGTTTTATCCTATGCTTTATTAAATTGTATTTATGTTGTTTTATCGTATGCTTTATTAAACTGCATTTATGTTGTTTTATCCTATGCTTTATTAAACTGCATTTATGTTGTTTTATCCTATGCTTTATTAAATTGTATTATGTTGTTTTATCGTATGCTTTATTAAATTGTATTTATGTTGTTTTATCCTATGCTTTATTAAATTGTATTATGTTGTTTTATCGTATGCTTTATTAAATTGTATTTATGTTGTTTTATCCTATGCTTTATTAAATTGTGTTTATGTTGTTTTATCCTATGCTTTATTAAATTGTATTAATGTTGTTTTAACCCATGCTTTATTAAATTGTATTTATGTGGTTTTATCCTATGCTTTATTAAATTGTATTTATGTTGTTTTATCCTATGCTTT
This sequence comes from Phyllobates terribilis, assembly GCF_046119375.1. Lineage (NCBI taxonomy): Eukaryota > Metazoa > Chordata > Amphibia > Anura > Dendrobatidae > Phyllobates > Phyllobates terribilis. The sequence goes on along the minus strand of NW_027362924.1, from coordinate 3,516,513 downwards.
ATTAAATTGTATTTATGTTGTTTTATCCTATGCTTTATTAAATTGTATTTATGTTGTTTTAACCCATGCTTTATTAAATTGTATTTATGTGGTTTTATCCTATGCTTTATTAAATTGTATTTATGTTGTTTTATCCTATGCTTTATTAAATTGTATTTATGTTGTTTTATCCTTTGCTTTATTAAATTGTATTTATGTTGTTTTATCCTATGCTTTATTAAATTGTATTTATGTTGTTTTATCCTATGCTTTATTAAATTGTATTTATGTTGTTTTATCCTATGCTTTATTAAATTGTATTATGTTGTTTTATCGTATGCTTTATTAAATTGTATTCATGTTGTTTTATCCTATGCTTTATTAAATTGTGTTTATGTTGTTTTATCCTATGCTTTATTAAATTGTATTAATGTTGTTTTAACCCATGCTTTATTAAATTGTATTTATGTGGTTTTATCCTATGCTTTATTAAATTGTATTTATGTTGTTTTATCCTATGCTTTATTAAATTGTATTTATGTTGTTTTATCGTATGCTTTATTAAACTGCATTTATGTTGTTTTATCCTATGCTTTATTAAACTGCATTTATGTTGTTTTATCCTATGCTTTATTAAATTGTATTTATGTTGTTTTATTCTATGCTTTATTAAATTGTATTTATGTTGTTTTATCCTATGCTTTATTCAATTGTATTTATGTTGATTTATCCTATGCTTTATTAAATTGTATTATGTTGTTTTATCGTATGCTTTATTAAATTGTATTTATGTTGTTTTATCCTATGCTTTATTAAATTGTGTTTATGTTGTTTTATCCTATGCTTTATTAAATTGTATTAATGTTGTTTTAACCCATGCTTTATTAAATTGTATTTATGTGGTTTTATCCTATGCTTTATTAAATTATATTTATGTTGTTTTATCCTATGCTTTATTAAATTGTATTTATGTTGTTTTATCCTATGCTTTATTAAATTGTATTTATGTTGTTTTAACCCATGCTTTATTAAATTGTATTTATGTGGTTTTATCCTATGCTTTATTAAATTGTATTTATGTTGTTTTATCCTATGCTTTATTAAATTGTATTTATGTTGTTTTATCCTATGCTTTATTAAATTGTATTTATGTTGTTTTATCCTATGCTTTATTAAATTGTATTTATGTTGTTTTATCCTATGCTTTATTAAATTGTATTATGTTGTTTTATCGTATGCTTTATTAAATTGTATTTATGTTGTTTTATCCTATGCTTTATTAAATTGTATTTATGTTATTTTATCCTATGCTTTATTAAATTGTATTTATGTTGTTTTTACCCATGCTTTATTAAATTGTATTTATGTGGTTTTATCCTATGCTTTATTAAATTGTATTTATGTTGTTTTATCCTATGCTTTATTAAATTGTATTTATGTTGTTTTATCCTATGCTTTATTAAATTGTATTTATGTTGTTTTAACCCATGCTTTATTAAATTGTATTTATGTGGTTTTATCCTATGCTTTATTAAATTGTATTATGTTGTTTTATCGTATGCTTTATTAAATTGTATTTATGTTGTTTTATCCTATGCTTTATTAAATTGTGTTTATGTTGTTTTATCCTATGCTTTATTAAATTGTATTTATGTTGTTTTATCCTATGCTTTATTAAATTGTATTATGTTGTTTTATCGTATGCTTTATTAAATTGTATTTATGTTGTTTTATCCTATGCTTTATTAAATTGTGTTTATGTTGTTTTATCCTATGCTTTATTAAATTGTATTAATGTTGTTTTAACCCATGCTTTATTAAATTGTATTTATGTGGTTTTATCCTATGCTTTATTAAATTGTATTTATGTTGTTTTATCCTATGCTTTATTAAATTGTATTTATGTTGTTTTATCCTATGCTTTATTAAACTGCATTTATGTTGTTTTATCCTATGCTTTATTAAACTGCATTTATGTTGTTTTATCCTATGCTTTATTAAATTGTATTTATGTTGTTTTATTCTATGCTTTATTAAATTGTGTTTATGTTGTTTTATCCTATGCTTTATTAAATTGTATTAATGTTGTTTTAACCCATGCTTTATTAAATTGTATTTATGTGGTTTTATCCTATGCTTTATTAAATTATATTTATGTTGTTTTATCCTATGCTTTATTAAATTGTATTTATGTTGTTTTATCCTATGCTTTATTAAATTGTATTTATGTTGTTTTAACCCATGCTTTATTAAATTGTATTTATGTGGTTTTATCCTATGCTTTATTAAATTGTATTTATGTTGTTTTATCCTATGCTTTATTAAATTGTATTTATGTTGTTTTATCCTATGCTTTATTAAATTGTATTTATGTTGTTTTATCCTATGCTTTATTAAATTGTATTATGTTGTTTTATCGTATGCTTTATTAAATTGTATTTATGTTGTTTTATCCTATGCTTTATTAAATTGTGTTTATGTTGTTTTATCCTATGCTTTATTAAATTGTATTAATGTTGTTTTAACCCATGCTTTATTAAATAGTATTTATGTGGTTTTATCCTATGCTTTATTAAATTGTATTTATGTTGTTTTATCCTATGCTTTATTAAATTGTATTTATGTTGTTTTATCCTATGCTTTATTAAACTGCATTTATGTTGTTTTATCCTATGCTTTATTAAACTGCATTTATGTTGTTTTATCCTATGCTTTATTAAATTGTATTTATGTTGTTTTATCCTATGCTTTATTAAATTGTATTTATGTTGTTTTATCCTATGCTTTATTAAATTGTATTTATGTTGTTTTATCCTATGCTTTATTAAATTGTATTTATGTGGTTTTATCCTATGCTTTATTAAATTGTATTTATGTTGTTTTATCCTATGCTTTATTAAATTGTATTTATGTGGTTTTATCCTATGCTTTATTAAATTGTATTTATGTTGTTTTATCCTATGCTTTATTAAATTGTATTTATGTTGTTTTATCCTATGCTTTAATAAATTGTATTTATGTTGTTTTGTCCTATGCTTTATTAAATTGTATTTATGTTGTTTTAACCCATGCTTTATTAAATTGTATTTATGTTGTTTTATCCTGTGCTTTATTAAATTGTATTTATGTTGTTTTGTCCTATGCTTTATTAAATTGTATTTATGTTGTTTTTTCCTATGCTTTATTAAATTGTATTTATTTTGTTTTATCCTATGCTTTAATAAATTGTATTTATGTTGTTTTGTCCTATGCTTTATTAAATTGTATTTATGTTATTTTAACCCATGCTTTATTAAATTGTATTTATGTTGTTTTATCCTATGCTTTATTAAATTGTACTTATGTTGTTTTATCCTATGCTTTATTAAATTGTATTTATGTTGTTTTATCCTATGCTTTATTAAATTGTATTTATGTTGTTTTATCCTATGCTTTATTAAAATGTATTTATGTTGTTTTATCCTATGCTTTATTAAATTTTATTATGTTGTTTTATCGTATGCTTTATTAAATTGTATTTATGTTGTTTTATCCTATGCTTTATTAAATTGTGTTTATGTTGTTTTATCCTATGCTTTATTAAATTGTATTAATGTTGTTTTAACCCATGCTTTATTAAATTGTATTTATGTGGTTTTATCCTATGCTTTATTAAATTGTATTTATGTTGTTTTATCCTATGCTTTATTAAATTGTATTTATGTTGTTTTATCCTATGCTTTATTAAATTGTATTTATGTTGTTTTAACCCATGTTTTATTAAATTGTATTTATGTGGTTTTATCCTGTGCTTTATTAAATTGTATGTATGTTGTTTTATCCTATGCTTTATTAAATTGTATTTATGTTGTTTTATCCTATGCTTTATTAAATTGTATTTATGTTGTTTTATCCTATGCTTTATTAAATTGTATTTATGTTGTTTTATCCTATGCTTTATTAAATTGTATTATGTTGTTTTATCGTATGCTTTATTAAATTGTATTTATGTTGTTTTATCCTATGCTTTATTAAATTGTGTTTATGTTGTTTTATCCTATGCTTTATTAAATTGTATTAATGTTGTTTTAACCCATGCTTTATTAAATTGTATTTATGTGGTTTTATCCTATGCTTTATTAAATTGTATTTATGTTGTTTTATCCTATGCTTTATTAAATTGTATTTATGTTGTTTTATCGTATGCTTTATTAAACTGCATTTATGTTGTTTTATCCTATGCTTTATTAAACTGCATTTATGTTGTTTTATCCTATGCTTTATTCAATTGTATTTATGTTGTTTTATTCTATGCTTTATTAAATTGTATTTATGTTGTTTTATCCTATGCTTTATTCAATTGTATTTATGTTGATTTATCCTATGCTTTATTAAATTGTATTATGTTGTTTTATCGTATGCTTTATTAAATTGTATTTATGTTGTTTTATCCTATGCTTTATTAAATTGTGTTTATGTTGTTTTATCCTATGCTTTATTAAATTGTATTAATGTTGTTTTAACCCATGCTTTATTAAATTGTATTTATGTGGTTTTATCCTATGCTTTATTAAATTGTATTTATGTTGTTTTATCCTATGCTTTATTAAATTGTATTTATGTTGTTTTATCCTATGCTTTATTAAATTGTATTTATGTTGTTTTAACACATGCTTTATTAAATTGTATTTATGTTGTTTTATCCTATGCTTTATTAAATTGTATTTATGTTGTTTTATCCTATGCTTTATTAAATTGTATTTATGTTGTTTTATCCTATGCTTTATTAAACTGTATTTATGTGGTTTTATCCTATGCTTTATTAAATTGTATTATGTTGTTTTATCCTATGCTTTATTAAATTGTATTTATGTTGTTTTATCCTATGCTTTATTAAATTGTATTTATGTTGTTTTAACCCATGCTTTATTAAATTGTATTTATGTGGTTTTATCCTGTGCTTTATTAAATTGTATTTATGTTGTTTTATCCTATGCTTTATTAAATTGTATTTATGTTGTTTTATCCTATGCTTTATTAAATTGTATTTATGTTGTTTTATCCTATGCTTTATTAAATTGTATTTATGTTGTTTTATCCTATGCTTTATTAAATTGTATTTATGTTGTTTTATCCTATGCTTTATTAAATTGTATTTATGTGGTTTTATCCTGTGCTTTATTAAATTGTATTTATGTTGTTTTATCCTATGCTTTATTAAATTGTATTTATGTTGTTTTATCCTATGCTTTATTAAATTGTATTTATGTTGTTTTATCCTATGCTTTATTAAATTGTATTTATGTTGTTTTATCCTATGCTTTATTAAATTGTATTTATGTTGTTTTATCCTATGCTTTATTAAATTGTGTTTATGTTGTTTTATCCTATGCTTTATTAAATTGTATTAATGTTGTTTTAACCCATGCTTTATTAAATTGTATTTATGTGGTTTTATCCTATGCTTTATTAAATTGTATTTATGTTGTTTTATCCTATGCTTTATTAAATTGTATTTATGTTGTTTTATCGTATGCTTTATTAAACTGCATTTATGTTGTTTTATCCTATGCTTTATTAAACTGCATTTATGTTGTTTTATCCTATGATTTATTCAATTGTATTTATGTTGTTTTATTCTATGCTTTATTAAATTGTATTTATGTTGTTTTATCCTATGCTTTATTCAATTGTATTTATGTTGATTTATCCTATGCTTTATTAAATTGTATTATGTTGTTTTATCCTATGCTTTATTAAATTGTATTTATGTTGTTTTATCCTATGCTTTATTAAATTGTGTTTATGTTGTTTTATCCTATGCTTTATTAAATTGTATTAATGTTGTTTTAACCCATGCTTTATTAAATAGTATTTATGTGGTTTTATCCTATGCTTTATTAAATTGTATTTATGTTGTTTTATCCTATGCTTTATTAAATTGTATTTATGTTGTTTTATCGTATGCTTTATTAAACTGCATTTATGTTGTTTTATCCTATGCTTTATTAAACTGCATTTATGTTGTTTTATCCTATGCTTTATTAAACTGCATTTATGTTGTTTTATCCTATGCTTTATTAAACTGCATTTATGTTGTTTTATCCTATGCTTTATTAAATTGTATTTATGTTGTTTTATTCTATGCTTTATTAAATTGTGTTTATGTTGTTTTATCCTATGCTTTATTAAATTGTATTAATGTTGTTTTAACCCATGCTTTATTAAATTGTATTTATGTGGTTTTATCCTATGCTTTATTAAATTATATTTATGTTGTTTTATCCTATGCTTTATTAAATTGTATTTATGTTGTTTTATCCTATGCTTTATTAAATTGTATTTATGTTGTTTTAACCCATGCTTTATTAAATTGTATTTATGTGGTTTTATCCTATGCTTTATTAAATTGTATTTATGTTGTTTTATCCTATGCTTTATTAAATTGTATTTATGTTGTTTTATCCTATGCTTTATTAAATTGTATTTATGTTGTTTTATCCTATGCTTTATTAAATTGTATTATGTTGTTTTATCGTATGCTTTATTAAATTGTATTTATGTTGTTTTATCCTATGCTTTATTAAATTGTGTTTATGTTGTTTTATCCTATGCTTTATTAAATTGTATTAATGTTGTTTTAACCCATGCTTTATTAAATAGTATTTATGTGGTTTTATCCTATGCTTTATTAAATTGTATTTATGTTGTTTTATCCTATGCTTTATTAAATTGTATTTATGTTGTTTTATCCTATGCTTTATTAAACTGCATTTATGTTGTTTTATCCTATGCTTTATTAAACTGCATTTATGTTGTTTTATCCTATGCTTTATTAAATTGTATTTATGTTGTTTTATCCTATGCTTTATTAAATTGTATTTATGTTGTTTTATCCTATGCTTTATTAAATTGTATTTATGTTGTTTTATCCTATGCTTTATTAAATTGTATTTATGTGGTTTTATCCTATGCTTTATTAAATTGTATTTATGTTGTTTTATCCTATGCTTTATTAAATTGTATTTATGTGGTTTTATCCTATGCTTTATTAAATTGTATTTATGTTGTTTTATCCTATGCTTTATTAAATTGTATTTATGTTGTTTTATCCTATGCTTTAATAAATTGTATTTATGTTGTTTTGTCCTATGCTTTATTAAATTGTATTTATGTTGTTTTAACCCATGCTTTATTAAATTGTATTTATGTTGTTTTATCCTGTGCTTTATTAAATTGTATTTATGTTGTTTTGTCCTATGCTTTATTAAATTGTAATTATGTTGTTTTTTCCTATGCTTTATTAAATTGTATTTATTTTGTTTTATCCTATGCTTTAATAAATTGTATTTATGTTGTTTTGTCCTATGCTTTATTAAATTGTATTTATGTTATTTTAACCCATGCTTTATTAAATTGTATTTATGTTGTTTTATCCTATGCTTTATTAAATTGTACTTATGTTGTTTTATCCTATGCTTTATTAAATTGTATTTATGTTGTTTTATCCTATGCTTTATTAAATTGTATTTATGTTGTTTTATCCTATGCTTTATTAAAATGTATTTATGTTGTTTTATCCTATGCTTTATTAAATTGTATTATGTTGTTTTATCGTATGCTTTATTAAATTGTATTTATGTTGTTTTATCCTATGCTTTATTAAATTGTGTTTATGTTGTTTTATCCTATGCTTTATTAAATTGTATTAATGTTGTTTTAACCCATGCTTTATTAAATTGTATTTATGTGGTTTTATCCTATGCTTTATTAAATTGTATTTATGTTGTTTTATCCTATGCTTTATTAAATTGTATTTATGTTGTTTTATCCTATGCTTTATTAAATTGTATTTATGTTGTTTTAACCCATGTTTTATTAAATTGTATTTATGTGGTTTTATCCTGTGCTTTATTAAATTGTATGTATGTTGTTTTATCCTATGCTTTATTAAATTGTATTTATGTTGTTTTATCCTATGCTTTATTAAATTGTATTTATGTTGTTTTATCCTATGCTTTATTAAATTGTATTTATGTTGTTTTATCCTATGCTTTATTAAATTGTATTATGTTGTTTTATCGTATGCTTTATTAAATTGTATTTATGTTGTTTTATCCTATGCTTTATTAAATTGTGTTTATGTTGTTTTATCCTATGCTTTATTAAATTGTATTAATGTTGTTTTAACCCATGCTTTATTAAATTGTATTTATGTGGTTTTATCCTATGCTTTATTAAATTGTATTTATGTTGTTTTATCCTATGCTTTATTAAATTGTATTTATGTTGTTTTATCGTATGCTTTATTAAACTGCATTTATGTTGTTTTATCCTATGCTTTATTAAACTGCATTTATGTTGTTTTATCCTATGCTTTATTCAATTGTATTTATGTTGTTTTATTCTATGCTTTATTAAATTGTATTTATGTTGTTTTATCCTATGCTTTATTCAATTGTATTTATGTTGATTTATCCTATGCTTTATTAAATTGTATTATGTTGTTTTATCGTATGCTTTATTAAATTGTATTTATGTTGTTTTATCCTATGCTTTATTAAATTGTGTTTATGTTGTTTTATCCTATGCTTTATTAAATTGTATTAATGTTGTTTTAACCCATGCTTTATTAAATTGTATTTATGTGGTTTTATCCTATGCTTTATTAAATTGTATTTATGTTGTTTTATCCTATGCTTTATTAAATTGTATTTATGTTGTTTTATCCTATGCTTTATTAAATTGTATTTATGTTGTTTTAACACATGCTTTATTAAATTGTATTTATGTTGTTTTATCCTATGCTTTATTAAATTGTATTTATGTTGTTTTATCCTATGCTTTATTAAATTGTATTTATGTTGTTTTATCCTATGCTTTATTAAACTGTATTTATGTGGTTTTATCCTATGCTTTATTAAATTGTATTATGTTGTTTTATCCTATGCTTTATTAAATTGTATTTATGTTGTTTTATCCTATGCTTTATTAAATTGTATTTATGTTGTTTTAACCCATGCTTTATTAAATTGTATTTATGTGGTTTTATCCTGTGCTTTATTAAATTGTATTTATGTTGTTTTATCCTATGCTTTATTAAATTGTATTTATGTTGTTTTATCCTATGCTTTATTAAATTGTATTTATGTTGTTTTATCCTATGCTTTATTAAATTGTATTTATGTTGTTTTATCCTATGCTTTATTAAATTGTATTTATGTTGTTTTATCCTATGCTTTATTAAATTGTATTATGTTGTTTTATCCTATGCTTTATTAAATTGTATTTATGTTGTTTTATCCTATGCTTTATTAAATTGTGTTTATGTTGTTTTATCCTATGCTTTATTAAATTGTATTAATGTTGTTTTAACCCATGCTTTATTAAATTGTATTTATGTGGTTTTATCCTATGCTTTATTAAATTGTATTTATGTTGTTTTATCCTATGCTTTATTAAATTGTATTTATGTTGTTTTATCGTATGCTTTATTAAACTGCATTTATGTTGTTTTATCCTATGCTTTATTAAACTGCATTTATGTTGTTTTATCCTATGATTTATTCAATTGTATTTATGTTGTTTTATTCTATGCTTTATTAAATTGTATTTATGTTGTTTTATCCTATGCTTTATTCAATTGTATTTATGTTGATTTATCCTATGCTTTATTAAATTGTATTATGTTGTTTTATCCTATGCTTTATTAAATTGTATTTATGTTGTTTTATCCTATGCTTTATTAAATTGTGTTTATGTTGTTTTATCCTATGCTTTATTAAATTGTATTAATGTTGTTTTAACCCATGCTTTATTAAATAGTATTTATGTGGTTTTATCCTATGCTTTATTAAATTGTATTTATGTTGTTTTATCCTATGCTTTATTAAATTGTATTTATGTTGTTTTATCGTATGCTTTATTAAACTGCATTTATGTTGTTTTATCCTATGCTTTATTAAACTGCATTTATGTTGTTTTATCCTATGCTTTATTAAATTGTATTATGTTGTTTTATCGTATGCTTTATTAAATTGTATTTATGTTGTTTTATCCTATGCTTTATTAAATTGTATTATGTTGTTTTATCGTATGCTTTATTAAATTGTATTTATGTTGTTTTATCCTATGCTTTATTAAATTGTGTTTATGTTGTTTTATCCTATGCTTTATTAAATTGTATTAATGTTGTTTTAACCCATGCTTTATTAAATTGTATTTATGTGGTTTTATCCTATGCTTTATTAAATTGTATTTATGTTGTTTTATCCTATGCTTTATTAAATTGTATTTATGTTGTTTTATCCTATGCTTTATTAAATTGTATTTATGTTGTTTTAACCCATGCTTTATTAAATTGTATTTATGTGGTTTTATCCTATGCTTTATTAAATTGTATTTATGTTGTTTTATCCTATGCTTTATTAAATTGTATTTATGTTGTTTTATCCTTTGCTTTATTAAATTGTATTTATGTTGTTTTATCCTATGCTTTAATAAATTGTATTTATGTTGTTTTATCCTATGCTTTATTAAATTGTATTTATGTTGTTTTATCCTATGCTTTATTAAATTGTGTTTATGTTGTTTTATCCTATGCTTTATTAAATTGTATTAATGTTGTTTTAACCCATGCTTTATTAAATTGTATTTATGTGGTTTTATCCTATGCTTTATTAAATTGTATTTATGTTGTTTTATCCTATGCTTTATTAAATTGTATTTATGTTGTTTTATCCTATGCTTTATTAAATTGTATTTATGTTGTTTTAACACATGCTTTATTAAATTGTATTTATGTTGTTTTATCCTATGCTTTATTAAATTGTATTTATGTTGTTTTATCCTATGCTTTATTAAATTGTATTTATGTTGTTTTATCCTATGCTTTATTAAACTGTATTTATGTGGTTTTATCCTATGCTTTATTAAATTGTATTATGTTGTTTTATCCTATGCTTTATTAAATTGTATTTATGTTGTTTTATCCTATGCTTTATTAAATTGTATTTATGTTGTTTTAACCCATGCTTTATTAAATTGTATTTATGTGGTTTTATCCTGTGCTTTATTAAATTGTATTTATGTTGTTTTATCCTATGCTTTATTAAATTGTATTTATGTTGTTTTATCCTATGCTTTATTAAATTGTATTTATGTTGTTTTATCCTATGCTTTATTAAATTGTATTTATGTTGTTTTATCCTATGCTTTATTAAATTGTATTTATGTTGTTTTATCCTATGCTTTATTAAATTGTATTATGTTGTTTTATCCTATGCTTTATTAAATTGTATTTATGTTGTTTTATCCTATGCTTTATTAAATTGTGTTTATGTTGTTTTATCCTATGCTTTATTAAATTGTATTAATGTTGTTTTAACCCATGCTTTATTAAATTGTATTTATGTGGTTTTATCCTATGCTTTATTAAATTGTATTTATGTTGTTTTATCCTATGCTTTATTAAATTGTATTTATGTTGTTTTATCGTATGCTTTATTAAACTGCATTTATGTTGTTTTATCCTATGCTTTATTAAACTGCATTTATGTTGTTTTATCCTATGATTTATTCAATTGTATTTATGTTGTTTTATTCTATGCTTTATTAAATTGTATTTATGTTGTTTTATCCTATGCTTTATTCAATTGTATTTATGTTGATTTATCCTATGCTTTATTAAATTGTATTATGTTGTTTTATCCTATGCTTTATTAAATTGTATTTATGTTGTTTTATCCTATGCTTTATTAAATTGTGTTTATGTTGTTTTATCCTATGCTTTATTAAATTGTATTAATGTTGTTTTAACCCATGCTTTATTAAATAGTATTTATGTGGTTTTATCCTATGCTTTATTAAATTGTATTTATGTTGTTTTATCCTATGCTTTATTAAATTGTATTTATGTTGTTTTATCGTATGCTTTATTAAACTGCATTTATGTTGTTTTATCCTATGCTTTATTAAACTGCATTTATGTTGTTTTATCCTATGCTTTATTAAATTGTATTATGTTGTTTTATCGTATGCTTTATTAAATTGTATTTATGTTGTTTTATCCTATGCTTTATTAAATTGTATTATGTTGTTTTATCGTATGCTTTATTAAATTGTATTTATGTTGTTTTATCCTATGCTTTATTAAATTGTGTTTATGTTGTTTTATCCTATGCTTTATTAAATTGTATTAATGTTGTTTTAACCCATGCTTTATTAAATTGTATTTATGTGGTTTTATCCTATGCTTTATTAAATTGTATTTATGTTGTTTTATCCTATGCTTTATTAAATTGTATTTATGTTGTTTTATCCTATGCTTTATTAAATTGTATTTATGTTGTTTTAACCCATGCTTTATTAAATTGTATTTATGTGGTTTTATCCTATGCTTTATTAAATTGTATTTATGTTGTTTTATCCTATGCTTTATTAAATTGTATTTATGTTGTTTTATCCTTTGCTTTATTAAATTGTATTTATGTTGTTTTATCCTATGCTTTATTAAATTGTATTTATGTTGTTTTATCCTATGCTTTATTAAATTGTATTTATGTTGTTTTATCCTATGCTTTATTAAATTGTATTATGTTGTTTTATCGTATGCTTTATTAAATTGTATTCATGTTGTTTTATCCTATGCTTTATTAAATTGTGTTTATGTTGTTTTATCCTATGCTTTATTATATTGTATTAATGTTGTTTTAACCCATGCTTTATTAAATTGTATTTATGTGGTTTTATCCTATGCTTTATTAAATTGTATTTATGTTGTTTTATCCTATGCTTTATTAAATTGTATTTATGTTGTTTTATCGTATGCTTTATTAAACTGCATTTATGTTGTTTTATCCTATGCTTTATTAAACTGCATTTATGTTGTTTTATCCTATGCTTTATTAAATTGTATTTATGTTGTTTTATTCTATGCTTTATTAAATTGTATTTATGTTGTTTTATCCTATGCTTTATTCAATTGTATTTATGTTGATTTATCCTATGCTTTATTAAATTGTATTATGTTGTTTTATCGTATGCTTTATTAAATTGTATTTATGTTGTTTTATCCTATGCTTTATTAAATTGTGTTTATGTTGTTTTATCCTATGCTTTATTAAATTGTATTAATGTTGTTTTAACCCATGCTTTATTAAATTGTATTTATGTGGTTTTATCCTATGCTTTATTAAATTATATTTATGTTGTTTTATCCTATGCTTTATTAAATTGTATTTATGTTGTTTTATCCTATGCTTTATTAAATTGTATTTATGTTGTTTTAACCCATGCTTTATTAAATTGTATTTATGTGGTTTTATCCTATGCTTTATTAAATTGTATTTATGTTGTTTTATCCTATGCTTTATTAAATTGTATTTATGTTGTTTTATCCTATGCTTTATTAAATTGTATTTATGTTGTTTTATCCTATGCTTTATTAAATTGTATTTATGTTGTTTTATCCTATGCTTTATTAAATTGTATTATGTTGTTTTATCGTATGCTTTATTAAATTGTATTTATGTTGTTTTATCCTATGCTTTATTAAATTTTATTTATGTTATTTTATCCTATGCTTTATTAAATTGTATTTATGTTGTTTTTACCCATGCTTTATTAAATTGTATTTATGTGGTTTTATCCTATGCTTTATTAAATTGTATTTATGTTGTTTTATCCTATGCTTTATTAAATTGTATTTATGTTGTTTTATCCTATGCTTTATTAAATTGTATTTATGTTGTTTTAACCCATGCTTTATTAAATTGTATTTATGTGGTTTTATCCTATGCTTTATTAAATTGTATTATGTTGTTTTATCGTATGCTTTATTAAATTGTATTTATGTTGTTTTATCCTATGCTTTATTAAATTGTGTTTATGTTGTTTTATCCTATGCTTTATTAAATTGTATTTATGTTGTTTTATCCTATGCTTTATTAAATTGTATTATGTTGTTTTATCGTATGCTTTATTAAATTGTATTTATGTTGTTTTATCCTATGCTTTATTAAATTGTGTTTATGTTGTTTTATCCTATGCTTTATTAAATTGTATTAATGTTGTTTTAACCCATGCTTTATTAAATTGTATTTATGTGGTTTTATCCTATGCTTTATTAAATTGTATTTATGTTGTTTTATCCTATGCTTTATTAAATTGTATTTATGTTGTTTTATCGTATGCTTTATTAAACTGCATTTATGTTGTTTTATCCTATGCTTTATTAAACTGCATTTATGTTGTTTTATCCTATGCTTTATTAAATTGTATTTATGTTGTTTTATTCTATGCTTTATTAAATTGTGTTTATGTTGTTTTATCCTATGCTTTATTAAATTGTATTTATGTTGTTTTATCCTATGCTTTATTAAATTGTATTTATGTTGTTTTATCCTATGCTTTATTAAATTGTATTATGTTGTTTTATCGTATGCTTTATTAAATTGTATTTATGTTGTTTTATCCTATGCTTTATTAAATTGTGTTTATGTTGTTTTATCCTATGCTTTATTAAATTGTATTAATGTTGTTTTAACCCATGCTTTATTAAATAGTATTTATGTGGTTTTATCCTATGCTTTATTAAATTGTATTTATGTTGTTTTATCCTATGCTTTATTAAATTGTATTTATGTTGTTTTATCCTATGCTTTATTAAACTGCATTTATGTTGTTTTATCCTATGCTTTATTAAACTGCATTTATGTTGTTTTATCCTATGCTTTATTAAATTGTATTTATGTTGTTTTATCCTATGCTTTATTAAATTGTATTTATGTTGTTTTATCCTATGCTTTATTAAATTGTATTTATGTTGTTTTATCCTATGCTTTATTAAATTGTATTTATGTGGTTTTATCCTATGCTTTATTAAATTGTATTTATGTTGTTTTATCCTATGCTTTATTAAATTGTATTTATGTGGTTTTATCCTATGCTTTATTAAATTGTATTTATGTTGTTTTATCCTATGCTTTATTAAATTGTATTTATGTTGTTTTATCCTATGCTTTAATAAATTGTATTTATGTTGTTTTGTCCTATGCTTTATTAAATTGTATTTATGTTGTTTTAACCCATGCTTTATTAAATTGTATTTATGTTGTTTTATCCTGTGCTTTATTAAATTGTATTTATGTTGTTTTGTCCTATGCTTTATTAAATTGTATTTATGTTGTTTTTTCCTATGCTTTATTAAATTGTATTTATTTTGTTTTATCCTATGCTTTAATAAATTGTATTTATGTTGTTTTGTCCTATGCTTTATTAAATTGTATTTATGTTATTTTAACCCATGCTTTATTAAATTGTATTTATGTTGTTTTATCCTATGCTTTATTAAATTGTACTTATGTTGTTTTATCCTATGCTTTATTAAATTGTATTTATGTTGTTTTATCCTATGCTTTATTAAATTGTATTTATGTTGTTTTATCCTATGCTTTATTAAAATGTATTTATGTTGTTTTATCCTATGCTTTATTAAATTGTATTTATGTTGTTTTATCCTATGCTTTATTAAACTCTATTTATGTTGTTTAATCATATGCTTTATTAAATTGTATTTATGTTGTTTAATCGTATGCTTTACTAAATTGTGTTTATGTTGTTTTATCCTATGCTTTATTAAATTGTATTTATGTTGTTTTATCCTATGCTTTATTAAATTGTATGTATGTTGTTTTATCCTATGCTTTATTAAATTGTATTTATGTTGTTTTATCCTATGCTTTATTAAATTGTATTTATGTTGTTTTATCCTATGCTTTATTAAATTGTATTATGTTGTTTTATCGTATGCTTTATTAAATTGTATTTATGTTGTTTTATCCTATGCTTTATTAAATTGTGTTTATGTTGTTTTATCCTATGCTTTATTAAATTGTATTAATGTTGTTTTAACCCATGCTTTATTAAATAGTATTTATGTGGTTTTATCCTATGCTTTATTAAATTGTATTTATGTTGTTTTATCCTATGCTTTATTAAATTGTATTTATGTTGTTTTATCGTATGCTTTATTAAACTGCATTTATGTTGTTTTATCCTATGCTTTATTAAACTGCATTTATGTTGTTTTATCCTATGCTTTATGAAATTGTATTTATGTTGTTTTATCCTATGCTTTATTAAATTGTATTTATGTTGTTTTATCCTATGCTTTATTCAATTGTATTTATGTTGATTTATCCTATGCTTTATTAAATTGTATTATGTTGTTTTATCGTATGCTTTATTAAATTGTATTTATGTTGTTTTATCCTATGCTTTATTAAATTGTGTTTATGTTGTTTTATCCTATGCTTTATTAAATTGTATTAATGTTGTTTTAACCCATGCTTTATTAAATTGTATTTATGTGGTTTTATCCTATGCTTTATTAAATTGTATTTATGTTGTTTTATCCTATGCTTTATTAAATTGTATTTATGTTGTTTTATCCTATGCTTTATTAAATTGTATTTATGTTGTTTTAACCCATGCTTTATTAAATTGTATTTATGCGGTTTTATCCTATGCTTTATTAAATTGTATTTATGTTGTTTTATCCTATGCTTTATTAAATTGTATTTATGTTGTTTTATCCTATGCTTTATTCAATTGTATTTATGTTGTTTTATCCTATGCTTTATTTAATTGTATTTATGTTGTTTTCACCCATGCTTTATTAAATTGTATTTATGTGGTTTTATCCTATGCTTTATTAAATTGTATTTATGTTGTTTTATCCTATGCTTTATTAAATTGTATTTATGTTGTTTTATCCTATGCTTTATTAAATTGTATTTATGTTGTTTTATCCTATGCTTTCTTAAATTGTATTTATGTGGTTTTATCCTATGCTTTATTAAATTGTATTATGTTGTTTTATCGTATGCTTTATTAAATTGTATTTATGTTGTTTTATCCTATGCTTTATTAAATTGTATTAATGTTGTTTTAACCCATGCTTTATTAAATTGTATTTATGTTGTTTTATCCTATGCTTTATTAAATTGTATTATGTTGTTTTATCGTATGCTTTATTAAATTGTATTTATGTTGTTTTAACCCATGCTTTATTAAATTGTATTTATGTGGTTTTATCCTGTGCTTTATTAAATTGTATTTATGTTGTTTTATCCTATGCTTTATTAAATTGTATTTATGTTGTTTTATCCTATGCTTTATTAAATTGTATTTATGTTGTTTTATCCTATGCTATATTAAATTGTATTTATGTTGTTTTATCCTATGCTTTATTAAATTGTATTATGTTGTTTTATCGTATGCTTTATTAAATTGTATTTATGTTGTTTTATCCTATGCTTTATTAAATTGTGTTTATGTTGTTTTATCCTATGCTTTATTAAATTGTATTAATGTTGTTTTAACCCATGCTTTATTAAATAGTATTTATGTGGTTTTTTCCTATGCTTTATTAAATTGTATTTATGTTGATTTATCCTATGCTTTATTAAATTGTATTATGTTGTTTTATCGTATGCTTTATTAAATTGTATTTATGTTGTTTTATCCTATGCTTTATTAAATTGTGTTTATGTTGTTTTATCCTATGCTTTATTAAATTGTATTAATGTTGTTTTAACCCATGCTTTATTAAATTGTATTTATGTGGTTTTATCCTATGCTTTATTAAATTGTATTTATGTTGTTTTATCCTATGCTTTATTAAATTGTATTTATGTTGTTTTATCCTATGCTTTATTAAATTGTATTTATGTTGTTTTAACCCATGCTTTATTAAATTGTATTTATGCGGTTTTATCCTATGCTTTATTAAATTGTATTTATGTTGTTTTATCCTATGCTTTATTAAATTGTATTTATGTTGTTTTATCCTATGCTTTATTCAATTGTATTTATGTTGTTTTATCCTATGCTTTATTAAATTGTATTTATGTTGTTTTAACCCATGCTTTATTAAATTGTATTTATGTGGTTTTATCCTATGCTTTATTAAATTGTATTTATGTTGTTTTATCCTATGCTTTATTAAATTGTATTTATGTTGTTTTATCCTATGCTTTATTAAATTGTATTTATGTTGTTTTATCCTATGCTTTATTAAATTGTATTTATGTTGTTTTAACCTATGCTTTATTAAATTGTATTTATGTTGATTTATCCTATGCTTTATTAAATTGTATTTATGTTGTTTTATCCTATGCTTCATTAAATTGTATTTATGTTGTTTTATCCTATGCTTTATTAAATTGTATTTATGTTGTTTTAACCTATGCTTTATTAAATTGTATTTATGTTGATTTATCCTATGCTTTATTAAATTGTATTTATGTTGCTTTAACCTATGCTTTATTAAATTGTATTTATGTTGATTTATCCTATGCTTTATTAAATTGTATTTATGTTGCTTTAACCTATGCTTTATTAAATTGTATTTATGTTGTTTTATCCTATGCTTTATTAAATTCATCTATGTTGTTTTATCCTATGCTTTATTAAATTGTATTTATGTTGTTTTGTCCTATGCTTTATTAAATTGTATTTATGTTGTTTTAACCCATGCTTTATTAAATTGTATTTATGTTGTTTTATCCTATGCTTTATTAAATTGTATTTATGTTGTTTTATCCTATGCTTTATTAAATTGTATTTATGTTGTTTTATCCTATGCTTTATTCAATTGTATTTATGTTGTTTTATCCTATGCTTTATTTAATTGTATTTATGTTGTTTTCACCCATGCTTTATTAAATTGTATTTATGTGGTTTTATCCTATGCTTTATTAAATTGTATTTATGTTGTTTTATCCTATGCTTTATTAAATTGTATTTATGTTGTTTTATCCTATGCTTTATTAAATTGTATTTATGTTGTTTTATCCTATGCTTTATTAAATTGTATTTATGTGGTTTTATCCTATGCTTTATTAAATTGTATTATGTTGTTTTATCGTATGCTTTATTAAATTGTATTTATGTTGTTTTATCCTATGCTTTATTAAATTGTATTAATGTTGTTTTAACCCATGCTTTATTAAATTGTATTTATGTTGTTTTATCCTATGCTTTATTAAATTGTATTATGTTGTTTTATCGTATGCTTTATTAAATTGTATTTATGTTGTTTTAACCCATGCTTTATTAAATTGTATTTATGTGGTTTTATCCTGTGCTTTATTAAATTGTATTTATGTTGTTTTATCCTATGCTTTATTAAATTGTATTTATGTTGTTTTATCCTATGCTTTATTAAATTGTATTTATGTTGTTTTATCCTATGCTATATTAAATTGTATTTATGTTGTTTTATCCTATGCTTTATTAAATTGTATTATGTTGTTTTATCGTATGCTTTATTAAATTGTATTTATGTTGTTTTATCCTATGCTTTATTAAATTGTGTTTATGTTGTTTTATCCTATGCTTTATTAAATTGTATTAATGTTGTTTTAACCCATGCTTTATTAAATAGTATTTATGTGGTTTTTTCCTATGCTTTATTAAATTGTATTTATGTTGATTTATCCTATGCTTTATTAAATTGTATTATGTTGTTTTATCGTATGCTTTATTAAATTGTATTTATGTTGTTTTATCCTATGCTTTATTAAATTGTGTTTATGTTGTTTTATCCTATGCTTTATTAAATTGTATTAATGTTGTTTTAACCCATGCTTTATTAAATTGTATTTATGTGGTTTTATCCTATGCTTTATTAAATTGTATTTATGTTGTTTTATCCTATGCTTTATTAAATTGTATTTATGTTGTTTTATCCTATGCTTTATTAAATTGTATTTATGTTGTTTTAACCCATGCTTTATTAAATTGTATTTATGCGGTTTTATCCTATGCTTTATTAAATTGTATTTATGTTGTTTTATCCTATGCTTTATTAAATTGTATTTATGTTGTTTTATCCTATGCTTTATTCAATTGTATTTATGTTGTTTTATCCTATGCTTTATTAAATTGTATTTATGTTGTTTTAACCCATGCTTTATTAAATTGTATTTATGTGGTTTTATCCTATGCTTTATTAAATTGTATTTATGTTGTTTTATCCTATGCTTTATTAAATTGTATTTATGTTGTTTTATCCTATGCTTTATTAAATTGTATTTATGTTGTTTTATCCTATGCTTTATTAAATTGTATTTATGTTGTTTTAACCTATGCTTTATTAAATTGTATTTATGTTGATTTATCCTATGCTTTATTAAATTGTATTTATGTTGTTTTATCCTATGCTTCATTAAATTGTATTTATGTTGTTTTATCCTATGCTTTATTAAATTGTATTTATGTTGTTTTAACCTATGCTTTATTAAATTGTATTTATGTTGATTTATCCTATGCTTTATTAAATTGTATTTATGTTGCTTTAACCTATGCTTTATTAAATTGTATTTATGTTGATTTATCCTATGCTTTATTAAATTGTATTTATGTTGCTTTAACCTATGCTTTATTAAATTGTATTTATGTTGTTTTATCCTATGCTTTATTAAATTCATCTATGTTGTTTTATCCTATGCTTTATTAAATTGTATTTATGTTGTTTTGTCCTATGCTTTATTAAATTGTATTTATGTTGTTTTAACCCATGCTTTATTAAATTGTATTTATGTTGTTTTATCCTATGCTTTATTAAATTGTATTTATGTTGTTTTATCCTATGCTTTATAAAATGGATTTATGTTTTTTTATCCTATGCTTTATTAAATTGTATTTATGTTGTTTTATCCTATGCTTTATTAAATTGAATTTATGTTGTTTTATCCTATGCTTTATTAAATTGTATTTATGTGGTTTTATCCTATGCTTTATTAAACTGTATTTATGTTCTTTTATCCTATGCGTTATTAAATTGTATTTATGTTGTTTTATCCTATTCTTTATTAAAATGTATTTATGTTGTTTTAACCCATGCTTTATTATATCGTGTTTATGTTGTTTTATCCTATGCTTTATTAAATTGTATTTATGTTGTTTTATCCTATGCTTTATTAAATTGTATTTACGTGGTTTCATCCTATGCTTTATTAAATTGTATTTATGTTGTTTTAACCTATGCTTTATTAAATTGTATTTATGTTGTTTTATCCTATGCTTTATTAAATTGTATTTATGTGGTTTTATCCTATGCTTTATTAAATTGTATTTATGTTGTTTTATCCTATGCTTTATTAAATTGTATTTATGTGGTTTTATCCTATGCTTTATTAAATTGTATTTATATTGTTTATCCTATGCTTTATTAAATTGTATTTATGTTGTTTTATCCTATGCTTTAATAAATTGTATTTATGTTGTTTTGTCCTATGCTTTATTAAATTGTATTTATGTTGTTTTAACCCATGCTTTATTAAATTGTATTTATGTTGTTTTATCCTGTGCTTTACTAAATTGTATTTATGTTGTTTTATCCTATGCTTTATTAAATTGTATTTATGTTGTTTTTTCCTATGCTTTATTAAATTGTATTTATTTTGTTTTATCCTATGCTTTAATAAATTGTATTTATGTTGTTTTGTCCTATGCTTTACTAAATTGTGTTTATGTTGTTTTAACCCATGCTTTATTAAATTGTATTTATGTGGTTTTATCCTATGCTTTATTAAATTGTATTTATGTTGTTTTATCCTATGCTTTATTAAATTGTATTTATGTTGTTTTATCCTATGCTTTATTAAATTGTATTTATGTTGTTTTAACCCATGCTTTATTAAATTGTATTTATGTGGTTTTATCCTGTGCTTTATTAAATTGTATTTATGTTGTTTTATCCTATGCTTTATTAAATTGTATTTATGTTGTTTTATCCAATGCTTTATTAAATTGTATTTATGTTGTTTTATCCTATGCTTTATTAAATTGTATTTATGTTGTTTTATCCTATGCTTTATTAAATTGTATTTATGTTGTTTTATCCTATGCTTTATTAAATTGTATTATGTTGTTTTATCGTATGCTTTATTAAATTGTATTTATGTTGTTTTATCCTATGCTTTATTAAATTGTGTTTATGTTGTTTTATCCTATGCTTTATTAAATTGTATTAATGTTGTTTTAACCCATGCTTTATTAAATTGTATTTATGTGGTTTTATCCTATGCTTTATTAAATTGTATTTATGTTGTTTTATCCTATGCTTTATTAAATTGTATTTATGTTGTTTTATCGTATGCTTTATTAAACTGCATTTATGTTGTTTTATCCTATGCTTTATTAAACTGCATTTATGTTGTTTTATCCTATGATTTATTCAATTGTATTTATGTTGTTTTATTCTATGCTTTATTAAATTGTATTTATGTTGTTTTATCCTATGCTTTATTCAATTGTATTTATGTTGATTTATCCTATGCTTTATTAAATTGTATTATGTTGTTTTATCCTATGCTTTATTAAATTGTATTTATGTTGTTTTATCCTATGCTTTATTAAATTGTGTTTATGTTGTTTTATCCTATGCTTTATTAAATTGTATTAATGTTGTTTTAACCCATGCTTTATTAAATTGTATTTATGTGGTTTTATCCTATGCTTTATTAAATTGTATTTATGCTGTTTTATCCTATGCTTTATTAAATTGTATTTATGTTGTTTTATCCTATGCTTTATTAAATTGTATTTATGTTGTTTTAACCCATGCTTTATTAAATTGTATTTATGTTGTTTTATCCTATGCTTTATTAAATTGTATTTATGTTGTTTTATCCTATGCTTTATTAAATTGTATTTATGTTGTTTTATCCTATGCTTTATTAAATTGTATTTATGTTGTTTTATCCTATGCTTTATTAAATTGTATTATGTTGTTTTATCGTATGCTTTATTAAATTGTATTTATGTTGTTTTATCCTATGCTTTATTAAATTGTGTTTATGTTGTTTTATCCTATGCTTTATTAAATTGTATTAATGTTGTTTTAACCCATGCTTTATTAAATAGTATTTATGTGGTTTTATCCTATGCTTTATTAAATTGTATTTATGTTGTTTTATCCTATGCTTTATAAAATGGATTTATGTTTTTTTATCCTATGCTTTATTAAATTGTATTTATGTGGTTTTATCCTATGCTTTATTAAATTGTATTTATGTTGTTTTATCCTATGCTTTATTAAATTGTATTTATGTGGTTTTATCCTATGTTTTATTAAATTGTATTTATGTTGTTTTATCCTATGCGTTATTAAATTGTATTTATGTTGTTATATCCTATGCTTTATTAAAATGTATTTATGTTGTTTTAACCCATGCTTTATTATATCGTGTTTATGTTGTTTTATCCTATGCTTTATTAAATTGTATTTATGTTGTTTAACCTATGTTTTATTAAATTGTATTTACGTGGTTTCATCCTATGCTTTATTAAATTGTATTTATTTTGTTTTAACCTATGCTTTATTAAATTGTATTTATGTTGTTTTATCCTATGCTTTATTAAATTGTATTTATGTTGTTTTAACCTATGCTTTATTAAATTGTATTTATGTTGTTTTATCCTATGCTTTATTAAATTGTATTTACGTGGTTTCATCCTATGCTTTATTAAATTGTATTTATGTTGTTTTAACCTATGCTTTATTAAATTGTATTTATGTTGTTTTATCCTATGCTTTATTAAATTGTATTTATGTTGTTTTATCCTACGCTTTATTAAATTGTATTTATGTTGTTTTATTCTTTGCTTTATTAAATTGTATTTATGTTGTTTTATCCAATGGTTTTTTAAATTGTATTTATCTTGTTTTGTCCTATGCTTTATTAAATTGCATATATGTTGTTTTATCCAATGGTTTATTAAATTGTATTTATCTTGTTTTGTCCTATGCTTTATTAAATTGTATTTATGTTGTTTTAACCTATGCTTTATTAAATTGTATTTATGTTGTTTTATCCTATGCTTTATTAAATTGTATTTATGTTGTTTTATCCTATGGTTTATTAAATTGTATTTATGTTGTTTTATCCTATGCTTTATTAAATTGTATTTATGTTGTTTTAACCTATGCGTTATTAAATTGTGTTTATGTTGTTTTATCCTATGCTTTATGAAATTGTATTTACGTGGTTACATCCTATGCTTTTTTAAATTGTATTTATGTTGTTTTATTCTTTGCTTTATTAAATTGTATTTATGTTGTTTTATCCTATGCTTTATTATATTCATCTATGTTGTTTTATCCTATGCTTTATTAAATTGTATTTATGTTGTTTTATTCTATGCTTTATTAAATTGTATTTATGTTGTTTTATCCTATGCTTTATTAAATTGTGTTTATGTTGTTTTATCCTATGCTTTATTAAATTGTATTAATGTTGTTTTAACCCATGCTTTATTAAATAGTATTTATGTGGTTTTATCCTATGCTTTATTAAATTGTATTTATGTTGTTTTATCCTATGCTTTATAAAATGGATTTATGTTTTTTATCCTATGCTTTATTAAATTGTATTTATGTGGTTTTATCCTATGCTTTATTAAATTGTATTTATGTTGTTTTATCCTATGCTTTATTAAATTGTATTTATGTGGTTTTATCCTATGTTTTATTAAATTGTATTTATGTTGTTTTATCCTATGCGTTATTAAATTGTATTTATGTTGTTATATCCTATGCTTTATTAAAATGTATTTATGTTGTTTTAACCCATGCTTTATTATATCGTGTTTATGTTGTTTTATCCTATGCTTTATTAAATTGTATTTATGTTGTTTAACCTATGTTTTATTAAATTGTATTTACGTGGTTTCATCCTATGCTTTATTAAATTGTATTTATGTTGTTTTAACCTATGCTTTATTAAATTGTATTTATGTTGTTTTATCCTATGCTTTATTAAATTGTATTTACGTGGTTTCATCCTATGCTTTATTAAATTGTATTTATGTTGTTTTAACCTATGCTTTATTAAATTGTATTTATGTTGTTTTATCCTATGCTTTATTAAATTGTATTTATGTTGTTTTATCCTACGCTTTATTAAATTGTATTTATGTTGTTTTATTCTTTGCTTTATTAAATTGTATTTATGTTGTTTTATCCAATGGTTTTTTAAATTGTATTTATCTTGTTTTGTCCTATGCTTTATTAAATTGCATATATGTTGTTTTATCCAATGGTTTATTAAATTGTATTTATCTTGTTTTGTCCTATGCTTTATTAAATTGTATTTATGTTGTTTTAACCTATGCTTTATTAAATTGTATTTATGTTGTTTTATCCTATGCTTTATTAAATTGTATTTATGTTGTTTTATCCTATGGTTTATTAAATTGTATTTATGTTGTTTTATCCTATGCTTTATTAAATTGTATTTATGTTGTTTTAACCTATGCGTTATTAAATTGTGTTTATGTTGTTTTATCCTATGCTTTATGAAATTGTATTTACATGGTTACATCCTATGCTTTTTTAAATTGTATTTATGTTGTTTTATTCTTTGCTTTATTAAATTGTATTTATGTTGTTTTATCCTATGCTTTATTATATTCATCTATGTTGTTTTATCCTATGCTTTATTAAATTGTATTTATGTTGTTTTATTCTATGCTTTATTAAATTGTATTTATGTTGTTTTATCCTATGCTTTATTAAATTGTATTTATGTTGTTTTATCCTATGCTTTATTAAATTGTATTTATGTTGTTTTATCCTATGCTTTATTAAATTGTATTTATGTTGTTTTATTCTTTGCTTTATTAAATTGTATTTATGTTGTTTTATCCTATGCTTTATTAAATTCATCTATGTTGTTTTATCCTATGCTTTATTAAATTGAATTTATGTTGTTTCATTCTATGCTTTATTAAATTGTATTTATGTGGTTTTATCCTATGATTTATTAAATTGTATTTATGTTGTTTTATCCTATGCTTTATTAAATTGTATTTATGTTGTTTTATCCTATGCTTTATTAAATTGTATTTATGTTGTTTTATCCTATGCTTTATTAAATTGTATTTATGTTGTTTTATCCTATGCTTTATTAAATTGCATTTATGTTGTTTTAACCCATGCTTTATTAAATTGTATTTATGTTGTTTTATCCTATGCTTTATTAAATTGTATTTATGTTGTTTTATCCTATGCTTTATTAAATTGTATTTATGTTGTTTTATCCTATGCTTTATTAAATTGTATTCATGTTGTTTTATCCTATGCTTTATTAAACTGTATTTATGTTGTTTTATCCTATGCTTTATTAAATTGTATTTATGTTGTTTTATCCTATGCTTTATTAAATTGTATTTATGTTGTTTTATCCTATGCTTTATTAAATTGTATTTATGTTGTTTTATCCTATGCTTTATTAAATTGTATTTATGTTGTTTTATCCTATGATTTATTAAATTGAATTTATGTTGTTTTATCCTATGCTTTATTAAATTGTATTTATGTTGTTTTATCGTATGCTTTATTAAATTGTATTTATGTTTTTTTATCCTATGCTTTATTAAATTGTATTTATGTTGTTTTAACCTATGCTTTATTAAATTGTATTTATGTTGTTTTATCCTATGCTTTATTAAATTGTATTTATGTGGTTTCATCCTATGCTTTATTAAATTGTATTTATGTTGTTTTAACCTATGCTTTATTAGATTGTATTTATGTTGTTTTATCCTATGCTTTATTAAATTGTATTTATGTTGTTTTATTCTTTGCTTTATTAAATTGTATTTATGTTGTTTTATCCTATGCTTTATTAAATTCATCTATGTTGTTTTATCCTATGCTTTATTAAATTGTATTTATGTTGTTTTATTCTATGATTTATTAAATTGTATTTATGTTGTTTTATCCTATGCTTTATTAAATTGTTTTTATGTGGTTTTATCCTATGCTTTATTAAATTGTATTTATGTTGTTTTATCCTATGCGTTATTAAATTGTATTTATGTTGTTTTATCCTATGCTTTATTAAAATGTATTTATGTTGTTTTAACCCATGCTTTATTATATCGTGTTTATGTTGTTTTATCCTATGCTTTATTAAATTGTTTTTATGTTGTTTTATCCTATGCTTTATTAAATTGTATTAATGTTGTTTTAACCCATGCTTTATTAAATTGTATTTATGTGGTTTTATCCTATGCTTTATTAAATTGTATTTATGTTGTTTTATCCTATGCTTTATTAAATTGTATTTATGTTGTTTTATCCTATGCTTTATTAAATTGTATTTATGTTGTTTTAACCCATGCTTTATTAAATTGTATTTATGCGGTTTTATCCTATGCTTTATTAAATTGTATTTATGTTGTTTTATCC
The DNA here is from genome assembly GCF_046119375.1 of Phyllobates terribilis. Taxonomy (NCBI): domain Eukaryota; kingdom Metazoa; phylum Chordata; class Amphibia; order Anura; family Dendrobatidae; genus Phyllobates; species Phyllobates terribilis. The sequence goes on along the minus strand of NW_027362924.1, from coordinate 3,489,290 downwards.
TATGCTTTATTAAATTGTATTTATGTTGTTTTATCCTATGCTTTATTCAATTGTATTTATGTTGTTTTATCCTATGCTTTATTTAATTGTATTTATGTTGTTTTAACCCATGCTTTATTAAACTGTATTTATGTGGTTTTATCCTATGCTTTATTAAATTGTATTTATGTTGTTTTATCCTATGCTTTATTAAATTGTATTTATGTTGTTTTATCCTATGCTTTATTAAATTGTATTTATGTTGTTTTATCCTATGCTTTATTAAATTATATTATGTTGTTTTATCGTATGCTTTATTAAATTGTATTTATGTTGTTTTATCCTATGCTTTATTAAATTGTGTTTATGTTGTTTTATCCTATGCTTTATTAAATTGTATTAATGTTGTTTTAACCCATGCTTTATTAAATTGTATTTATGTGGTTTTATCCTATGCTTTATTAAATTGTATTATGTTGTTTTATCGTATGCTTTATTAAATTGTATTTATGTTGTTTTAACCCATGCTTTATTAAATTGCATTTATGTGGTTTTATCCTATGCTTTATTAAATTGTATTTATGTTGTTTTATCCTATGCTTTATTAAATTGTATTTATGTTGTTTTATCCTATGCTTTATTAAATTGTATTTATGTTGTTTTATCCTATGCTTTATTAAATTGTATTTATGTTGTTTTATCCTATGCTTTATTAAATTGTATTATGTTGTTTTATCGTATGCTTTATTAAATTGTATTTATGTTGTTTTATCCTATGCTTTATTAAATTGTGTTTATGTTGTTTTATCATATGCTTTATTAAATTGTATTAATGTTGTTTTAACCCATGCTTTATTAAATAGTATTTATGTGGTTTCATCCTATGCTTTATTAAATTGTATTTATGTTGTTTTATCCTATGCTTTATTAAATTGTATTTATGTTGTTTTATCGTATGCTTTATTAAACTGCATTTATGTTGTTTTATCCTATGCTTTATTAAACTGCATTTATGTTGTTTTATCCTATGCTTTATTAAATTGTATTTATGTTGTTTTATCCTATGCTTTATTAAATTGTATTTATGTTGTTTTATCCTATGCTTTATTAAATTATATTATGTTGTTTTATCGTATGCTTTATTAAATTGTATTTATGTTGTTTTATCCTATGCTTTATTAAATTGTGTTTATGTTGTTTTATCCTATGCTTTATTAAATTGTATTAATGTTGTTTTAACCCATGCTTTATTAAATTGTATTTATGTGGTTTTATCCTATGCTTTATTAAATTGTATTATGTTGTTTTATCGTATGCTTTATTAAATTGTATTTATGTTGTTTTAACCCATGCTTTATTAAATTGTATTTATGTGGTTTTATCCTATGCTTTATTAAATTGTATTTATGTTGTTTTATCCTATGATTTATTAAATTGTATTTATGTTGTTTTATCCTATGCTTTATTAAATTGTATTTATGTTGTTTTATCCTATGCTTTATTAAATTGTATTTATGTTGTTTTATCCTATGCTTTATTAAATTGTATTATTTTGTTTTATCGTATGCTTTATTAAATTGTATTTATGTTGTTTTATCCTATGCTTTATTAAATTGTGTTTATGTTGTTTTATCCTATGCTTTATTAAATTGTATTAATGTTGTTTTAACCCATGCTTTATTAAATAGTATTTATGTGGTTTCATCCTATGCTTTATTAAATTGTATTTATGTTGTTTTATCGTATGCTTTATTAAATTGTATTTATGTTGTTTTATCGTATGCTTTATTAAACTGCATTTATGTTGTTTTATCCTATGCTTTATTAAACTGCATTTATGTTGTTTTATCCTATGCTTTATTAAATTGTATTTATGTTGTTTTATCCTATGCTTTATTAAATTGTATTTATGTTGTTTTATCCTATGCTTTATTCAATTGTATTTATGTTGATTTATCCTATGCTTTATTAAATTGTATTATGTTGTTTTATCGTATGCTTTATTAAATTGTATTTATGTTGTTTTATCCTATGCTTTATTAAATTGTGTTTATGTTGTTTTATCCTATGCTTTATTAAATTGTATTAATGTTGTTTTAACCCATGCTTTATTAAATTGTATTTATGTGGTTTTATCCTATGCTTTATTAAATTGTATTTATGTTGTTTTATCCTATGCTTTATTCAATTGTATTTATGTTGTTTTATCCTATGCTTTATTAAATTGTATTTATGTTGTTTTAACCCATGCTTTATTAAATTGTATTTATGCGGTTTTATCCTATGATTTATTAAATTGTATTTATGTTGTTTTATCCTATGCTTTATTAAATTGTATTTATGTTGTTTTATCCTATGCTTTATTAAATTGTATTTATGTTGATTTATCCTATGCTTTATTAAATTGTATTTATGTTGTTTTATCCTATGCTTCATTAAATTGTATTTATGTTGTTTTATCCTATGCTTTATTAAATAGTATTTATGTTGTTTTAACCTATGCTTTATTAAATTGTATTTATGTTGATTTATCCTATGCTTTATTAAATTGTATTTATGTTGCTTTAACCTATGCTTTATTAAATTGTATTTATGTTGTTTTATCCTATGCTTTATTAAATTGCATTTATGTTGTTTTAACCCAGGCTTTATTAAATTGTATTTATGTTGTTTTATCCTATGCTTTATTAAATTGTATTTATGTTGTTTTATCCTATGCTTTATTAAATTGTATTTATGTTGTTTTATCCTATGCTTTATTAAATTGTATTCATGTTGTTTTATCCTATGCTTTATTAAACTGTATTTATGTTGTTTTATCCTATGCTTTATTAAATTGTATTTATGTTGTTTTATCCTATGCTTTATTAAACTGTATTTATGTTGTTTTATCCTATGCTTTATTAAATTGAATTTATGTTGTTTTATCCTATGCTTTATTAAATTGTATTTATGTTGTTTTAACCCATGCTTTATTAAATTGTATTTATGTTGTTTTATCGTATGCTTTATTAAACTGCATTTATGTTGTTTTATCCTATGCTTTATTAAACTGTATTTATGTTGTTTTGTCCTATGCTTTATTAAATTGTTTATATGTTGTTTTATCCTATGCTTTATTAAATTGTATTTATGTTGTTTTATCCTATGCTTTATTAAATTGTATTTATGTTGTTTTATCCTATGCTTTATTACATTGTATTTATGTTGTTTTATCCTATGCTTTATTAAATTGTATTTATGTTGTTTTAACCTATGCTTTATTAAATTGTATTTATGTTGTTTTATCCTATGCTTTATTAAATTGTATTTATGTTGTTTTATCCTATGCTTTTTTAAATTGTATTTATGTGGTTTTATCCTATGCTTTATTAAATTGTATTTATGTTGTTTTAACCCATGTTTTATTAAATTGTATTTATGTGGTTTTATCCTATGCTTTATTAAATTGTATTTATGTTGTTTTATCCTATGCTTTATTAAATTGTATTTATGTTGTTTTATCCTATGCTTTATTAAATTGTATTTATGTTGTTTTATCCTATGCTTTATTAAATTGTATTATGTTGTTTTATCGTATGCTTTATTAAATTGTATTTATGTTGTTTTATCCTATGCTTTATTAAATTGTGTTTATGTTGTTTTATCCTATGCTTTATTAAATTGTATTAATGTTGTTTTAACCCATGCTTTATTAAATTGTATTTATGTGGTTTTATCCAATGCTTTATTAAATTGTATTTATGTTGTTTTATCCTATGCTTTATTAAATTGTATTTATGTTGTTTTATCCTATGCTTTATTAAATTGTATTTATGTTGTTTTAACCCATGCTTTATTAAATTGTATTTATGTGGTTTTATCCTATGCTTTATTAAATTGTATTTATGTTGTTTTATCCTATGTTTTATTAAATTGTATTTATGTTGTTTTATCCTATGCTTTATTAAATTGTATTTATTTTGTTTTATCCTATGCTTTATTAAATTGTATTATGTTGTTTTATCGTATGCTTTATTAAATTGTATTTATGTTGTTTTATCCTATGCTTTATTAAATTGTGTTTATGTTGTTTTATCCTATGCTTTATTAAATTGTATTAATGTTGTTTTAACCCATGCTTTATTAAATTGTATTTATGTGGTTTTATCCTATGCTTTATTAAATTGTATTTATGTTGTTTTATCCTATGCTTTATTAAATTGTATTTATGTTGTTTTATCGTATGCTTTATTAAACTGCATTTATGTTGTTTTATCCTATGCTTTATTAAACTGCATTTATGTTGTTTTATCCTATGCTTTATTAAATTGTATTTATGTTGTTTTATCCTATGCGTTATTCAATTGTATTTATGTTGTTTTATCCTATGCTTTATTAACATGTATTTATGTTGTTTTAACCCATGCTTTATTATATCGTGTTTATGTTGTTTTATCCTATGCTTTATTAAATTGTATTTATGTTGTTTTATTCTATGTTTTATTAAATTGTATTTATGTTGTTTTATCCTATGCTTTATTAAATTGTATTTATGTTGTTTTATCCTATGCTTTATTAAATTGTATTTATGTTGTTTTATTCTTTGCTTTATTAAATTGTATTTATGTTGTTTTAACATATGCGTTATTAAATTGTGTTTATGTTGTTTTATCCTATGCTTTATGAAATTGTATTTACGTGGTTACATCCTATGCTTTTTTAAATTGTATTTATGTTGTTTTATTCTTTGCTTTATTAAATTGTATTTATGTTGTTTTATCCTATGCTTTATTAAATTCATCTATGTTGTTTTATCCTATGCTTTATTAAATTGTATTTATGTTGTTTTATTCTATGCTTTATTAAATTGTATTTATGTTGTTTTATCCTATGCTTTATTAAATTGTATTTATGTTGTTTTATCCTATGCTTTATTAAATTGTATTTATGTTGTTTTATTCTTTGCTTTATTAAATGTATTTATGTTGTTTTATCCTATGCTTTATTAAATTAATCTATGTTGTTTTATCCTATGCTTTATTAAATTGAATTTATGTTGTTACATTCTATGCTTTATTAAATTGTATTTATGTGGTTTTATCCTATGATTTATTAAATTGTATTTATGTTGTTTTATCCTATGCTTTATTAAATTGTATTTATGTTGTTTTATCCTATGCTTTATTAAATTGCATTTATGTTGTTTTAACCCATGCTTTATTAAATTGTATTTATGTTGTTTTATCCTATGCTTTATTAAATTGTATTTATGTTGTTTTATCCTATGCTTTATTAAATTGTATTTATGTTGTTTTATCCTATGCTTTATTAAATTGTATTCATGTTGTTTTATCCTATGCTTTATTAAACTGTATTTATGTTGTTTTATCCTATGCTTTATTAAATTGTATTTATGTTGTTTTATCCTATGCTTTATTAAATTGTATTTATGTTGTTTTATCCTATGCTTTATTAAATTGTATTTATGTTGTTTTATCCTATGCTTTATTAAATTGTATTTATGTTGTTTTATCCTATGCTTTATTAAATTGAATTTATGTTGTTTTATCCTATGCTTTATTAAATTGTATTTATGTTGTTTTATCGTATGCTTTATTAAATTGTATTTATGTTTTTTTATCCTATGCTTTATTAAATTGTATTTATGTTGTTTTAACCTATGCTTTATTAAATTGTATTTATGTTGTTTTATCCTATGCTTTATTAAATTGTTTTTACGTGGTTTCATCCTATGCTTTATTAAATTGTATTTATGTTGTTTTAACCTATGCTTTATTAGATTGTATTTATGTTGTTTTATCCTATGCTTTATTAAATTGTATTTATGTTGTTTTATTCTTTGCTTTATTAAATTGTATTTATGTTGTTTTATCCTATGCTTTATTAAATTCATCTATGTTGTTTTATCCTATGCTTTATTAAATTGTATTTATGTTGTTTTATTCTATGATTTATTAAATTGTATTTATGTTGTTTTATCCTATGCTTTATTAAATTGTTTTATGTGGTTTTATCCTATGCTTTATTAAATTGTATTTATGTTGTTTTATCCTATGCGTTATTAAATTGTATTTATGTTGTTTTATCCTATGCTTTATTAAAATGCATTTATGTTGTTTTAACCCATGCTTTATTATATCGTGTTTATGTTGTTTTATCCTATGCTTTATTAAATTGTATTTATGTTGTTTAACCTATGTTTTATTAAATTGTATTTACGTGGTTTCATCCTATGCTTTATTAAATTGTATTTATTTTGTTTTAAGCTATGCTTTATTAAATTGTATTTATGTTGTTTTATCCTATGCTTTATTAAGTTGTATTTATGTTGTTTTATCCTATGCTTTATTAAATTGTATTTTCGTGGTTTCATCCTATGCTTTATTAAATTGTATTTATGTTGTTTTAACCTATGCTTTATTAAATTGTATTTATGTTGTTTTATCCTATGCTTTATTAAATTGTATTTATGTTGTTTTATCCTATGCTTTATTAAATTGTATTTATGTTGTTTTATTCTTTGCTTTATTAAATTGTATTTATGTTGTTTTATCCAATGGTTTATTAAATTGTATTTATCTTGTTTTGTCCTATGCTTTATTAAATTGTATATATGTTGTTTTATCCAATGGTTTATTAAATTGTATTTATCTTGTTTTGTCCTATGCTTTATTAAATTGTATTTATGTTGTTTTAACCTATGCTTTATTAAATTGTATTCATGTTGTTTTATCCTATGCTTTATTAAATTGTATTTATGTTGTTTTATCCTATGGTTTATTAAATTGTATTTATGTTGTTTTATCCTATGCTTTATTAAATTGTATTTATGTTGTTTTAACCTATGCTTTATTAAATTGTGTTTATGTTGTTTTATCCTATGCTTTATTAAATTGTATTTATGTTGCTTTAACCTATGCTTTATTAAATTGTATTTATGTTGTTTTATCCTATGCTTTATTAAATTGTGTTTATGTTGTTTTATCCTATGCTTTATTAAATTGTATTATGTTGTTTTATCGTATGCTTTATTAAATTGTATTTATGTTGTTTTATCCTATGCTTTATTAAATTGTGTTTATGTTGTTTTATACTATGCTTTAATAAATTGTATTTATGTTGTTTTAACCCATGCTTTATTAAATTGTATTTATGTGGTTTTATCCTATGCTTTATTAAATTGTATTTATGTTGTTTTATCCTATGCTTTATTAAATTGTATTTATGTTGTTTTATCCTATGCTTTATTAAATTGTATTTATGTTGTTTTGTCCTATGCTTTATTAAATTGTATTTATGTTGTTTTAACCAAGCTTTATTAAATTGTATTTATGTTGTTTTATCCTATGCTTTATTAAATTGTATTTATGTTGTTTTATCCTACGCTTTATTAAATTGTATTTATGTGGTTTTATCCTATGCTTTATTAAATTGTATTTATGTTGTTTTATCCCATGCTTTATTAAATTGTATTTATGTGGTTTTATCCTATGCTTTATTAAATTGTATTTATGTTGTTTTATCCTATGCGTTATTAAATTGTATTTATGTTGTTTTATCCTATGCTTTATTAAAATGTATTTATGTTGTTTTAACCCATGCTTTATTATATCGTGTTTATGTTGTTTTATCCTATGCTTTATTAAATTGTATTTATGTTGTTTAACCTATGTTTTATTAAATTGTATTTACGTGGTTTCATCCTATGCTTTATTAAATTGTATTTATTTTGTTTTAACCTATGCTTTATTAAATTGTATTTATGTTGTTTTATCCTATGCTTTATTAAATTGTATTTATGTTGTTTTAACCTATGCTTTATTAAATTGTATTTATGTTGTTTTATCCTATGCTTTATTAAATTGTATTTATGTGGTTTCATCCTATGCTTTATTAAATTGTATTTATGATGTTTTAACCTATGCTTTATTAAATTGTTTTTATGTTGTTTTATCCTATGCTTTATTAAATTGTGTTTATGTTGTTTTATCCTATGCTTTTTTAAATTGTATTTATGTTGTTTTATTCTTTGCTTTATTAAATTGTATTTATTTTGTTTTATCCTATGCTTTATTAAATTCATCTATGTTGTTTTATCCTATGCTTTATTAAATTGTATTTATGTTGTTTTATTCTATGCTTTATTAAATTGTATTTATGTTGTTTTATCCTATGCTTTATTAAATTGTATTTATGTTGTTTTATTCTTTGCTTTATTAAATTGTATTTATGTTGTTTTATCCTATGCTTTATTAAATTCATCTATATTGTTTTATCCTATGCTTTATTAAATTGAATTTATGTTGTTTCATTCTATGCTTTATTAAATTGTATTTATGTTGTTTTATCCTATGCTTTATTAAATTGTATTTATGTTGTTTTATCCTATGCTTTATTAAATTGCATTTATGTTGTTTCATTCTATGCTTTATTAAATTGTATTTATGTGGTTTTATCCTATGCTTTATTAAATTGTATTCATGTTGTTTTATCCTATGCTTTATTAAATTGTATTTATGTTGTTTTATCCTATGCTTTATTAAATTGTATTTATGTTGTTTTATCCTATGCTTTATTAAATTGTATTCATGTTGTTTTATCCTATGCTTTATTAAACTGTATTTATGTTGTTTTATCCTATGCTTTATTAAATTGTATTTATGTTGTTTTATCCTATGCTTTATTAAATTGTATTTATGTTGTTTTAACCTATGCTTTATTAAATTGTATTTATGTTGTTTTATCCTATGCTTTATTAAATTGTATTTACGTGGTTTCATCCTATGCTTTATTAAATTGTATTTATGTTGTTTTAACCTATGCTTTATTAAATTGTATTTATGTTGTTTTATCCTATGCTTTATTAAATTGTATTTATGTTGTTTTATCCTATGCTTTATTAAATTGTATTTATGTTGTTTTAACCTATGCTTTATTAAATTGTATTTATGTTGTTTTATCCTATGCTTTATTAAATTGTATTTACGTGGTTTCATCCTATGCTTTATTAAATTGTATTTATGTTGTTTTAACCTATGCTTTATTAAATTGTATTTATGTTGTTTTATCCTATGCTTTATTAAATTGTATTTATGTTGTTTTATCCTATGCTTTATTAAATTGTATTTATGTTGTTTTTTTCTTTGCTTTATTAAATTGTATTTATATTGTTTTATCCTATGCTTTATTAAATTCATCTATGTTGTTTTATCCTATGCTTTATTAAATTGTATTTATGTTGTTTTATTCTATGTTTTATTAAATTGTATTTATGTTGTTTTATCCTATGCTTTATTAAATTGTATTTATGTTGTTTTATCCTATGCTTTATTAAATTGTATTTATGTTGTTTTATTCTTTGCTTTATTAAATTGTATTTATGTTGTTTTATCCTATGCTTTATTAAATTCATCTATGTTGTTTTATCCTATGCTTTATTAAATTGTATTTATGTTGTTTCATTCTATGCTTTATTAAATTGTATTTATGTGGTTTTATCCTATGATTTATTAAATTGTATTTATGTTGTTTTATCCTATGCTTTATTAAATTGTATTTATGTTGTTTTATCCTATGCTTTATTAAATTGCATCTATGTTGTTTTATCCTATTCTTTATTAAATTGTATTTATGTTGTTTTATCCTATGCTTTATTAAATTGCATTTATGTTGTTTTAACCCATGCTTTATTAAATTGTATTTATGTTGTTTTATCCTATGCTTTATTAAATTGTATTTATGTTGTTTTATCCTATGCTTTATTAAATTGTATTTATGTTGTTTTATCCTATGCTTTATTAAATTGTATTCATGTTGTTTTATCCTATGCTTTATTAAACTGTATTTATGTTGTTTTATCCTATGCTTTATTAAATTGTATTTATGTTGTTTTATCCTATGCTTTATTAAACTGTATTTATGTTGTTTTATCCTATGCTTTATTAAATTGTATTTATGTTGTTTTATCCTATGCTTTATTAAATTGTATTTATGTTGTTTTATCCTATGCTTTATTAAATTGTATTTATGTTGTTTTATCGTATGCTTTATTAAACTGCATTTATGTTGTTTTATCCTATGCTTTATTAAATTGTATTTATGTTGTTTTATTCTTTGCTTTATTAAATTGTATTTATGTTGTTTTATCCTATGCTTTATTAAATTCATCTATGTTGTTTTATCCTATGCTTTATTAAATTGTATTTATGTTGTTTTATTCTATGCTTTATTAAATTGTATTTATGTTGTTTTATCCTATGCTTTATTAAATTGTATTTATGTTGTTTTATTCTTTGCTTTATTAAATTGTATTTATGTTGTTTTATCCTATGCTTTATTAAATTGTATTTATGTTGTTTTATCCCATGCTTTATTAAATTGTATTTATGTTGTTTTATCCTATGCTTTATTAAATTGTATTTATGTTGTTTTATCCTATGCTTTATTAAATTGTATTTATGTTGTTTTATCCTATGCTATATTAAATTGTATTTATGTTGTTTTATCCTATGCTTTATTAAATTGTATTTATGTTGTTTTATTCTTTGCTTTATTAAATTGTATTTATGTTGTTTTATCCTATGCTTTATTAAATTCATCTATGTTGTTTTATCCTATGCTTTATTAAATTGTATTTATGTTGTTTCATTCTATGCTTTATTGAATTGTATTTATGTGGTTTTATCCTATGATTTATTAAATTGTATTTATGTTGTTTTATCCTATGCTTTATTAAATTGTATTTATGTTGTTTTATCCTATGCTTTATTAAATTGTATTTATGTTGTTTTATCCTATGCTTTATTAAATTGCATCTATGTTGTTTTATCCTATGCTTTATTAAATTGTATTTATGTTGTTTTATCCTATGCTTTATTAAATTGCATTTATGTTGTTTTAACCCAGGCTTTATTAAATTGTATTTATGTTGTTTTATCCTATGCTTTATTAAATTGTATTTATGTTGTTTTATCCTATGCTTTATTAAATTGTATTTATGTTGTTTTATCCGATGCTTTATTAAATTGTATTCATGTTGTTTTATCCTATGCTTTATTAAACTGTATTTATGTTGTTTTATCCTATGCTTTATTAAATTGTATTTATGTTGTTTTATCCTATGCTTTATTAAACTGTATTTATGTTGTTTTATCCTATGCTTTATTAAATTGAATTTATGTTGTTTTATCCTATGCTTTATTAAATTGTATTTATGTTGTTTTATCCTATGCTTTATTAAATTGTATTTATGTTGTTTTATCGTATGCTTTATTAAACTGCATTTATGTTGTTTTATCCTATGCTTTATTAAACTGTATTTATGTTGTTTTGTCCTATGCTTTATTAAATTGTTTATATGTTGTTTTATCCTATGCTTTATTAAATTGTATTTATGTTGTTTTATCCTATGCTTTATTAAATTGTATTTATGTTGTTTTATCCTATGCTTTATTACATTGTATTTATGTTGTTTTATCCTATGCTTTATTAAATTGTATTTATGTTGTTTTAACCTATGCTTTATTAAATTGTATTTATGTTGTTTTATCCTATGCTTTATTAAATTGTATTTATGTTGTTTTATCCTATGCTTTTTTAAATTGTATTTATGTGGTTTTATCCTATGCTTTATTAAATTGTATTTATGTTGTTTTAACCCATGCTTTATTAAATTGTATTTATGTGGTTTTATCCTATGCTTTATTAAATTGTATTTATGTTGTTTTATCCTATGCTTTATTAAATTGTATTTATGTTGTTTTATCCTATGCTTTATTAAATTGTATTTATGTTGTTTTATCCTATGCTTTATTAAATTGTATTATGTTGTTTTATCGTATGCTTTATTAAATTGTATTTATGTTGTTTTATCCTATGCTTTATTAAATTGTGTTTATGTTGTTTTATCCTATGCTTTATTAAATTGTATTAATGTTGTTTTAACCCATGCTTTATTAAATTGTATTTATGTGGTTTTATCCAATGCTTTATTAAATTGTATTTATGTTGTTTTATCCTATGCTTTATTAAATTGTATTTATGTTGTTTTATCCTATGCTTTATTAAATTGTATTTATGTTGTTTTAACCCATGCTTTATTAAATTGTATTTATGTGGTTTTATCCTATGCTTTATTAAATTGTATTTATGTTGTTTTATCCTATGTTTTATTAAATTGTATTTATGTTGTTTTATCCTATGCTTTATTAAATTGTATTTATTTTGTTTTATCCTATGCTTTATTAAATTGTATTATGTTGTTTTATCGTATGCTTTATTAAATTGTATTTATGTTGTTTTATCCTATGCTTTATTAAATTGTGTTTATGTTGTTTTATCCTATGCTTTATTAAATTGTATTAATGTTGTTTTAACCCATGCTTTATTAAATTGTATTTATGTGGTTTTATCCTATGCTTTATTAAATTGTATTTATGTTGTTTTATCCTATGCTTTATTAAATTGTATTTATGTTGTTTTATCGTATGCTTTATTAAACTGCATTTATGTTGTTTTATCCTATGCTTTATTAAACTGCATTTATGTTGTTTTATCCTATGCTTTATTAAATTGTATTTATGTTGTTTTATCCTATGCGTTATTCAATTGTATTTATGTTGTTTTATCCTATGCTTTATTAACATGTATTTATGTTGTTTTAACCCATGCTTTATTATATCGTGTTTATGTTGTTTTATCCTATGCTTTATTAAAATGTATTTATGTTGTTTAACCTATGTTTTATTAAATTGTATTTACGTGGTTTCATCCTATGCTTTATTAAATTGTATTTATTTTGTTTTAACCTATGCTTTATTAAATTGTATTTATGTTGTTTTATCCTATGCTTTATTAAATTGTATTTATGTTGTTTTAACCTATGCTTTATTAAATTGTATTTATGTTGTTTTATCCTATGCTTTATTAAATTGTATTTATGTTGTTTTATCCTATGCTTTATTAAATTGTATTTATGTTGTTTTTTTCTTTGCTTTATTAAATTGTATTTATATTGTTTTATCCTATGCTTTATTAAATTCATCTATGTTGTTTTATCCTATGCTTTATTAAATTGTATTTATGTTGTTTTATTCTATGTTTTATTAAATTGTATTTATGTTGTTTTATCCTATGCTTTATTAAATTGTATTTATGTTGTTTTATCCTATGCTTTATTAAATTGTATTTATGTTGTTTTATTCTTTGCTTTATTAAATTGTATTTATGTTGTTTTATCCTATGCTTTATTAAATTCATCTATGTTGTTTTATCCTATGCTTTATTAAATTGTATTTATGTTGTTTCATTCTATGCTTTATTAAATTGTATTTATGTGGTTTTATCCTATGATTTATTAAATTGTATTTATGTTGTTTTATCCTATGCTTTATTAAATTGTATTTATGTTGTTTTATCCTATGCTTTATTAAATTGCATCTATGTTGTTTTATCCTATGCTTTATTAAATTGTATTTATGTTGTTTTATCCTATGCTTTATTAAATTGCATTTATGTTGTTTTAACCCATGCTTTATTAAATTGTATTTATGTTGTTTTATCCTATGCTTTATTAAATTGTATTTATGTTGTTTTATCCTATGCTTTATTAAATTGTATTTATGTTGTTTTATCCTATGCTTTATTAAATTGTATTCATGTTGTTTTATCCTATGCTTTATTAAACTATATTTATGTTGTTTTATCCTATGCTTTATTAAATTGTATTTATGTTGTTTTATCCTATGCTTTATTAAACTGTATTTATGTTGTTTTATCCTATGCTTTATTAAATTGTATTTATGTTGTTTTATCCTATGCTTTATTAAATTGTATTTATGTTGTTTTATCCTATGCTTTATTAAATTGTATTTATGTTGTTTTATCGTATGCTTTATTAAACTGCATTTATGTTGTTTTATCCTATGCTTTATTAAATTGTATTTATGTTGTTTTATTCTTTGCTTTATTAAATTGTATTTATGTTGTTTTATCCTATGCTTTATTAAATTCATCTATGTTGTTTTATCCTATGCTTTATTAAATTGTATTTATGTTGTTTTATTCTATGCTTTATTAAATTGTATTTATGTTGTTTTATCCTATGCTTTATTAAATTGTATTTATGTTGTTTTATCCTATGCTTTATTAAATTGTATTTATGTTGTTTTATTCTTTGCTTTATTAAATTGTATTTATGTTGTTTTATCCTATGCTTTATTAAATTGTATTTATGTTGTTTTATCCCATGCTTTATTAAATTGTATTTATGTTGTTTTATCCTATGCTTTATTAAATTGTATTTATGTTGTTTTATCCTATGCTTTATTAAATTGTATTTATGTTGTTTTATCCTATGCTATATTAAATTGTATTTATGTTGTTTTATCCTATGCTTTATTAAATTGTATTTATGTTGTTTTATTCTTTGCTTTATTAAATTGTATTTATGTTGTTTTATCCTATGCTTTATTAAATTCATCTATGTTGTTTTATCCTATGCTTTATTAAATTGTATTTATGTTGTTTCATTCTATGCTTTATTGAATTGTATTTATGTGGTTTTATCCTATGCTTTATTAAATTGTATTTATGTTGTTTTATCCTATGCTTTATTAAATTGTATTTATGTTGTTTTATCCTATGTTTTATTAAATTGTATTTATGTTGTTTTATCCTATGCTTTATTAAATTGCATCTATGTTGTTTTATCCTATGCTTTATTAAATTGTATTTATGTTGTTTTATCCTATGCTTTATTAAATTGCATTTATGTTGTTTTAACCCAGGCTTTATTAAATTGTATTTATGTTGTTTTATCCTATGCTTTATTAAATTGTATTTATGTTGTTTTATCCTATGCTTTATTAAATTGTATTTATGTTGTTTTATCCTATGCTTTATTAAATTGTATTCATGTTGTTTTATCCTATCCTTTATTAAACTGTATTTATGTTGTTTTATCCTATGCTTTATTAAATTGTATTTATGTTGTTTTATCCTATGCTTTATTAAACTGTATTTATGTTGTTTTATCCTATGCTTTATTAAATTGAATTTATGTTGTTTTATCCTATGCTTTATTAAATTGTATTTATGTTGTTTTATCCTATGCTTTATTAAATTGTATTTATGTTGTTTTATCGTATGCTTTATTAAACTGCATTTATGTTGTTTTATCCTATGCTTTATTAAACTGTATTTATGTTGTTTTGTCCTATGCTTTATTAAATTGTTTATATGTTGTTTTATCCTATGCTTTATTAAATTGTATTTATGTTGTTTTATCCTATGCTTTATTAAATTGTATTTATGTTGTTTTATCCTATGCTTTATTACATTGTATTTATGTTGTTTTATCCTATGCTTCATTAAATTGTATTTATGTTGTTTTAACCTATGCTTTATTAAATTGTATTTATGTTGTTTTATCCTATGCTTTATTAAATTGAATTTATGTTGTTTTATCCTATGCTTTTTTAAATTGTATTTATGTGGTTTTATCCTATGCTTTATTAAATTGTATTTATGTTGTTTTAACCCATGCTTTATTAAATTGTATTTATGTGGTTTTATCCTATGCTTTATTAAATTGTATTTATGTTGTTTTATCCTATGCTTTATTAAATTGTATTTATGTTGTTTTATCCTATGCTTTATTAAATTGTATTTATGTTGTTTTATCCTATGCTTTATTAAATTGTATTATGTTGTTTTATCGTATGCTTTATTAAATTGTATTTATGTTGTTTTATCCTATGCTTTATTAAATTGTGTTTATGTTGTTTTATCCTATGCTTTATTAAATTGTATTAATGTTGTTTTAACCCATGCTTTATTAAATTGTATTTATGTGGTTTTATCCAATGCTTTATTAAATTGTATTTATGTTGTTTTATCCTATGCTTTATTAAATTGTATTTATGTTGTTTTATCCTATGCTTTATTAAATTGTATTTATGTTGTTTTAACCCATGCTTTATTAAATTGTATTTATGTGGTTTTATCCTATTCTTTATTAAATTGTATTTATGTTGTTTTATCCTATGTTTTATTAAATTGTATTTATGTTGTTTTATCCTATGCTTTATTAAATTGTATTTATTTTGTTTTATCCTATGCTTTATTAAATTGTATTATGTTGTTTTATCGTATGCTTTATTAAATTGTATTTATGTTGTTTTATCCTATGCTTTATTAAATTGTGTTTATGTTGTTTTATCCTATGCTTTATTAAATTGTATTAATGTTGTTTTAACCCATGCTTTATTAAATTGTATTTATGTGGTTTTATCCTATGCTTTATTAAATTGTATTTATGTTGTTTTATCCTCTGCTTTATTAAATTGTATTTATGTTGTTTTATCGTATGCTTTATTAAACTGCATTTATGTTGTTTTATCCTATGCTTTATTAAACTGCATTTATGTTGTTTTATCCTATGCTTTATTAAATTGTATTTATGTTGTTTTATCCTATTCGTTATTCAATTGTATTTATGTTGTTTTATCCTATGCTTTATTAACATGTATTTATGTTGTTTTAACCCATGCTTTATTATATCGTGTTTATGTTGTTTTATCCTATGCTTTATTAAATTGTATTTATGTTGTTTAACCTATGTTTTATTAAATTGTATTTACGTGGTTTCATCCTATGCTTTATTAAATTGTATTTATTTTGTTTTAACCTATGCTTTATTAAATTGTATTTATGTTGTTTTATCCTATGCTTTATTAAATTGTATTTATGTTGTTTTAACCTATGCTTTATTAAATTGTATTTATGTTGTTTTATCCTATGCTTATTAAATTGTATTTACGTGGTTTCATCCTATGCTTTATTAAATTGTATTTATGTTGTTTTAACCTATGCTTTATTAAAATGTATTTATGTTGTTTTATCCTATGCTTTATTAAATTGTATTTATGTTGTTTTATCCTATGCTTTTTTAAATTGTATTTATGTTGTTTTATTCTTTGCTTTATTAAATTGTATTTATGTTGTTTTATCCTATGCTTTATTAAATTCATCTATGTTGTTTTATCCTATGCTTTATTAAATTGTATTTATGTTGTTTTATTCTATGCTTTATTAAATTGTATTTATGTTGTTTTATCCTATGCTTTATTAAATTGTATTTATGTTGTTTTATCCTATGCTTTATTAAATTGTATTTATGTTGTTTTATTCTTTGCTTCATTAAATTGTATTTATGTTGTTTTATCCTATGCTTTATTAAATTCATCTATGTTGTTTTATCCTATGATTTATTAAATTGAATTTATGTTGTTTCATTCTATGCTTTATTAAATTGTATTTATGTGGTTTTATCCTATGATTTATTAAATTGTATTTATGTTGTTTTATCCTATGCTTTATTAAATTGTATTTATGTTGTTTTATCCTATGCTTTATTAAATTGTATTTATGTTGTTTTATCCTATGCTTTATTAAATTGTATTTATGTTGTTTTATCCTATGCTTTATTAAATTGTATTTATGTTGTTTTATCCTATGCTTTATTAAATTGCATTTATGTTGTTTTAACCCATGCTTTATTAAATTGTATTTATGTTGTTTTATCCTATGCTTTATTAAATTGTATTTATGTTGTTTTATCCTATGCTTTATTAAATTGTATTTATGTTGTTTTATCCTATGCTTTATTAAATTGTATTCATGTTGTTTTATCCTATGCTTTATTAAACTGTATTTATGTTGTTTTATCCTATGCTTTATTAAATTGTATTTATGTTGTTTTATCCTATGCTTTATTAAACTGTATTTATGTTGTTTTATCCTATGCTTTATTAAATTGAATTTATGTTGTTTTATCCTATGCTTTATTAAATTGTATTTATGTTGTTTTATCCTATGCTTTATTAAATTGTATTTATGTTGTTTTATCGTATGCTTTATTAAACTGCATTTATGTTGTTTTATCCTATGCTTTATTAAACTGTATTTATGTTGTTTTGTCCTATGCTTTATTAAATTGTATTTATGTTGTTTTATCCTCTGCTTTATTAAATTGTATTTATGTTGTTTTATCCTATGCTTTATTAAATTGTATTTATGTTGTTTTATCCTATGCTTTATTACATTGTATTTATGTTGTTTTATCCTATGCTTTATTAAATTGTATTTATGTTGTTTTAACCTATGCTTTATTAAATTGTATTTATGTTGTTTTAACCTATGCTTTATTAAATTGTATTTATGTTGTTTTATCCTATGCTTTATTAAATTGTATTTATGTTGTTTTATCCTATGCTTTTTTAAATTGTATTTATGTTGTTTTATCCTATGCTTTATTAAATTGTGTTTATGTTGTTTTATCCTATGCTTTATTAAATTGTATTAATGTTGTTTTAACCTATGCTTTATTAAATTGTATTTATGTGGTTTTATCCTATGCTTTATTAAATTGTATTTATGTTGTTTTATCCTATGCTTTATTAAATTGTATTTATGTTGTTTTATCCTATGCTTTATTAAATTGTATTTATGTTGTTTTATCCCATGCTTTATTAAATTGTATTTATGTGGTTTTATCCTATGCTTTATTAAATTGTATTTATGTTGTTTTATCCTATGCTTTATTAAATTGTATTTATGTTGTTTTATCATATGCTTTATTAAATTGTATTTATGTTGTTTTATCCTATGCTTTATTAAATTGTATTTATTTTGTTTTATCCTATGCTTTATTAAATTGTATTATGTTGTTTTATCGTATGCTTTATTAAATTGTATTTATGTTGTTTTATCCTATGCTTTATTAAATTGTGTTTATGTTGTTTTATCCTATGCTTTATTAAATTGTATTAATGTTGTTTTAACCCATGCTTTATTAAATTGTATTTATGTGGTTTTATCCTATGCTTTATTAAATTGTATTTATGTTGTTTTATCCTATGCTTTATTAAATTGTATTTATGTTGTTTTATCGTATGCTTTATTAAACTGCATTTATGTTGTTTTATCCTATGCTTTATTAAACTGCATTTATGTTGTTTTATCCTATGCTTTATTAAATTGTATTTATGTTGTTTTATCCTATGCTTTATTAAATTGTATTTACGTGGTTTTATCCTATGCTTTATTAAATTGTATTTATGTTGTTTTAACCTATGCTTTATTAAATTGTATTTATGTTGTTTTATCCTATGCTTTATTAAATTGTATTTATGTTGTTTTATCCTATGCTTTATTAAATTGTATTTATGTTGTTTTATTCTTTGCTTTATTAAATTGTATTTATGTTGTTTTATCCTATGCTTTATTAAATTCATCTATGTTGTTTTATCCTATGCTTTATTAAATTGTATTTATGTTGTTTTATTCTATGCTTTATTAAATTGTATTTATGTTGTTTTATCCTATGCTTTATTAAATTGTATTTATGTTGTTTTATCCTATGCTTTATTAAATTGTATTTATGTTGTTTTATTCTTTGCTTTATTAAATTGTATTTATGTTATTTTATCCTATGCTTTATTAAATTCATCTATGTTGTTTTATCCTATGCTTTATTAAATTGTATTTATGTTGTTTCATTCTATGCTTTATTAAATTGTATTCATGTGGTTTTATCCTATGATTTATTAAATTGTATTTATGTTGTTTTATCCTATGCTTTATTAAATTGTATTTATGTTGTTTTATCCTTTGCTTTATTAAATTGTATTTATGTTGTTTTATCCTATGCTTTATTAAATTGCATCTATGTTGTTTTATCCTATGCTTTATTAAATTGTATTTATGTTGTTTTATAATATGCTTTATTAAATTGCATTTATGTTGTTTTAACCCATTCTTTATTAAATTGTATTTATGTTGTTTTATCCTATGCTTTATTAAATTGTATTTATGTTGTTTTATCCTATGCTTTATTAAATTGTATTTATGTTGTTTTATCCTATGCTTTATTAAATTGTATTCATGTTGTTTTATCCTATGCTTTATTAAACTGTATTTATGTTGTTTTATCCTATGCTTTATTAAATTGTATTTTTGTTGTTTTATCCTATGCTTTATTAAACTGTATTTATGTTGTTTTATCCTATGCTTTATTAAATTGAATTTATGTTGTTTTATCCTATGCTTTATTAAATTGTATTTATGTTGTTTTATCCTATGCTTTATTAAATTGTATTTATGTTGTTTTATCCTATGCTATATTAAATTGTATTTATGTTGTTTTATCCTATGCTTTATTAAATTGTATTTATGTTGTTTTATTCTTTGCTTTATTAAATTGTATTTATGTTGTTTTATCCTATGCTTTATTAAATTCATCTATGTTGTTTTATCCTATGCTTTATTAAATTGTATTTATGTTGTATCATTCTATGCTTTATTGAATTGTATTTATGTGGTTTTATCCTATGATTTATTAAATTGTATTTATGTTGTTTTATCCTATGCTTTATTAAATTGTATTTATGTTGTTTTATCCTATGCTTTATTAAATTGTATTTATGTTGTTTTATCCTATGCTTTATTAAATTGCATCTATGTTGTTTTATCCTATGCTTTATTAAATTGTATTTATGTTGTTTTATCCTATGCTTTATTAAATTGCATTTATGTTGTTTTAACCCAGGCTTTATTAAATTGTATTTATGTTGTTTTATCCTATGCTTTATTAAATTGTATTTATGTTGTTTTATCCTATGCTTTATTAAATTGTATTCATGTTGTTTTATCCTATGCTTTATTAAACTGTATTTATGTTGTTTTATCCTATGCTTTATTAAATTGTATTTATGTTGTTTTATCCTATGCTTTATTAAACTGTATTTATGTTGTTTTATCCTATGCTTTATTAAATTGAATTTATGTTGTTTTATCCTATGCTTTATTAAATTGTATTTATGTTGTTTTATCCTATGCTTTATTAAATTGTATTTATGTTGTTTTATCGTATGCTTTATTAAACTGCATTTATGTTGTTTTATCCTATGCTTTATTAAACTGTATTTATGTTGTTTTGTCCTATGCTTTATTAAATTGTATTTATGTTGTTTTATCCTATGCTTTATTAAATTGTATTTATGTTGTTTTATCCTATGCTTTATTAAATTGTATTTATGTTGTTTTATCCTATGCTTTATTACATTGTATTTATGTTGTTTTATCCTATGCTTTATTAAATTGTATTTATGTTGTTTTAACCTATGCTTTATTAAATTGTATTTATGTTGTTTTATCCTATGCTTTATTAAATTGTATTTATGTTGTTTTATCCTATGCTTTTTTAAATTGTATTTATGTGGTTTTATCCTATGCTTTATTAAATTGTATTTATGTTGTTTTAACCCATGCTTTATTAAATTGTATTTATGTGGTTTTATCCTATGCTTTATTAAATTGTATTTATGTTGTTTTATCCTATGCTTTATTAAATTGTATTTATGTTGTTTTATCCTATGCTTTATTAAATTGTATTTATGTTGTTTTATCCTATGCTTTATTAAATTGTATTATGTTGTTTTATCGTATGCTTTATTAAATTGTATTTATGTTGTTTTATCCTATGCTTTATTAAATTGTTTTTATGTTGTTTTATCCTATGCTTTATTAAATTGTATTAATGTTGTTTTAACCCATGCTTTATTAAATTGTATTTATGTGGTTTTATCCTATGCTTTATTAAATTGTATTTATGTTGTTTTATCCTATGCTTTATTAAATTGTATTTATGTTGTTTTATCCTATGCTTTATTAAATTGTATTTATGTTGTTTTAACCCATGCTTTATTAAATTGTATTTATGTGGTTTTATCCTATGCTTTATTAAATTGTATTTATGTTGTTTTATCCTATGCTTTATTAAATTGTATTTATGTTGTTTTATCCTATGCTTTATTAAATTGTATTTATTTTGTTTTATCCTATGCTTTATTAAATTGTATTATGTTGTTTTATCGTATGCTTTATTAAATTGTATTTATGTTGTTTTATCCTATGCTTTATTAAATTGTGTTTATGTTGTTTTATCCTATGCTTTATTAAATTGTATTAATGTTGTTTTAACCCATGCTTTATTAAATTGTATTTATGTGGTTTTATCCTATGCTTTATTAAATTGTATTTATGTTGTTTTATCCTATGCTTTATTAAATTGTATTTATGTTGTTTTATCGTATGCTTTATTAAACTGCATTTATGTTGTTTTATCCTATGCTTTATTAAACTGCATTTATGTTGTTTTATCCTATGCTTTATTAAATTGTATTTATGTTGTTTTATCCTATGCGTTATTCAATTGTATTTATGTTGTTTTATCCTATGCTTTATTAACATGTATTTATGTTGTTTTAACCCATGCTTTATTATATCGTGTTTATGTTGTTTTATCCTATGCTTTATTAAATTGTATTTATGTTGTTTAACCTATGTTTTATTAAATTGTATTTACGTGGTTTCATCCTATGCTTTATTAAATTGTATTTATTTTGTTTTAACCTATGCTTTATTAAATTGTATTTATGTTGTTTTATCCTATGCTTTATTAAATTGTATTTATGTTGTTTTAACCTATGCTTTATTAAATTGTATTTATGTTGTTTTATCCTATGCTTTATTAAATTGTATTTACGTGGTTTCATCCTATGCTTTATTAAATTGTATTTATGTTGTTTTAACCTATGCTTTATTAAATTGTATTTATGTTGTTTTATCCTATGCTTTATTAAATTGTATTTATGTTGTTTTATCCTATGCTTTTTTAAATTGTATTTATGTTGTTTTATTCTTTGCTTTATTAAATTGTATTTATGTTGTTTTATCCTATGCTTTATTAAATTCATCTATGTTGTTTTATCCTATGCTTTATTAAATTGTATTTATGTTGTTTTATTCTATGCTTTATTAAATTGTATTTATGTTGTTTTATCCTATGCTTTATTAAATTGTATTTATGTTGTTTTATCCTATGCTTTATTAAATTGTATTTATGTTGTTTTATTCTTTGCTTTATTAAATTGTATTTATGTTGTTTTATCCTATGCTTTATTAAATTCATCTATGTTGTTTTATCCTATGCTTTATTAAATTGAATTTATGTTGTTTCATTCTATGCTTTATTAAATTGTATTTATGTGGTTTTATCCTATGATTTATTAAATTGTATTTATGTTGTTTTATCCTATGCTTTATTAAATTGTATTTATGTTGTTTTATCCTATGCTTTATTAAATTGTATTTATGTTGTTTTATCCTATGCTTTATTAAATTGTATTTATGTTGTTTTATCCTATGCTTTATTAAATTGCATTTATGTTGTTTTAACCCATGCTTTATTAAATTGTATTTATGTTGTTTTATCCTATGCTTTATTAAATTGTATTTATGTTGTTTTATCCTATGCTTTATTAAATTGTATTTATGTTGTTTTATCCTATGCTTTATTAAATTGTATTTATGTTGTTTTAACCCATGCTTTATTAAATTGTATTTATGTGGTTTTATCCTATGCTTTATTAAATTGTATTTATGTTGTTTTATCCTATGCTTTATTAAATTGTATTTATGTTGTTTTATCCTATGCTTTATTAAATTGTATTTATGTTGTTTTAACCCATGCTTTATTAAATTGTATTTATGTGGTTTTATCCTATGCTTTATTAAATTGTATTTATGTTGTTTTATCCTATGCTTTATTAAATTGTATTTATGTTGTTTTATCCTATGCTTTATTAAATTGTATTATGTTGTTTTATCGTATGCTTTATTAAATTGTATTTATGTTGTTTTATCCTATGCTTTATTAAATTGTGTTTATGTTGTTTTATCCTATGCTTTATTAAATTGTATTAATGTTGTTTTAACCCATGCTTTATTAAATTGTATTTATGTGGTTTTATCCTATGCTTTATTAAATTGTATTTATGTTGTTTTATCCTATGCTTTATTAAATTGTATTTATGTTGTTTTATCGTATGCTTTATTAAACTGCATTTATGTTGTTTTATCCTATGCTTTATTAAACTGCATTTATGTTGTTTTATCCTATGCTTTATTAAATTGTATTTATGTTGTTTTATCCTATGCGTTATTCAATTGTATTTATGTTGTTTTATCCTATGCTTTATTAACATGTATTTATGTTGTTTTAACCCATGCTTTATTATATCGTGTTTATGTTGTTTTATCCTATGCTTTATTAAATTGTATTTATGTTGTTTAACCTATGTTTTATTAAATTGTATTTACGTGGTTTCATCCTATGCTTTATTAAATTGTATTTATTTTGTTTTAACCTATGCTTTATTAAATTGTATTTATGTTGTTTTATCCTATGCTTTATTAAATTGTATTTATGTTGTTTTAACCTATGCTTTATTAAATTGTATTTATGTTGTTTTATCCTATGCTTTATTAAATTGTATTTACGTGGTTTCATCCTATGCTTTATTAAATTGTATTTATGTTGTTTTAACCTATGCTTTATTAAATTGTATTTATGTTGTTTTATCCTATGCTTTATTAAATTGTATTTATGTTGTTTTATCCTATGCTTTTTTAAATTGTATTTATGTTGTTTTATTCTTTGCTTTATTAAATTGTATTTATGTTGTTTTATCCTATGCTTTATTAAATTCATCTATGTTATTTTATCCTATGCTTTATTAAATTGTATTTATGTTGTTTTATTCTATGCTTTATTAAATTGTATTTATGTTGTTTTATCCTATGCTTTATTAAATTGTATTTATGTTGTTTTATCCTATGCTTTATTAAATTGTATTTATGTTGTTTTATTCTTTGCTTTATTAAATTGTATTTATGTTGTTTTATCCTATGCTTTATTAAATTCATCTATGTTGTTTTATCCTATGCTTTATTAAATTGAATTTATGTTGTTTCATTCTATGCTTTATTAAATTGTATTTATGTGGTTTTATCCTATGATTTATTAAATTGTATTTATGTTGTTTTATCCTATGCTTTATTAAATTGTATTTATGTTGTTTTATCCTATGCTTTATTAAATTGTATTTATGTTGTTTTATCCTATGCTTTATTAAATTGTATTTATGTTGTTTTATCCTATGCTTTATTAAATTGTATTTATGTTGTTTTATCCTATGCTTTATTAAATTGCATTTATGTTGTTTTAACCCATGCTTTATTAAATTGTATTTATGTTGTTTTATCCTATGCTTTATTAAATTGTATTTATGTTGTTTTATCCTATGCTTTATTAAATTGTATTTATGTTGTTTTATCCTATGCTTTATTAAATTGTATTCATGTTGTTTTATCCTATGCTTTATTAAACTGTATTTATGTTGTTTTATCCTATGCTTTATTAAATTGTATTTATGTTGTTTTATCCTATGCTTTATTAAACTGTATTTATGTTGTTTTATCCTATGCTTTATTAAATTGAATTTATGTTGTTTTATCCTATGCTTTATTAAATTGTATTTATGTTGTTTTATCCTATGCTTTATTAAATTGTATTTATGTTGTTTTATCGTATGCTTTATTAAACTGCATTTATGTTGTTTTATCCTATGCTTTATTAAACTGTATTTATGTTGTTTTGTCCTATGCTTTATTAAATTGTATTTATGTTGTTTTATCCTCTGCTTTATTAAATTGTATTTATGTTGTTTTATCCTATGCTTTATTAAATTGTATTTATGTTGTTTTATCCTATGCTTTATTACATTGTATTTATGTTGTTTTATCCTATGCTTTATTAAATTGTATTTATGTTGTTTTAACCTATGCTTTATTAAATTGTATTTATGTTGTTTTAACCTATGCTTTATTAAATTGTATTTATGTTGTTTTATCCTATGCTTTATTAAATTGTATTTATGTTGTTTTATCCTATGCTTTTTTAAATTGTATTTATGTGGTTTTATCCTATGCTTTATTAAATTGTATTTATGTTGTTTTATCCTATGCTTTATTAAATTGTATTTATGTTGTTTTAACCCATGCTTTATTAAATTGTATTTATGTTGTTTTATCCTATGCTTTATTAAATTGTATTTATGTTGTTTTATCCTATGCTTTATTAAATTGTATTTATGTTGTTTTATCCTATGCTTTATTAAATTGTATTATGTTGTTTTATCCTATGCTTTATTAAATTGTATTTATGTTGTTTTATCCTATGCTTTATTAAATTGTGTTTATGTTGTTTTATCCTATGCTTTATTAAATTGTATTAATGTTGTTTTAACCCATGCTTTATTAAATTGTATTTATGTGGTTTTATCCTATGCTTTATTAAATTGTATTTATGTTGTTTTATCCTATGCTTTATTAAATTGTATTTATGTTGTTTTAACCCATGCTTTATTAAATTGTATTTATGTGGTTTTATCCTATGCTTTATTAAATAGTGTTTATGTTGTTTTATCCTATGCTTTATTAAATTGTATTTATGTTGTTTTATCATATGCTTTATTAAATTGTATTTATGTTGTTTTATCCTATGCTTTATTAAATTGTATTTATTTTGTTATATCCTATGCTTTATTAAATTGTATTATGTTGTTTTATCGTATGCTTTATTAAATTGTATTTATGTTGTTTTATCCTATGCTTTATTAAATTGTGTTTATGTTGTTTTATCCTATGCTTTATTAAATTGTATTAATGTTGTTTTAACCCATGCTTTATTAAATTGTATTTATGTGGTTTTATCCTATGCTTTATTAAATTGTATTTATGTTGTTTTATCCTATGCTTTATTAAATTGTATTTATGTTGTTTTATCGTATGCTTTATTACATTGTATTTATGTTGTTTTATCCTATGCTTTATTAAATTGTATTTATGTTGTTTTAACCTATGCTTTATTAAATTGTATTTATGTTGTTTTAACCTATGCTTTATTAAATTGTATTTATGTTGTTTTATCCTATGCTTTATTAAATTGTATTTATGTTGTTTTATCCTATGCTTTTTTAAATTGTATTTATGTGGTTTTATCCTATGCTTTATTAAATTGTATTTATGTTGTTTTATCCTATGCTTTATTAAATTGTATTATGTTGTTTTATCCTATGCTTTATTAAATTGTATTTATGTTGTTTTATCCTATGCTTTATTAAATTGTGTTTATGTTGTTTTATCCTATGCTTTATTAAATTGTATTAATGTTGTTTTAACCCATGCTTTATTAAATTGTATTTATGTGGTTTTATCCTATGCTTTATTAAATTGTATTTATGTTGTTTTATCCTATGCTTTATTAAATTGTGTTTATGTTGTTTTATCCTATGCTTTATTAAATTGTATTAATGTTGTTTTAACCCATGCTTTATTAAATTGTATTTATGTGGTTTTATCCTATGCTTTATTAAATTGTATTTATGTTGTTTTATCCTATGCTTTATTAAATTGTATTTATGTTGTTTTAACCCATGCTTTATTAAATTGTATTTATGTGGTTTTATCCTATGCTTTATTAAATAGTGTTTATGTTGTTTTATCCTATGCTTTATTAAATTGTATTTATGTTGTTTTATCATATGCTTTATTAAATTGTATTTATGTTGTTTTATCCTATGCTTTATTAAATTGTATTTATTTTGTTATATCCTATGCTTTATTAAATTGTATTATGTTGTTTTATCGTATGCTTTATTAAATTGTATTTATGTTGTTTTATCCTATGCTTTATTAAATTGTATTTATGTTGTTTTATCGTATGCTTTATTAAACTGCATTTATGTTGTTTTATCCTATGCTTTATTAAACTACATTTATGTTGTTTTATCCTATGCTTTATTAAATTGTATTTATGTTGTTTTATCCTATGCTTTATTAAATTGTATTTACGTGGTTTTATCCTATGCTTTATTAAATTGTATTTATGTTGTTTTAACCTATGCTTTATTAAATTGTATTTATGTTGTTTTATCCTATGCTTTATTAAATTGTATTTATGTTGTTTTATCCTATGCTTTATTAAATTGTATTTATGTTGTTTTATTCTTTGCTTTATTAAATTGTATTTATGTTGTTTTATCCTATGCTTTATTAAATTCATCTATGTTGTTTTATCCTATGCTTTATTAAATTGTATTTATGTTGTTTTATTCTATGCTTTATTAAATTGTATTTATGTTGTTTTATCCTATGCTTTATTAAATTGCATCTATGTTGTTTTATCCTATGCTTTATTAAATTGTATTTATGTTGTTTTATCCTATGCTTTATTAAATTGTATTTATGTTGTTTTATTCTATGCTTTATTAAATTGTATTCATGTGGTTTTATCCTATGATTTATTAAATTGTATTTATTTAGTTTTATCCTATGCTTTATTAAATTGTATTTATGTTGTTTTATCCTATGCTTTATTAAATTGTATTTATGTTGTTTTATCCTATGCTTTATTAAATTGCATCTATGTTGTTTTATCCTATGCTTTATTAAATTGTATTTATGTTGTTTTATCCTATGCTTTATTAAATTGCACTTATGTTGTTTTAACCCATTGTTTATTAAATTGTATTTATGTTGTTTTATCCTATGCTTTATTAAATTGTATTTATGTTGTTTTATCCTATGCTTTATTAAATTGTTTTTATGTTGTTTTATCCTATGCTTTATTAAATTGTATTCATGTTGTTTTATCCTATGCTTTATTGAACTGTATTTATGTTGTTTTATCCTATGCTTTATTAAATTGTATTTTTGTTGTTTTATCCTATGCTTTATTAAACTGTATTTATGTTGTTTTATCCTATGCTTTATTAAATTGAATTTATGTTGTTTTATCCTATGCTTTATTAAATTGTATTTATGTTGTTTTATCCTATGCTTTATTAAATTGAATTTATGTTGTTTTATCCTATGCTTTATTAAATTGCATTTATGTTGTTTTAACCCATGCTTTATTAAATTGTATTTATGTTGTTTTATCGTATGCTTTATTAAACTGCATTTATGTTGTTTTATCCTATGCTTTATTAAATTGTATTTATGTTGTTTTATTCTTTGCTTTATTAAATTGTATTTATGTTGTTTTATCCTATGCTTTATTAAATTCATCTATGTTTTTTATCCTATGCTTTATTAAATTGTATTTATGTTGTTTTATCCTATGCTTTATTAAATTGTATTTATGTTGTTTTATCCTATGCTTTATTAAATTGTATTTATGTTGTTTTATCCTATGCTTTATTAAATTGTATTTATGTTGTTTTATCCTATGCTTTATTAAATTGTATTTATGTTGTTTTATTCTTTGCTTTATTATATTGTATTTATGTTGTTTTATCCTATGCTTTATTAAATTCATCTATGTTGTTTTATCCTATGCTTTATTAAATTGTATTTATGTTGTTTCATTCTATGCTTTATTAAATTGTATTTATGTGGTTTTATCCTATGATTTATTAAATTGTGTTTATGTTGTTTTATCCTATGCTTTATTAAATTGTATTTATGTTGTTTTATCCTATGCTTTATTAAATTCATCTATGTTGTTTTATCCTATGCTTTATTAAATTGTATTTATGTTGTTTTATTCTATGCTTTATTAAATTGTATTTATGTTGTTTTATCCTATGCTTTATTAAATTGTATTTATGTTGTTTTATCCTATGCTTTATTAAATTGTATTTATGTTGTTTTATTCTTTGCTTTATTAAATTGTATTTATGTTGTTTTATCCTATGCTTTATTAAATTCATCTATGTTGTTTTATCCTATGCTTTATTAAATTGTATTTATGTTGTTTCATTCTATGCTTTATTAAATTGTATTTATGTTGTTTTATCCTATGCTTTATTAAATTGTATTTATGTTGTTTTATTCTTTGCTTTAATAAATTGTATTTATGTTGTTTTATCCTATGCTTTATTAAATTCATCTATGTTGTTTTATCCTATGCTTTATTAAATTGTATTTATGTTGTTTCATTCTATGCTTTATTAAATTGTATTCATGTGGTTTTATCCTATGATTTATTAAATTGTATTTATGTTGTTTTATCCTATGCTTTATTAAATTGTATTTATGTTGTTTTATCCTATGCTTTATTAAATTGTATTTATGTTGTTTTATCCTATGCTTTATTAAATTGCATCTATGTTGTTTTATCCTATGCTTTATTAAATTGTATTTATGTTGTTTTATCCTATGCTTTATTAAATTGCATTTATGTTGTTTTAACCCATTCTTTATTAAATTGTATTTATGTTGTTTTATCCTATGCTTTATTAAATTGTATTTATGTTGTTTTATCCTATGCTTTATTAAATTGTATTTATGTTGTTTTATCCTATGCTTTATTAAATTGTATTCATGTTGTTTTATCCTATGCTTTATTAAACTGTATTTATGTTGTTTTATCCTATGCTTTATTAAATTGTATTTTTGTTGTTTTATCCTATGCTTTATTAAACTGTATTTATGTTGTTTTATCCTATGCTTTATTAAATTGAATTTATGTTGTTTTATCCTATGCTTTATTAAATTGTATTTATGTTGTTTTATCCTATGCTTTATTAAATTGTATTTATGTTGTTTTATCGTATGCTTTATTAAACTGCATTTATGTTGTTTTATCCTATACTTTATTAAATTGTATTTATGTTGTTTTATTCTTTGCTTTATTAAATTGTATTTATGTTGTTTTATCCTATGCTTTATTAAATTCATCTATGTTGTTTTATCCTATGCTTTATTAAATTGTATTTATGTTGTTTTATCCTATGCTTTATTAAATTGTATTTATGTTGTTTTATCCTATGCTTTATTAAATTGTATTTATGTTGTTTTATCCTATGCTTTATTAAATTATATTTATGTGGTTTTATCCTATCCTTTATTAAATTGTATTTATGTTGTTTTATCCTATGCTTTATTAAATTGTATTTATGTTGTTTTATCCTATGCTTTAATAAATTGTATTTATGCTGTTTTGTCCTATGCTTTATTAAATTGTATTTATGTTGTTTTAACCCATGCTTTATTAAATTGTATTTATGTTGTTTTATCCTGTGCTTTATTAAATTGTATTTATGTTGTTTTATCCTATGCTTTATTAAATTGTATTTATGTTGTTTTATCCTATGCATTATTAAATTGTATTTATTTTGTTTTATCCTATACTTTAATAAATTGTATTTATGTTGTTTTGTCCTATGCTTTATTAAATTGTATTTATGTTATTTTAACCCATGCTTTATTAAATTGTATTTATGTTGTTTTATCCTATGCTTTATTAAATTGTACTTATGTTGTTTTATCCTATGCTTTATTAAATTGTATTTATGTTTTTTTATCCTATGCTTTATTAAATTGTATTTATGTTGTTTTATCCTATGCTTTATTAAAATGTATTTATGTTGTTTTATCCTATGCTTTATTAAATTGTATTTATGTTGTTTTAACCCATGCTTTATTAAACTGTATTTATGTTGTTTAATCATATGCTTTATTAAATTGTATTTTTGTTGTTTTATCCTATGCTTTATTAAATTGTATTTATGTTGTTTTGTTCTATGCTTTAATAAATTGTATTTATGTGGTTTTATCCTATGATTTATTAAATTGTATTTATGTTGTTTTATCCTATGCTTTATTAAATTGTATTTATGTGGTTTTATCCTATGCTTTATTAAATTGCATTTATGTGGTTTTATCCTATGCTTTATTAAATTGTATTTATGTTGTTTTATCCTATGCTTTAATAAATTGTATTTATGTTGCTTTGTCCTATGCTTTATTAAATTGTATTTATGTTGTTTTGTCCTATGTTTTATTAAATTGTATTTATGTTGTTTTAACCCATGCTTTATTAAATTGTATTTATGTTGTTTTATCCTATGCTTTATTAAATTGTACTTATGTTGTTTTATCCTATGCTTTATTAAATTGTATTTATGTTGTTTTATCCTATGCTTTATTAAATTGTATTTATGTTGTTTTATCCTATGCTTTATTAAAATTTATTTATGTTGTTTTATCCTATGCTTTATTAAATTGTATTTATGTTGTTTTATCCTATGCTTTATTAAATTGTATTTATGTTGTTTAATCATATGCTTTATTAAATTGTATTTATGTTGTTTTATCCTATGCTTTATTAAATTGTGTTTATGTTGTTTTATCCTATGCTTTATTAAATTGTATTTATGTTGTTTTATCCCATGCTTTATTAAAGTGCATTTATGTTCTTTTATCCTATGCTTTATTAAATTGTATTTATGTTGTTTTATCCTATGCTTTATTAAATTGTATTTATGTTGTTTTATCCTATGCTTTATTAAATTGTATTTATGTTGTTTTATCCTATGCTTTATTAAATTGTATTTATTTTGTTTTATCCTATGTTTTATTAAATTGTATTTATGTTGTTTTATCGTATGCTTTATTAAATTGTATTTATGTTGTTTTATCCTATGCTTTATTAAATTGTGTTTATTTTGTTTTATCCTATGCTTTATTAAATTGTATTTATGTTGTTTTAACCCATGTTGTATTAAATTGTATTTATGTTGTTTTATCCTATGCTTTATTAAATTGTATATATGTTGTTTTATCCTATGCTTTATTAAATTGTATTTATCTTCTTTTGTCCTATGCTTTATTAAATTGTATTTATGTTGTTTTAACCTATGCTTTATTAAATTGTATTTATGTTGTTTTATCCTATGCTTTATTAAATTGTATTTATGTTGTTTTATCCTATGCTTTATTAAATTGTGTTTATGTTGTTTTATCCTAAGGTTTATTAAATTGTATTTATGTTGTTTTATCCTATGCTTTATTAAATTGTATTTATTTTGTTTTATCCTATGCTTTATGAAATTGTATTTATGTTGTTTTATCCTATGCTTTATTAAACTGCATTTATGTTGTTTTATCCTATGCTTTATTAAATTGTATTTATGTTGTTTTATCCTATGCGTTATTCAATTGTATTTATGTTGTTTTATCCTATGCTTTATTAACATGTATTTATGTTGTTTTAACCCATGCTTTATTATATCGTGTTTAAGTTGTTTTATCCTATGCTTTATTAAATTGTATTTATGTTGTTTAACCTATGTTTTATTAAATTGTATTTACGTGGTTTCATCCTATGCTTTATTAAATTGTATTTATTTTATTTTAACCTATGCTTTATTAAATTGTATTTATGTTGTTTTATCCTATGCTTTATTAAATTGTAGTTATGTTGTTTTAACCTATGCTTTATTAAATTGTATTTATGTTGTTTTATCCTATGCTTTATTAAATTGTATTTACGTGGTTTCATCCTATGCTTTATTAAATTGTATTTATGTTGTTTTAACCTATGCTTTAATAAATTGTATTTATGTTGTTTTATCCTATGCTTTATTAAATTGTATTTATGTTGTTTTATCCTATGCTTTTTTAAATTGTATTTATGTTGTTTTATTCTTTGCTTTATTAAATTGTATTTATGTTGTTTTATCCTATGCTTTATTAAATTCATCTATGTTGTTTTATCCTATGCTTTATTAAATTGTATTTATGTTGTTTTATTCTATGCTTTATTAAATTGTATTTATGTTGTTTTATCCTATGCTTTATTAAATTGTATTTATGTTGTTTTATCCTATGCTTTATTAAATTGTATTTATGTTGTTTTATTCTTTGCTTTATTAAATTGTATTTATGTTGTTTTATCCTATGCTTTATTAAATTCATCTATGTTGTTTTATCCTATGCTTTATTAAATTGAATTTATGTTGTTTCATTCTATGCTTTATTAAATTGTATTTATGTGGTTTTATCCTATGATTTATTAAATTGTATTTATGTTGTTTTATCCTATGCTTTATTAAATTGTATTTATGTTGTTTTATCCTATGCTTTATTAAATTGTATTTATGTTGTTTTATCCTATGCTTTATTAAATTGTATTTATGTTGTTTTATCCTATGCTTTATTAAATTGCATTTATGTTGTTTTAACCCATGCTTTATTAAATTGTATTTATGTTGTTTTATCCTATGCTTTATTAAATTGTATTTATGTTGTTGTATCCTATGCTTTATTAAATTGTATTTATGTTGTTTTATCCTATGCTTTATTAAATTGTATTCATGTTGTTTTATCCTATGCTTTATTAAACTGTATTTATGTTGTTTTATCCTATGCTTTATTAAATTGTATTTATGTTGTTTTATCCTATGCTTTATTAAACTGTATTTATGTTGTTTTATCCTATGCTTTATTAAATTGAATTTATGTTGTTTTATCCTATGCTTTATTAAATTGTATTTATGTTGTTTTATCCTATGCTTTATTAAATTGTATTTATGTTGTTTTATCGTATGCTTTATTAAACTGCATTTATGTTGTTTTATCCTATGCTTTATTAAACTGTATTTATGTTGTTTTGTCCTTTGCTTTATTAAATTGTATTTATGTTGTTTTATCCTATGCTTTATTAAATTGTATTTATGTTGTTTTATCCTATGCTTTATTAAATTGCATTTATGTTGTTTTATCCTATGCTTTATTACATTGTATTTATGTTGTTTTATCCTATGCTTTATTAAATTGTATTTATGTTGTTTTAACCTATGCTTTATTAAATTGTATTTATGTTGTTTTAACCTATGCTTTATTAAATTGTATTTATGTTGTTTTATCCTATGCTTTATTAAATTGTATTTATGTTGTTTTATCCTATGCTTTTTTAAATTGTATTTATGTGGTTTTATCCTATGCTTTATTAAATTGTATTTATGTTGTTTTAACCCATGCTTTAGTAAATTGTATTTATGTGGTTTTATCCTATGCTTTATTAAATTGTATTTATGTTGTTTTATCCTATGCTTTATTAAATTGTATTTATGTTGTTTTATCCTATGCTTTATTAAATTGTATTTATGTTGTTTTATCCTATGCTTTATTAAATTGTATTATGTTGTTTTATCGTATGCTTTATTAAATTGTATTTATGTTGTTTTATCCTATGCTTTATTAAATTGTGTTTATGTTGTTTTATCCTATGCTTTATTAAATTGTATTAATGTTGTTTTAACCCATGCTTTATTAAATTGTATTTATGTGGTTTTATCCTATGCTTTATTAAATTGTATTTATGTTGTTTTATCCTATGCTTTATTAAATTGTATTTATGTTGTTTTATCCTATGCTTTATTAAATTGTATTTATGTTGTTTTAACCCATGCTTTATTAAATTGTATTTATGTGGTTTTATCCTATGCTTTATTAAATTGTATTTATGTTGTTTTATCCTATGCTTTATTAAATTGTATTTATGTTGTTTTATCATATGCTTTATTAAATTGTATTTATGTTGTTTTATCCTATGCTTTATTAAATTGTATTTATTTTGTTTTATCCTATGCTTTATTAAATTGTATTATGTTGTTTTATCGTATGCTTTATTAAATTGTATTTATGTTGTTTTATCCTATGCTTTATTAAATTGTGTTTATGTTGTTTTATCCTATCCTTTATTAAATTGTATTAATGTTGTTTTAACCCATGCTTTATTAAATTGTATTTATGTGGTTTTATCCTATGCTTTATTAAATTGTATTTATGTTGTTTTATCCTATGCTTTATTAAATTGTATTTATGTTGTTTTATCGTATGCTTTATTAAACTGCATTTATGTTGTTTTATCCTATGCTTTATTAAACTGCATTTATGTTGTTTTATCCTATGCTTTATTAAATTGTATTTATGTTGTTTTATCCTATGCGTTATTCAATTGTATTTATGTTGTTTTATCCTATGCTTTATTAACATGTATTTATGTTGTTTTAACCCATGCTTTATTATATCGTGTTTATGTTGTTTTATCCTATGCTTTATTAAATTGTATTTATGTTGTTTAACCTATGTTTTATTAAATTGTATTTACGTGGTTTCATCCTATGCTTTATTAAATTGTATTTATTTTGTTTTAACCTATGCTTTATTAAATTGTATTTATGTTGTTTTATCCTATGCTTTATTAAATTGTATTTATGTTGTTTTAACCTATGCTTTATTAAATTGTATTTATTTTGTTTTATCCTATGCTTTATTAAATTGTATTTACGTGGTTTCATCCTATGCTTTATTAAATTGTATTTATGTTGTTTTAACCTATGCTTTATTAAATTGTATTTATGTTGTTTTATCCTATGCTTTTTTAAATTGTATTTATGTTGTTTTATTCTTTGCTTTATTAAATTGTATTTATGTTGTTTTATCCTATGCTTTATTAAATTGTATTTATGTTGTTTTATCCTATGCTTTATTAAATTGTATTTATGTTGTTTTATCCTATGCTTTATTAAATTGTATTTATGTTGTTTTATCCTATGCTTTATTAAATTGTATTATGTTGTTTTATCGTATGCTTTATTAAATTGTATTTATGTTGTTTTATCCTATGCTTTATTAAATTGTGTTTATGTTGTTTTATCCTATGCTTTATTAAATTGTATTAATGTTGTTTTAACCCATGCTTTATTAAATTGTATTTATGTGGTTTTATCCTATGCTTTATTAAATTGTATTTATGTTGTTTTATCCTATGCTTTATTAAATTGTATTTATGTTGTTTTATCCTATGCTTTATTAAATTGTATTTATGTTGTTTTAACCCATGCTTTATTAAATTGTATTTATGTGGTTTTATCCTATGCTTTATTAAATTGTATTTATGTTGTTTTATCCTATGCTTTATTAAATTGTATTTATGTTGTTTTATCATATGCTTTATTAAATTGTATTTATGTTGTTTTATCCTATGCTTTATTAAATTGTATTTATTTTGTTTTATCCTATGCTTTATTAAATTGTATTATGTTGTTTTATCGTATGCTTTATTAAATTGTATTTATGTTGTTTTATCCTATGCTTTATTAAATTGTGTTTATGTTGTTTTATCCTATCCTTTATTAAATTGTATTAATGTTGTTTTAACCCATGCTTTATTAAATTGTATTTATGTGGTTTTATCCTATGCTTTATTAAATTGTATTTATGTTGTTTTATCCTATGCTTTATTAAATTGTATTTATGTTGTTTTATCGTATGCTTTATTAAACTGCATTTATGTTGTTTTATCCTATGCTTTATTAAACTGCATTTATGTTGTTTTATCCTATGCTTTATTAAATTGTATTTATGTTGTTTTATCCTATGCGTTATTCAATTGTATTTATGTTGTTTTATCCTATGCTTTATTAACATGTATTTATGTTGTTTTAACCCATGCTTTATTATATCGTGTTTATGTTGTTTTATCCTATGCTTTATTAAATTGTATTTATGTTGTTTAACCTATGTTTTATTAAATTGTATTTACGTGGTTTCATCCTATGCTTTATTAAATTGTATTTATTTTGTTTTAACCTATGCTTTATTAAATTGTATTTATGTTGTTTTATCCTATGCTTTATTAAATTGTATTTATGTTGTTTTAACCTATGCTTTATTAAATTGTATTTATTTTGTTTTATCCTATGCTTTATTAAATTGTATTTACGTGGTTTCATCCTATGCTTTATTAAATTGTATTTATGTTGTTTTAACCTATGCTTTATTAAATTGTATTTATGTTGTTTTATCCTATGCTTTTTTAAATTGTATTTATGTTGTTTTATTCTTTGCTTTATTAAATTGTATTTATGTTGTTTTATCCTATGCTTTATTAAATTCATCTATGTTGTTTTATCCTATGCTTTATTAAATTGTATTTATGTTGTTTTATTCTATGCTTTATTAAATTGTATTTATGTTGTTTTATCCTATGCTTTATTAAATTGTATTTATGTTGTTTTATCCTATGCTTTATTAAATTGTATTTATGTTGTTTTATTCTTTGCTTTATTAAATTGTATTTATGTTGTTTTATCCTATGCTTTATTAAATTCATCTATGTTGTTTTATCCTATGCTTTATTAAATTGAATTTATGTTGTTTCATTCTATGCTTTATTAAATTGTATTTATGTGGTTTTATCCTATGATTTATTAAATTCATCTATGTTGTTTTATCCTATGCTTTATTAAATTGTATTTATGTTGTTTTATTCTATGCTTTATTAAATTGTATTTATGTTGTTTTATCCTATGCTTTATTAAATTGTATTTATGTTGTTTTATCCTATGCTTTATTAAATTGTATTTATGTTGTTTTATTCTTTGCTTTATTAAATTGTATTTATGTTGTTTTATCCTATGCTTTATTAAATTCATCTATGTTGTTTTATCCTATGCTTTATTAAATTGAATTTATGTTGTTTCATTCTATGCTTTATTAAATTGTATTTATGTGGTTTTATCCTATGATTTATTAAATTGTATTTATGTTGTTTTATCCTATGCTTTATTAAATTGTATTTATCTTGTTTTATCCTATGCTTTATTAAATTGTATTTATGTTGTTTTATCCTATGCTTTATTAAATTGTATTTATGTTGTTTTATCCTATGCTTTATTAAATTGTATTTATGTTGTTTTATCCTATGCTTTATTAAATTGCATTTATGTTGTTTTAACCCATGCTTTATTAAATTGTATTTATGTTGTTTTATCCTATGCTTTATTAAATTGTATTTATGTTGTTTTATCCTATGCTTTATTAAATTGTATTTATGTTGTTTTAACCCATGTTGTATTAAATGGTATTTATGTTGTTTTATCCTATGCTTTATTAAATTGTATATATGTTGTTTTATCCTATGCTTTATTAAATTGTATTTATCTTGTTTTGTCCTATGCTTTATTAAATTGTATTTATGTTGTTTTAACCTATGCTTTATTAAATTGTATTTATGTTGTTTTATCCTATGCTTTATTAAATTGTATTTATGTTGTTTTATCCTATGCTTTATTAAATTGTGTTTATGTTGTTTTATCCTAAGGTTTATTAAATTTTATTTATGTTGTTTTATCCTATGCTTTATTAAATTGTATTTATTTTGTTTTATCCTATGCTTTATGAAATTGTATTTATGTTGTTTTATCCTATGCTTTATTAAATTGTATTTATGTTGTTTTATCCTATGCTTTATTAAATTGTATTTATGTTGTTTTATCGTATGCTTTATTAAAGTGCATTTATGTTGTTTTATCATATGCTTTATTAAATTGTATTAATGTTGTTTTATCCTATGCTTTATTAAATTGTATTTATGTTGTTTTATCCTATGCTTTATTAAACTGTATTTATGTTGTTTTATCCTATGCTTTATTAAATTGTATTTATGTTGTTTTATCCTATGCTTTATTAAATTGTATTTATGTTGTTTTATCCTATGCTTTATTAAATTGTATTTATTTTGTTTTATCGTATGCTTTATTAAACTGCTTTTATGTTGTTTTATCCTATGCTTTATTAAACTGCATTTATGTTGTTTTATCCTATGCTTTATTAAATTGTATTTATGTTGTTTTATCCTATGCGTTATTCAATTGTATTTATGTTGTTTTATCCTATGATTTATTAACATGTATTTATGTTGTTTTAACCCATGCTTTATTATATCGTGTTTATGTTGTTTTATCCTATGCTTTATTAAATTGTATTTATGTTGTTTAACCTATGTTTTATTAAATTGTATTTACGTGGTTTCATCCTATGCTTTATTAAATTGTATTTATTTTATTTTAACCTATGCTTTATTAAATTGTATTTATGTTGTTTTATCCTATGCTTTATTAAATTGTATTTATGTTGTTTTAACCTATGCTTTATTAAATTGTATTTATGTTGTTTTATCCTATGCTTTATTAAATTGTATTTACGTGGTTTCATCCTATGCTTTATTAAATTGTATTTATGTTGTTTTAACCTATGCTTTAATAAATTGTATTTATGTTGTTTTATCCTATGCTTTATTAAATTGTATTTATGTTGTTTTATCCTATGCTTTTTTAAATTGTATTTATGTTGTTTTATTCTTTGCTTTATTAAATTGTATTTATGTTGTTTTATCCTATGCTTTATTAAATTCATCTATGTTGTTTTATCCTATGCTTTATTAAATTGTATTTATGTTGTTTTATTCTATGCTTTATTAAATTGTATTTATGTTGTTTTATCCTATGCTTTATTAAATTGTATTTATGTTGTTTTATCCTATGCTTTATTAAATTGTATTTATGTTGTTTTATTCTTTGCTTTATTAAATTGTATTTATGTTGTTTTATCCTATGCTTTATTAAATTCATCTATGTTGTTTTATCCTATGCTTTATTAAATTGAATTTATGTTGTTTCATTCTATGCTTTATTAAATTGTATTTATGTGGTTTTATCCTATGATTTATTAAATTGTATTTATGTTGTTTTATCCTATGCTTTATTAAATTGTATTTATGTTGTTTTATCCTATGCTTTATTAAATTGTATTTATGTTGTTTTATCCTATGCTTTATTAAATTGTATTTATGTTGTTTTATCCTATGCTTTATTAAATTGTATTTATGTTGTTTTATCCTATGCTTTATTAAATTGCATTTATGTTGTTTTAACCCATGCTTTATTAAATTGTATTTATGTTGTTTTATCCTATGCTTTATTAAATTGTATTTATGTTGTTTTATCCTATGCTTTATTAAATTGTATTTATGTTGTTTTATCCTATGCTTTATTAAATTGTATTCATGTTGTTTTATCCTATGCTTTATTAAACTGTATTTATGTTGTTTTATCCTATGCTTTATTAAATTGTATTTATGTTGTTTTATCCTATGCTTTATTAAACTGTATTTATGTTGTTTTATCCTATGCTTTATTAAATTGAATTTATGTTGTTTTATCCTATGCTTTATTAAATTGTATTTATGTTGTTTTATCCTATGCTTTATTAAATTGTATTTATGTTGTTTTATCGTATGCTTTATTAAACTGCATTTATGTTGTTTTATCCTATGCTTTATTAAACTGTATTTATGTTGTTTTGTCCTTTGCTTTATTAAATTGTATTTATGTTGTTTTATCCTATGCTTTATTAAATTGTATTTATGTTGTTTTATCCTATGCTTTATTAAATTGTATTTATGTTGTTTTATCCTATGCTTTATTACATTGTATTTATGTTGTTTTATCCTATGCTTTATTAAATTGTATTTATGTTGTTTTAACCTATGCTTTATTAAATTGTATTTATGTTGTTTTAACCTATGCTTTATTAAATTGTATTTATGTTGTTTTATCCTATGCTTTATTAAATTGTATTTATGTTGTTTTATCCTATGCTTTTTTAAATTGTATTTATGTGGTTTTATCCTATGCTTTATTAAATTGTATTTATGTTGTTTTAACCCATGCTTTATTAAATTGTATTTATGTGGTTTTATCCTATGCTTTATTAAATTGTATTTATGTTGTTTTATCCTATGCTTTATTAAATTGTATTTATGTTGTTTTATCCTATGCTTTATTAAATTGTATTTATGTTGTTTTATCCTATGCTTTATTAAATTGTATTATGTTGTTTTATCGTATGCTTTATTAAATTGTATTTATGTTGTTTTATCCTATGCTTTATTAAATTGTGTTTATGTTGTTTTATCCTATGCTTTATTAAATTGTATTAATGTTGTTTTAACCCATGCTTTATTAAATTGTATTTATGTGGTTTTATCCTATGCTTTATTAAATTGTATTTATGTTGTTTTATCCTATGCTTTATTAAATTGTATTTATGTTGTTTTATCCTATGCTTTATTAAATTGTATTTATGTTGTTTTAACCCATGCTTTATTAAATTGTATTTATGTGGTTTTATCCTATGCTTTATTAAATTGTATTTATGTTGTTTTATCCTATGCTTTATTAAATTGTATTTATGTTGTTTTATCATATGCTTTATTAAATTGTATTTATGTTGTTTTATCCTATGCTTTATTAAATTGTATTTATTTTGTTTTATCCTATGCTTTATTAAATTGTATTATGTTGTTTTATCGTATGCTTTATTAAATTGTATTTATGTTGTTTTATCCTATGCTTTATTAAATTGTGTTTATGTTGTTTTATCCTATCCTTTATTAAATTGTATTAATGTTGTTTTAACCCATGCTTTATTAAATTGTATTTATGTGGTTTTATCCTATGCTTTATTAAATTGTATTTATGTTGTTTTATCCTATGCTTTATTAAATTGTATTTATGTTGTTTTATCGTATGCTTTATTAAACTGCATTTATGTTGTTTTATCCTATGCTTTATTAAACTGCATTTATGTTGTTTTATCCTATGCTTTATTAAATTGTATTTATGTTGTTTTATCCTATGCGTTATTCAATTGTATTTATGTTGTTTTATCCTATGCTTTATTAACATGTATTTATGTTGTTTTAACCCATGCTTTATTATATCGTGTTTATGTTGTTTTATCCTATGCTTTATTAAATTGTATTTATGTTGTTTAACCTATGTTTTATTAAATTGTATTTACGTGGTTTCATCCTATGCTTTATTAAATTGTATTTATTTTGTTTTAACCTATGCTTTATTAAATTGTATTTATGTTGTTTTATCCTATGCTTTATTAAATTGTATTTATGTTGTTTTAACCTATGCTTTATTAAATTGTATTTATTTTGTTTTATCCTATGCTTTATTAAATTGTATTTACGTGGTTTCATCCTATGCTTTATTAAATTGTATTTATGTTGTTTTAACCTATGCTTTATTAAATTGTATTTATGTTGTTTTATCCTATGCTTTTTAAATTGTATTTATGTTGTTTTATTCTTTGCTTTATTAAATTGTATTTATGTTGTTTTATCCTATGCTTTATTAAATTGTATTTATGTTTTTTTATCCTATGCTTTATTAAATTGTATTTATGTTGTTTTATCCTATGCTTTTTAAATTGTATTTATGTTGTTTTATTCTTTGCTTTATTAAATTGTATTTATGTTGTTTTATCCTATGCTTTATTAAATTGTATTTATGTTGTTTTATCCTATGCTTTATTAAATTGTATTATGTTGTTTTATCGTATGCTTTATTAAATTGTATTTATGTTGTTTTATCCTATGCTTTATTAAATTGTGTTTATGTTGTTTTATCCTATGCTTTATTAAATTGTATTAATGTTGTTTTAACCCATGCTTTATTAAATTGTATTTATGTGGTTTTATCCTATGCTTTATTAAATTGTATTTATGTTGTTTTATCCTATGCTTTATTAAATTGTATTTATGTTGTTTTATCCTATGCTTTATTAAATTGTATTTATGTTGTTTTAACCCATGCTTTATTAAATTGTATTTATGTGGTTTTATCCTATGCTTTATTAAATTGTATTTATGTTGTTTTATCCTATGCTTTATTAAATTGTATTTATGTTGTTTTATCATATGCTTTATTAAATTGTATTTATGTTGTTTTATCCTATGCTTTATTAAATTGTATTTATTTTGTTTTATCCTATGCTTTATTAAATTGTATTATGTTGTTTTATCGTATGCTTTATTAAATTGTATTTATGTTGTTTTATCCTATGCTTTATTAAATTGTGTTTATGTTGTTTTATCCTATCCTTTATTAAATTGTATTAATGTTGTTTTAACCCATGCTTTATTAAATTGTATTTATGTGGTTTTATCCTATGCTTTATTAAATTGTATTTATGTTGTTTTATCCTATGCTTTATTAAATTGTATTTATGTTGTTTTATCGTATGCTTTATTAAACTGCATTTATGTTGTTTTATCCTATGCTTTATTAAACTGCATTTATGTTGTTTTATCCTATGCTTTATTAAATTGTATTTATGTTGTTTTATCCTATGCGTTATTCAATTGTATTTATGTTGTTTTATCCTATGCTTTATTAACATGTATTTATGTTGTTTTAACCCATGCTTTATTATATCGTGTTTATGTT
Source organism: Phyllobates terribilis (assembly GCF_046119375.1). Taxonomy (NCBI): domain Eukaryota; kingdom Metazoa; phylum Chordata; class Amphibia; order Anura; family Dendrobatidae; genus Phyllobates; species Phyllobates terribilis. The sequence goes on along the minus strand of NW_027362924.1, from coordinate 3,445,464 downwards.
GTTTTATCCTATGCTTTATTAAATTGTATTTATGTTGTTTAACCTATGTTTTATTAAATTGTATTTACGTGGTTTCATCCTATGCTTTATTAAATTGTATTTATTTTGTTTTAACCTATGCTTTATTAAATTGTATTCATGTTGTTTTATCCTATGCTTTATTAAATTGTATTTATGTTGTTTTAACCTATGCTTTATTAAATTGTATTTATTTTGTTTTATCCTATGCTTTATTAAATTGTATTTACGTGGTTTCATCCTATGCTTTATTAAATTGTATTTATGTTGTTTTAACCTATGCTTTATTAAATTGTATTTATGTTGTTTTATCCTATGCTTTTTTAAATTGTATTTATGTTCTTTTATTCTTTGCTTTATTAAATTGTATTTATGTTGTTTTATCCTATGCTTTATTAAATTCATCTATGTTGTTTTATCCTATGCTTTATTAAATTGTATTTATGTTGTTTTATTCTATGCTTTATTAAATTGTATTTATGTTGTTTTATCCTATGCTTTATTAAATTGTATTTATGTTGTTTTATCCTATGCTTTATTAAATTGTATTTATGTTGTTTTATTCTTTGCTTTATTAAATTGTATTTATGTTGTTTTATCCTATGCTTTATTAAATTCATCTATGTTGTTTTATCCTATGCTTTATTAAATTGAATTTATGTTGTTTCATTCTATGCTTTATTAAATTGTATTTATGTGGTTTTATCCTATGATTTATTAAATTCATCTATGTTGTTTTATCCTATGCTTTATTAAATTGTATTTATGTTGTTTTATTCTATGCTTTATTAAATTGTATTTATGTTGTTTTATCCTATGCTTTATTAAATTGTATTTATGTTGTTTTATTCTTTGCTTTATTAAATTGTATTTATGTTGTTTTATCCTATGCTTTATTAAATTCATCTATGTTGTTTTATCCTATGCTTTATTAAATTGAATTTATGTTGTTTCATTCTATGCTTTATTAAATTGTATTTATGTGGTTTTATCCTATGATTTATTAAATTGTATTTATGTTGTTTTATCCTATGCTTTATTAAATTGTATTTATCTTGTTTTATCCTATGCTTTATTAAATTGTATTTATGTTGTTTTATCCTATGCTTTATTAAATTGTATTTATGTTGTTTTATCCTATGCTTTATTAAATTGTATTTATGTTGTTTTATCCTATGCTTTATTAAATTGCATTTATGTTGTTTTAACCCATGCTTTATTAAATTGTATTTATGTTGTTTTATCCTATGCTTTATTAAATTGTATTTATGTTGTTTTATCCTATGCTTTATTAAATTGTATTTATGTTGTTTTATCCTATGCTTTATTAAATTGTATTCATGTTGTTTTATCCTATGCTTTATTAAACTGTATTTATGTTGTTTTATCCTATGCTTTATTAAATTGTATTTATGTTGTTTTATCCTATGCTTTATTAAACTGTATTTATGTTGTTTTATCCTATGCTTTATTAAATTGAATTTATGTTGTTTTATCCTATGCTTTATTAAATTGTATTTATGTTGTTTTATCCTATGCTTTATTAAATTCATCTATGTTGTTTTATCCTATGCTTTATTAAATTGAATTTATGTTGTTTCATTCTATGCTTTATTAAATTGTATTTATGTGGTTTTATCCTATGATTTATTAAATTGTATTTATGTTGTTTTATCCTATGCTTTATTAAATTGTATTTATCTTGTTTTATCCTATGCTTTATTAAATTGTATTTATGTTGTTTTATCCTATGCTTTATTAAATTGTATTTATGTTGTTTTATCCTATGCTTTATTAAATTGTATTTATGTTGTTTTATCCTATGCTTTATTAAATTGCATTTATGTTGTTTTAACCCATGCTTTATTAAATTGTATTTATGTTGTTTTATCCTATGCTTTATTAAATTGTATTTATGTTGTTTTATCCTATGCTTTATTAAATTGTATTTATGTTGTTTTATCCTATGCTTTATTAAATTGTATTCATGTTGTTTTATCCTATGCTTTATTAAACTGTATTTATGTTGTTTTATCCTATGCTTTATTAAATTGTATTTATGTTGTTTTATCCTATGCTTTATTAAACTGTATTTATGTTGTTTTATCCTATGCTTTATTAAATTGAATTTATGTTGTTTTATCCTATGCTTTATTAAATTGTATTTATGTTGTTTTATCCTATGCTTTATTAAATTGTATTTATGTTGTTTTATCGTATGCTTTATTAAACTGCATTTATGTTGTTTTATCCTATGCTTTATTAAACTGTATTTATGTTGTTTTGTCCTTTGCTTTATTAAATTGTATTTATGTTGTTTTATCCTATGCTTTATTAAATTGTATTTATGTTGTTTTATCCTATGCTTTATTAAATTGTATTTATGTTGTTTTATCCTATGCTTTATTACATTGTATTTATGTTGTTTTATCCTATGCTTTATTAAATTGTATTTATGTTGTTTTAACCTATGCTTTATTAAATTGTATTTATGTTGTTTTAACCTATGCTTTATTAAATTGTATTTATGTTGTTTTATCCTATGCTTTATTAAATTTTATTTATGTTGTTTTATCCTATGCTTTTTTAAATTGTATTTATGTGGTTTTATCCTATGCTTTATTAAATTGTATTTATGTTGTTTTAACCCATGCTTTATTAAATTGTATTTATGTGGTTTTATCCTATGCTTTATTAAATTGTATTTATGTTGTTTTATCCTATGCTTTATTAAATTGTATTTATGTTGTTTTATCCTATGCTTTATTAAATTGTATTTATGTTGTTTTATCCTATGCTTTATTAAATTGTATTATGTTGTTTTATCGTATGCTTTATTAAATTGTATTTATGTTGTTTTATCCTATGCTTTATTAAATTGTGTTTATGTTGTTTTATCCTATGCTTTATTAAATTGTATTAATGTTGTTTTAACCCATGCTTTATTAAATTGTATTTATGTGGTTTTATCCTATGCTTTATTAAATTGTATTTATGTTGTTTTATCCTATGCTTTATTAAATTGTATTTATGTTGTTTTATCCTATGCTTTATTAAATTGTATTTATGTTGTTTTAACCCATGCTTTATTAAATTGTATTTATGTGGTTTTATCCTATGCTTTATTAAATTGTATTTATGTTGTTTTATCCTATGCTTTATTAAATTGTATTTATGTTGTTTTATCATATGCTTTATTAAATTGTATTTATGTTGTTTTATCCTATGCTTTATTAAATTGTATTTATTTTGTTTTATCCTATGCTTTATTAAATTGTATTATGTTGTTTTATCGTATGCTTTATTAAATTGTATTTATGTTGTTTTATCCTATGCTTTATTAAATTGTGTTTATGTTGTTTTATCCTATCCTTTATTAAATTGTATTAATGTTGTTTTAACCCATGCTTTATTAAATTGTATTTATGTGGTTTTATCCTATGCTTTATTAAATTGTATTTATGTTGTTTTATCCTATGCTTTATTAAATTGTATTTATGTTGTTTTATCGTATGCTTTATTAAACTGCATTTATGTTGTTTTATCCTATGCTTTATTAAACTGCATTTATGTTGTTTTATCCTATGCTTTATTAAATTGTATTTATGTTGTTTTATCCTATGCGTTATTCAATTGTATTTATGTTGTTTTATCCTATGCTTTATTAACATGTATTTATGTTGTTTTAACCCATGCTTTATTATATCGTGTTTATGTTGTTTTATCCTATGCTTTATTAAATTGTATTTATGTTGTTTAACCTATGTTTTATTAAATTGTATTTACGTGGTTTCATCCTATGCTTTATTAAATTGTATTTATTTTGTTTTAACCTATGCTTTATTAAATTGTATGTATGTTGTTTTATCCTATGCTTTATTAAATTGTATTTATGTTGTTTTAACCTATGCTTTATTAAATTGTATTTATTTTGTTTTATCCTATGCTTTATTAAATTGTATTTACGTGGTTTCATCCTATGCTTTATTAAATTGTATTTATGTTGTTTTAACCTATGCTTTATTAAATTGTATTTATGTTGTTTTATCCTATGCTTTATTAAATTGTATTTATGTTGTTTTATCCTATGCTTTATTAAATTGTATTCATGTTGTTTTATCCTATGCTTTATTAAACTGTATTTATGTTGTTTTATCCTATGCTTTATTAAATTGTATTTATGTTGTTTTATCCTATGCTTTATTAAACTGTATTTATGTTGTTTTATCCTATGCTTTATTAAATTGAATTTATGTTGTTTTATCCTATGCTTTATTAAATTGTATTTATGTTGTTTTATCCTATGCTTTATTAAATTCATCTATGTTGTTTTATCCTATGCTTTATTAAATTGAATTTATGTTGTTTCATTCTATGCTTTATTAAATTGTATTTATGTGGTTTTATCCTATGATTTATTAAATTGTATTTATGTTGTTTTATCCTATGCTTTATTAAATTGTATTTATCTTGTTTTATCCTATGCTTTATTAAATTGTATTTATGTTGTTTTATCCTATGCTTTATTAAATTGTATTTATGTTGTTTTATCCTATGCTTTATTAAATTGTATTTATGTTGTTTTATCCTATGCTTTATTAAATTGCATTTATGTTGTTTTAACCCATGCTTTATTAAATTGTATTTATGTTGTTTTATCCTATGCTTTATTAAATTGTATTTATGTTGTTTTATCCTATGCTTTATTAAATTGTATTTATGTTGTTTTATCCTATGCTTTATTAAATTGTATTCATGTTGTTTTATCCTATGCTTTATTAAACTGTATTTATGTTGTTTTATCCTATGCTTTATTAAATTGTATTTATGTTGTTTTATCCTATGCTTTATTAAACTGTATTTATGTTGTTTTATCCTATGCTTTATTAAATTGAATTTATGTTGTTTTATCCTATGCTTTATTAAATTGTATTTATGTTGTTTTATCCTATGCTTTATTAAATTGTATTTATGTTGTTTTATCGTATGCTTTATTAAACTGCATTTATGTTGTTTTATCCTATGCTTTATTAAACTGTATTTATGTTGTTTTGTCCTTTGCTTTATTAAATTGTATTTATGTTGTTTTATCCTATGCTTTATTAAATTGTATTTATGTTGTTTTATCCTATGCTTTATTAAATTGTATTTATGTTGTTTTATCCTATGCTTTATTACATTGTATTTATGTTGTTTTATCCTATGCTTTATTAAATTGTATTTATGTTGTTTTAACCTATGCTTTATTAAATTGTATTTATGTTGTTTTAACCTATGCTTTATTAAATTGTATTTATGTTGTTTTATCCTATGCTTTATTAAATTTTATTTATGTTGTTTTATCCTATGCTTTTTTAAATTGTATTTATGTGGTTTTATCCTATGCTTTATTAAATTGTATTTATGTTGTTTTAACCCATGCTTTATTAAATTGTATTTATGTGGTTTTATCCTATGCTTTATTAAATTGTATTTATGTTGTTTTATCCTATGCTTTATTAAATTGTATTTATGTTGTTTTATCCTATGCTTTATTAAATTGTATTTATGTTGTTTTATCCTATGCTTTATTAAATTGTATTATGTTGTTTTATCGTATGCTTTATTAAATTGTATTTATGTTGTTTTATCCTATGCTTTATTAAATTGTGTTTATGTTGTTTTATCCTATGCTTTATTAAATTGTATTAATGTTGTTTTAACCCATGCTTTATTAAATTGTATTTATGTGGTTTTATCCTATGCTTTATTAAATTGTATTTATGTTGTTTTATCCTATGCTTTATTAAATTGTATTTATGTTGTTTTATCCTATGCTTTATTAAATTGTATTTATGTTGTTTTAACCCATGCTTTATTAAATTGTATTTATGTGGTTTTATCCTATGCTTTATTAAATTGTATTTATGTTGTTTTATCCTATGCTTTATTAAATTGTATTTATGTTGTTTTATCATATGCTTTATTAAATTGTATTTATGTTGTTTTATCCTATGCTTTATTAAATTGTATTTATTTTGTTTTATCCTATGCTTTATTAAATTGTATTATGTTGTTTTATCGTATGCTTTATTAAATTGTATTTATGTTGTTTTATCCTATGCTTTATTAAATTGTGTTTATGTTGTTTTATCCTATCCTTTATTAAATTGTATTAATGTTGTTTTAACCCATGCTTTATTAAATTGTATTTATGTGGTTTTATCCTATGCTTTATTAAATTGTATTTATGTTGTTTTATCCTATGCTTTATTAAATTGTATTTATGTTGTTTTATCGTATGCTTTATTAAACTGCATTTATGTTGTTTTATCCTATGCTTTATTAAACTGCATTTATGTTGTTTTATCCTATGCTTTATTAAATTGTATTTATGTTGTTTTATCCTATGCGTTATTCAATTGTATTTATGTTGTTTTATCCTATGCTTTATTAACATGTATTTATGTTGTTTTAACCCATGCTTTATTATATCGTGTTTATGTTGTTTTATCCTATGCTTTATTAAATTGTATTTATGTTGTTTAACCTATGTTTTATTAAATTGTATTTACGTGGTTTCATCCTATGCTTTATTAAATTGTATTTATTTTGTTTTAACCTATGCTTTATTAAATTGTATGTATGTTGTTTTATCCTATGCTTTATTAAATTGTATTTATGTTGTTTTAACCTATGCTTTATTAAATTGTATTTATTTTGTTTTATCCTATGCTTTATTAAATTGTATTTACGTGGTTTCATCCTATGCTTTATTAAATTGTATTTATGTTGTTTTAACCTATGCTTTATTAAATTGTATTTATGTTGTTTTATCCTATGCTTTATTAAATTGTATTTATGTTGTTTTATCCTATGCTTTTTTAAATTGTATTTATGTTGTTTTATTCTTTGCTTTATTAAATTGTATTTATGTTGTTTTATCCTATGCTTTATTAAATTCATCTATGTTGTTTTATCCTATGCTTTATTAAATTGTATTTATGTTGTTTTATTCTATGCTTTATTAAATTGTATTTATGTTGTTTTATCCTATGCTTTATTAAATTGTATTTATGTTGTTTTATCCTATGCTTTATTAAATTGTATTTATGTTGTTTTATTCTTTGCTTTATTAAATTGTATTTATGTTGTTTTATCCTATGCTTTATTAAATTCATCTATGTTGTTTTATCCTATGCTTTATTAAATTGTATTTATGTTGTTTCATTCTATGCTTTATTAAATTGTATTTATGTGGTTTTATCCTATGATTTATTAAATTGTATTTATGTTGTTTTATCCTATGCTTCATTAAATTGCATTTATGTTGTTTTATCCTATGCTTTATTAAATTGTATTTATGTTGTTTTATCCTATGCTTTATTAAATTGTATTTATGTTGTTTTATCCTATGCTTTATTAAATTGTATTTATGTTGTTTTATCCTATGCTTTATTAAATTGCATTTATGTTGTTTTAACCCATGCTTTATTAAATTGTATTTATGTTGTTTTATCCTATGCTTTATTAAATTGTATTTATGTTGTTTTATCCTATGCTTTATTAAATTGTATTTATGTTGTTTTATCCTATGCTTTATTAAATTGTATTCATGTTGTTTTATCCTATGCTTTATTAAACTGTATTTATGTTGTTTTATCCTATGCTTTATTAAATTGTATTTATGTTGTTTTATCCTATGCTTTATTAAACTGTATTTATGTTGTTTTATCCTATGCTTTATTAAATTGAATTTATGTTGTTTTATCCTATGCTTTATTAAATTGTATTTATGTTGTTTTATCCTATGCTTTATTAAATTGTATTTATGTTGTTTTATCGTATGCTTTATTAAACTGCATTTATGTTGTTTTATCCTATGCTTTATTAAACTGTATTTATGTTGTTTTGTCCTATGCTTTATTAAATTGTATTTATGTTGTTTTATCCTATGCTTTATTAAATTGTATTTATGTTGTTTTATCCTATGCTTTATTAAATTGTATTTATGTTGTTTTATCCTATGCTTTATTACATTGTATTTATGTTGTTTTATCCTATGCTTTATTAAATTGTATTTATGTTGTTTTAACCTATGCTTTATTAAATTGTATTTATGTTGTTTTAACCTATGCTTTATTAAATTGTATTTATGTTGTTTTATCCTATGCTTTATTAAATTGTATTTATGTTGTTTTATCCTATGCTTTTTTAAATTGTATTTATGTGGTTTTATCCTATGCTTTATTAAATTGTATTTATGTTGTTTTAACCCATGCTTTATTAAATTGTATTTATGTTGTTTTATCCTTTGCTTTATTAAATTGTATTCATGTTGTTTTATCCTATGCTTTATTAAACTGTATTTATGTTGTTTTATCCTATGCTTTATTAAATTGTATTTATGTTGTTTTATCCTATGCTTTATTAAACTGTATTTATGTTGTTTTATCCTATGCTTTATTAAATTGAATTTATGTTGTTTTATCCTATGCTTTATTAAATTGTATTTATGTTGTTTTATCCTATGCTTTATTAAATTGTATTTATGTTGTTTTATCGTATGCTTTATTAAACTGCATTTATGTTGTTTTATCCTATGCTTTATTAAACTGTATTTATGTTGTTTTGTCCTATGCTTTATTAAATTGTATTTATGTTGTTTTATCCTATGCTTTATTAAATTGTATTTATGTTGTTTTATCCTATGCTTTATTAAATTGTATTTATGTTGTTTTATCCTATGCTTTATTACATTGTATTTATGTTGTTTTATCCTATGCTTTATTAAATTGTATTTATGTTGTTTTAACCTATGCTTTATTAAATTGTATTTATGTTGTTTTAACCTATGCTTTATTAAATTGTATTTATGTTGTTTTATCCTATGCTTTATTAAATTGTATTTATGTTGTTTTATCCTATGCTTTTTTAAATTGTATTTATGTGGTTTTATCCTATGCTTTATTAAATTGTATTTATGTTGTTTTAACCCATGCTTTATTAAATTGTATTTATGTGGTTTTATCCTATGCTTTATTAAATTGTATTTATGTTGTTTTATCCTATGCTTTATTAAATTGTATTTATGTTGTTTTATCCTATGCTTTATTAAATTGTATTTATGTTGTTTTATCGTATGCTTTATTAAATTGTATTATGTTGTTTTATCGTATGCTTTATTAAATTGTATTTATGTTGTTTTATCCTATGCTTTATTAAATTGTGTTTATGTTGTTTTATCCTATGCTATATTAAATTGTATTAATGTTGTTTTAACCCATGCTTTATTAAATTGTATTTATGTGGTTTTATCCTATGCTTTATTAAATTGTATTTATGTTGTTTTATCCTATGCTTTATTAAATTGTATTTATGTTGTTTTATCCTATGCTTTATTAAATTGTATTTATGTTGTTTTAACCCATGCTTTATTAAATTGTATTTATGTGGTTTTATCCTATGCTTTATTAAATTGTATTTATGTTGTTTTATCCTATGCTTTATTAAATTGTATTTATGTTGTTTTATCATATGCTTTATTAAATTGTATTTATGTTGTTTTATCCTATGCTTTATTAAATTGTATTTATTTTGTTTTATCCTATGCTTTATTAAATTGTATTATGTTGTTTTATCGTATGCTTTATTAAATTGTATTTATGTTGTTTTATCCTATGCTTTATTAAATTGTGTTTATGTTGTTTTATCCTATGCTTTATTAAATTGTATTAATGTTGTTTTAACCCATGCTTTATTAAATTGTATTTATGTGGTTTTATCCTATGCTTTATTAAATTGTATTTATGTTGTTTTATCCTATGCTTTATTAAATTGTATTTATGTTGTTTTATCGTATGCTTTATTAAACTGCATTTATGTTGTTTTATCCTATGCTTTATTAAACTGCATTTATGTTGTTTTATCCTATGCTTTATTAAATTGTATTTATGTTGTTTTATCCTATGCTTTATTAAATTCATCTATGTTGTTTTATCCAATGCTTTATTAAATTGAATTTATGTTGTTTCATTCTATGCTTTATTAAATTGTATTTATGTGGTTTTATCCTATGATTTATTAAATTGTATTTATGTTGTTTTATCCTATGCTTTATTAAATTGTATTTATGTAGTTTTATCCTATGCTTTATTAAATTGTATTTATGTTGTTTTATCCTATGCTTTATTAAATTGTATTTATGTTGTTTTATCCTATGCTTTATTAAATTGTATTTATGTTGTTTTATCCTATGCTTTATTAAATTGCATTTATGTTGTTTTAACCCATGCTTTATTAAATTGTATTTATGTTGTTTTATCCTATGCGTTATTCAATTGTATTTATGTTGTTTTATCCTATGCTTTATTAACATGTATTTATGTTGTTTTAACCCATGCTTTATTATATCGTGTTTATGTTGTTTTATCCTATGCTTTATTAAATTGTATTTATGTTGTTTAACCTATGTTTTATTAAATTGTATTTACGTGGTTTCATCCTATGCTTTATTAAATTGTATTTATTTTGTTTTAACCTATGCTTTATTAAATTGTATTTATGTTGTTTTATCCTATGCTTTATTAAATTGTATTTATGTTGTTTTAACCTATGCTTTATTAAATTGTATTTATTTTGTTTTATCCTATGCTTTATTAAATTGTATTTACGTGGTTTCATCCTATGCTTTATTAAATTGTATTTATGTTGTTTTAACCTATGCTTTATTAAATTGTATTTATGTTGTTTTATCCTATGCTTTATTAAATTGTGTTTATGTTGTTTTATCCTATGCTTTTTTAAATTGTATTTATGTTGTTTTATTCTTTGCTTTATTAAATTGTATTTATGTTGTTTTATCCTATGCTTTATTAAATTCATCTATGTTGTTTTATCCTATGCTTTATTAAATTGAATTTATGTTGTTTCATTCTATGCTTTATTAAATTGTATTTATGTGGTTTTATCCTATGATTTATTAAATTGTATTTATGTTGTTTTATCCTATGCTTTATTAAATTGTATTTATGTTGTTTTATCCTATGCTTTATTAAATTGTATTTATGTTGTTTTATCCTATGCTTTATTAAATTGTATTTATGTTGTTTTATCCTATGCTGTATTAAATTGCATTTATGTTGTTTTAACCCATGCTTTATTAAATTGTATTTATGTTGTTTTATCCTATGCTTTATTAAATTGTATTTATGTTGTTTTATCCTATGCTTTATTAAATTGTATTTATGTTGTTTTATCCTATGCTTTATTAAATTGTATTCATGTTGTTTTATCCTATGCTTTATTAAACTGTATTTATGTTGTTTTATCCTATGCTTTTTTAAATTGTATTTATGTTGTTTTATTCTTTGCTTTATTAAATTGTATTTATGTTGTTTTATCCTATGCTTTATTAAATTCATCTATGTTGTTTTATCCAATGCTTTATTAAATTGAATTTATGTTGTTTCATTCTATGCTTTATTAAATTGTATTTATGTGGTTTTATCCTATGATTTATTAAATTGTATTTATGTTGTTTTATCCTATGCTTTATTAAATTGTATTTATGTTGTTTTATCCTATGCTTTATTAAATTGTATTTATGTTGTTTTATCCTATGCTTTATTAAATTGTATTTATGTTGTTTTATCCTATGCTTTATTAAATTGTATTTATGTTGTTTTATCCTATGCTTTATTAAATTGCATTTATGTTGTTTTAACCCATGCTTTATTAAATTGTATTTATGTTGTTTTATCCTATGCTTTATTAAATTGTATTTATGTTGTTTTATCCTATGCTTTATTAAATTGTATTTATGTTGTTTTATCCTATGCTTTATTAAATTGTATTCATGTTGTTTTATCCTATGCTTTATTAAACTGTATTTATGTTGTTTTATCCTATGCTTTATTAAATTGTATTTATGTTGTTTTATCCTATGCTTTATTAAACTGTATTTATGTTGTTTTATCCTATGCTTTATTAAATTGAATTAATGTTGTTTTATCCTATGCTTTATTAAATTGTATTTATGTTGTTTTATCCTATGCTTTATTAAATTGTATTTATGTTGTTTTATCGTATGCTTTATTAAACTGCATTTATGTTGTTTTATCCTATGCTTTATTAAACTGTATTTATGTTGTTTTGTCCTATGCTTTATTAAATTGTATTTATGTTGTTTTATCCTATGCTTTATTAAATTGTATTTATGTTGTTTTATCCTATGCTTTATTAAATTGTATTTATATTGTTTTATCCTATGCTTTATTACATTGTATTTATGTTGTTTTATCCTATGCTTTATTAAATTGTATTTATGTTGTTTTAACCTATGCTTTATTAAATTGTATTTATGTTGTTTTAACCTATGCTTTATTAAATTGTATTTATGTTGTTTTATCCTATGCTTTATTAAATTGTATTTATGTTGTTTTATCCTATGCTTTTTTAAATTGTATTTATGTGGTTTTATCCTATGCTTTATTAAATTGTATTTATGTTGTTTTAACCCATGCTTTATTAAATTGTATTTATGTGGTTTTATCCTATGCTTTATTAAATTGTATTTATGTTGTTTTATCCTATGCTTTATTAAATTGTATTTATGTTGTTTTATCCTATGCTTTATTAAATTGTATTTATGTTGTTTTATCCTATGCTTTATTAAATTGTATTATGTTGTTTTATCGTATGCTTTATTAAATTGTATTTATGTTGTTTTATCCTATGCTTTATTAAATTGTGTTTATGTTGTTTTATCCTATGCTTTATTAAATTGTATTAATGTTGTTTTAACCCATGCTTTATTAAATTGTATTTATGTGGTTTTATCCTATGCTTTATTAAATTGTATTTATGTTGTTTTATCCTATGCTTTATTAAATTGTATTTATGTTGTTTTATCCTATGCTTTATTAAATTGTATTTATGTTGTTTTAACCCATGCTTTATTAAATTGTATTTATGTGGTTTTATCCTATGCTTTATTAAATTGTATTTATGTTGTTTTATCGTATGCTTTATTAAATTGTATTTATGTTGTTTTATCATATGCTTTATTAAATTGTATTTATGTTGTTTTATCCTATGCTTTATTAAATTGTATTTATTTTGTTTTATCCTATGCTTTATTAAATTGTATTATGTTGTTTTATCGTATGCTTTATTAAATTGTATTTATGTTGTTTTATCCTATGCTTTATTAAATTGTGTTTATGTTGTTTTATCCTATGCTTTATTAAATTGTATTAATGTTGTTTTAACCCATGCTTTATTAAATTGTATTTATGTGGTTTTATCCTATGCTTTATTAAATTGTATTTATGTTGTTTTATCCTATGCTTTATTAAATTGTATTTATGTTGTTTTATCCTATGCTTTATTAAATTGTATTTATGTTGTTTTATCCTATGCTTTATTAAATTGTATTCATGTTGTTTTATCCTATGCTTTATTAAACTGTATTTATGTTGTTTTATCCTATGCTTTATTAAATTGTATTCATGTTGTTTTATCCTATGCTTTATTAAACTGTATTTATGTTGTTTTATCCTATGCTTTTTTAAATTGTATTTATGTTGTTTTATTCTTTGCTTCATTAAATTGTATTTATGTTGTTTTATCCTATGCTTTATTAAATTCATCTATGTTGTTTTATCCAATGCTTTATTAAATTGAATTTATGTTGTTTCATTCTATGCTTTATTAAATTGTATTTATGTGGTTTTATCCTATGATTTATTAAATTGTATTTATGTTGTTTTATCCTATGCTTTATTAAATTGTATTTATGTTGTTTTATCCTATGCTTTATTAAATTGTATTTATGTTGTTTTATCCTATGCTTTATTAAATTGTATTTATGTTGTTTTATCCTATGCTTTATTAAATTGTATTTATGTTGTTTTATCCTATGCTTTATTAAATTGCATTTATGTTGTTTTAACCCATGCTTTATTAAATTGTATTTATGTTGTTTTATCCTATGCTTTATTAAATTGTATTTATGTTGTTTTATCCTATGCTTTATTAAATTGTATTTATGTTGTTTTATCCTATGCTTTATTAAATTGTATTCATGTTGTTTTATCCTATGCTTTATTAAACTGTATTTATGTTGTTTTATCCTATGCTTTATTAAATTGTATTTATGTTGTTTTATCCTATGCTTTATTAAACTGTATTTATGTTGTTTTATCCTATGCTTTATTAAATTGAATTAATGTTGTTTTATCCTATGCTTTATTAAATTGTATTTATGTTGTTTTATCCTATGCTTTATTAAATTGTATTTATGTTGTTTTATCGTATGCTTTATTAAACTGCATTTATGTTGTTTTATCCTATGCTTTATTAAACTGTATTTATGTTGTTTTGTCCTATGCTTTATTAAATTGTATTTATGTTGTTTTATCCTATGCTTTATTAAATTGTATTTATGTTGTTTTATCCTATGCTTTATTAAATTGTATTTATATTGTTTTATCCTATGCTTTATTACATTGTATTTATGTTGTTTTATCCTATGCTTTATTAAATTGTATTTATGTTGTTTTAACCTATGCTTTATTAAATTGTATTTATGTTGTTTTATCCTATGCTTTATTAAATTGTATTTATGTTGTTTTATCCTATGCTTTTTTAAATTGTATTTATGTGGTTTTATCCTATGCTTTATTAAATTGTATTTATGTTGTTTTAACCCATGCTTTATTAAATTGTATTTATGTGGTTTTATCCTATGCTTTATTAAATTGTATTTATGTTGTTTTATCCTATGCTTTATTAAATTGTATTTATGTTGTTTTATCCTATGCTTTATTAAATTGTATTTATGTTGTTTTATCCTATGCTTTATTAAATTGTATTATGTTGTTTTATCGTATGCTTTATTAAATTGTATTTATGTTGTTTTATCCTATGCTTTATTAAATTGTGTTTATGTTGTTTTATCCTATGCTTTATTAAATTGTATTAATGTTGTTTTAACCCATGCTTTATTAAATTGTATTTATGTGGTTTTATCCTATGCTTTATTAAATTGTATTTATGTTGTTTTATCCTATGCTTTATTAAATTGTATTTATGTTGTTTTATCCTATGCTTTATTAAATTGTATTTATGTTGTTTTAACCCATGCTTTATTAAATTGTATTTATGTGGTTTTATCCTATGCTTTATTAAATTGTATTTATGTTGTTTTATCCTATGCTTTATTAAATTGTATTTATGTTGTTTTATCATATGCTTTATTAAATTGTATTTATGTTGTTTTATCCTATGCTTTATTAAATTGTATTTATTTTGTTTTATCCTATGCTTTATTAAATTGTATTATGTTGTTTTATCGTATGCTTTATTAAATTGTATTTATGTTGTTTTATCCTATGCTTTATTAAATTGTGTTTATGTTGTTTTATCCTATGCTTTATTAAATTGTATTAATGTTGTTTTAACCCATGCTTTATTAAATTGTATTTATGTGGTTTTATCCTATGCTTTATTAAATTGTATTTATGTTGTTTTATCCTATGCTTTATTAAATTGTATTTATGTTGTTTTATCGTATGCTTTATTAAACTGCATTTATGTTGTTTTATCCTATGCTTTATTAAACTGCATTTATGTTGTTTTATCCTATGCTTTATTAAATTGTATTTATGTTGTTTTATCCTATGCGTTATTCAATTGTATTTATGTTGTTTTATCCTATGCTTTATTAACATGTATTTATGTTGTTTTAACCCATGCTTTATTATATCGTGTTTATGTTGTTTTATCCTATGCTTTATTAAATTGTATTTATGTTGTTTAACCTATGTTTTATTAAATTGTATTTACGTGGTTTCATCCTATGCTTTATTAAATTGTATTTATTTTGTTTTAACCTATGCTTTATTAAATTGTATTTATGTTGTTTTATCCTATGCTTTATTAAATTGTATTTATGTTGTTTTAACCTATGCTTTATTAAATTGTATTTATTTTGTTTTATCCTATGCTTTATTAAATTGTATTTACGTGGTTTCATCCTATGCTTTATTAAATTGTATTTATGTTGTTTTAACCTATGCTTTATTAAATTGTATTTATGTTGTTTTATCCTATGCTTTATTAAATTGTATTTATGTTGTTTTATCCTATGCTTTTTTAAATTGTATTTATGTTGTTTTATTCTTTGCTTTATTAAATTGTATTTATGTTGTTTTATGCTATGCTTTATTAAATTCATCTATGTTGTTTTATCCTATGCTTTATTAAATTGTATTTATGTTGTTTTATTCTATGCTTTATTAAATTGTATTTATGTTGTTTTATCCTATGCTTTATTAAATTGTATTTATGTTGTTTTATCCTATGCTTTATTAAATTGTATTTATGTTGTTTTATTCTTTGCTTTATTAAATTGTATTTATGTTGTTTTATCCTATGCTTTATTAAATTCATCTATGTTGTTTTATCCTATGCTTTATTAAATTGAATTTATGTTGTTTCATTCTATGCTTTATTAAATTGTATTTATGTGGTTTTATCCTATGATTTATTAAATTGTATTTATGTTGTTTTATCCTATGCTTTATTAAATTGTATTTATGTTGTTTTATCCTATGCTTTATTAAATTGTATTTATGTTGTTTTATCCTATGCTTTATTAAATTGTATTTATGTTGTTTTATCCTATGCTTTATTAAATTGTATTTATGTTGTTTTATCCTATGCTTTATTAAATTGTATTTATGTTGTTTTATCCTATGCTTTATTAAATTGTATTCATGTTGTTTTATCCTATGCTTTATTAAACTGTATTTATGTTGTTTTATCCTATGCTTTATTAAATTGTATTTATGTTGTTTTATCCTATGTTTTATTAAATTGTATTTATGTTGTTTTATCCTATGCTTTATTAAATTGTATTTCTGTTGTTTTATCCTATGCTTTATTAAATTGTATTTATGTTGTTTTATCCTATGCTTTATTAAATTGAATTTATGTTGTTTTATCCTATGCTTTATTAAATTGTATTTATGTTGTTTTATCCTATGCTTTATTAAATTGTATTTATGTTGTTTTATCCTATGCTTTATTAAATTGTATTTATGTTGTTTTAACCTATGCTTTATTAAATTGTATTTATGTTGTTTTATCCTATGCTTTATTAAATTGTATTTACGTGGTTTTATCCTATGCTTTATTAAATTGTATTTATGTTGTTTTAACCTATGCTTTATTAAATTGTATTTATGTTGTTTTATCCTATGCTTTATTAAATTGTATTTATGTTGTTTTATCCTATGCTTTATTAAATTGTATTTATGTTGTTTTATTCTTTGCTTTATTAAATTGTATTTATGTTGTTTTATCCTATGCTTTATTAAATTCATCTATGTTGTTTTATCCTATGCTTTATTAAATTGTATTTATGTTGTTTTATTCTATGCTTTATTAAATTGTATTTATGTTGTTTTATCCTATGCTTTATTAAATTGTATTTATGTTGTTTTATCCTATGCTTTATTAAATTGTATTTATGTTGTTTTATTCTTTGCTTTATTAAATTGTATTTATGTTGTTTTATCCTATGCTTTATTAAATTCATCTATGTTGTTTTATCCTATGCTTTATTAAATTGTATTTTTGTTGTTTCATTCTATGCTTTATTAAATTGTATTTATGTTGTTTTATCCTATGCTTTATTAAATTGTATTTATGTTGTTTTATTCTTTGCTTTATTAAATTGTATTTATGTTGTTTTATCCTATGCTTTATTAAATTCATCTATGTTGTTTTATCCTAT
Source organism: Phyllobates terribilis (assembly GCF_046119375.1). Lineage (NCBI taxonomy): Eukaryota > Metazoa > Chordata > Amphibia > Anura > Dendrobatidae > Phyllobates > Phyllobates terribilis. Next base: position 3,427,664 of record NW_027362924.1, on the reverse strand, counting down.
GCTTTATTAAATTGTATTTATGTTGTTTCATTCTATGCTTTATTAAATTGTATTCATGTGGTTTTATCCTATGATTTATTAAATTGTATTTATGTTGTTTTATCCTATGCTTTATTAAATTGTATTTATGTTGTTTTATCCTATGCTTTATTAAATTGTATTTATGTTGTTTTATCCTATGCTTTATTAAATTGCATCTATGTTGTTTTATCCTATGCTTTATTAAATTGTATTTATGTTGTTTTATCCTATGCTTTATTAAATTGCATTTATGTTGTTTTAACCCATTCTTTATTAAATTGTATTTATGTTGTTTTATCCTATGCTTTATTAAATTGTATTTATGTTGTTTTATCCTATGCTTTATTAAATTGTATTTATGTTGTTTTATCCTATGCTTTATTAAATTGTATTCATGTTGTTTTATCCTATGCTTTATTAAACTGTATTTATGTTGTTTTATCCTATGCTTTATTAAATTGTATTTATGTTGTGTTATCCTATGCTTTATTAAACTGTATTTATGTTGTTTTATCCTATGCTTTATTAAATTGAATTTATGTTGTTTTATCCTATGCTTTATTAAATTGTATTTATGTTGTTTTATCCTATGCTTTATTAAATTGTATTTATGTTGTTTTATCGTATGCTTTATTAAACTGCATTTATGTTGTTTTATCCTATGCTTTATTAAATTGTATTTATGTTGTTTTATTCTTTGCTTTATTAAATTGTATTTATGTTGTTTTATCCTATGCTTTATTAAATTCATCTATGTTGTTTTATCCTATGCTTTATTAAATTGTATTTATGTTGTTTTATCCTATGCTTTATTAAATTGCATTTATGTTGTTTTATCCTATGCTTTATTAAATTGTATTTATGTTGTTTTATCCTATGCTTTATTAAATTGTATTTATGTTGTTTTATCCTATGCTTTATTAAATTGTATTTATGTTGTTTTATTCTTTGCTTTATTAAATTGTATTTATGTTGTTTTATCCTATGCTTTATTAAATTCATCTATGTTGTTTTATCCTATGCTTTATTAAATTGTATTTATGTTGTTTCATTCTATGCTTTATTAAATTGTATTTATGTGGTTTTATCCTATGATTTATTAAATTGTGTTTATGTTGTTTTATCCTATGCTTTATTAAATTGAATTTATGTTGTTCTATCCTATGCTTTATTAAATTATATTTATGTGGTTTTATCCTATGCTTTATTAAATTGTATTAATGTTGTTTTATCCTATGCTTTATTAAATTGTATTTATGTTGTTTTATCCTATGCTTTAATAAATTGTATTTATGTTGTTTTGTCCTATGCTTTATTAAATTGTATTTATGTTGTTTTAACCCATGCTTTATTAAATTGTATTTATGTTGTTTTATCCTGTGCTTTATTAAATTGTATTTATGTTGTTTTATCCTATGCTTTATTAAATTGTATTTATGTTGTTTTATCCTATGCATTATTAAATTGTATTTATTTTGTTTTATCCTATACTTTAATAAATTGTATTTATGTTGTTTTGTCCTATGCTTTATTAAATTGTATTTATGTTATTTTAACCCATGCTTTATTAAATTGTATTTATGTTGTTTTATGCTATGCTTTATTAAATTGTACTTATGTTGTTTTATCCTATGCTTTATTAAATTGTATTTATGTTTTTTTATCCTATGCTTTATTAAATTGTATTTATGTTGTTTTATCCTATGCTTTATTAAAATGTATTTATGTTGTTTTATCCTATGCTTTATTAAATTGTATTTATGTTGTTTTAACCCATGCTTTATTAAACTGTATTTATGTTGTTTAATCATATGCTTTATTAAATTGTATTTTTGTTGTTTTATCCTATGCTTTATTAAATTGTATTTATGTTGTTTTGTTCTATGCTTTATTAAATTGTATTTATGTGGTTTTATCCTATGATTTATTAAATTGCATTTATGTTGTTTTATCCTATGCTTTATTAAATTGTATTTATGTGGTTTTATCCTATGCTTTATTAAATTGCATTTATGTGGTTTTATCCTATGCTTTATTAAATTGTATTTATGTTGTTTTATCCTATGCTTTAATAAATTGTATTTATGTTGCTTTGTCCTATGCTTTATTAAATTGTATTTATGTTGTTTTATCCTATGCTTTATTAAATTGTATTTATGTTGTTTATTCATATGCTTTATTAAATTGTATTTATGTTGTTTTATCCTATGCTTTATTAAATTGTGTTTATGTTGTTTTATCCTATGCTTTATTAAATTGTATTTATGTTGTTTTATCCCATGCTTTATTAAATTGTATTTATGTTGTTTTATCCTATGCTTTATGAAATTGTATTTATGTTGTTTTATCCTATGCTTTATTAAATTGTATTTATGTTGTTGTATCCTATGCTTTATTAAATTGTATTTATGTTGTTTTATCGTATGCTTTATTAAAGTGCATTTATGTTCTTTTATCCTATGCTTTATTAAATTGTATTTATGTTGTTTTATCCTATGCTTTATTAAATTGTATTTATGTTGTTTTATCCTATGCTTTATTAAATTGTATTTATGTTGTTTTATCCTATGCTTTATTAAATTGTATTTATTTTGTTTTATCCTATGTTTTATTAAATTGTATTTATGTTGTTTTATCGTATGCTTTATTAAATTGTATTTATGTTGTTTTATCCTATGCTTTATTAAATTGTGTTTATTTTGTTTTATCCTATGCTTTATTAAATTGTATTTATGTTGTTTTAACCCATGTTGTATTAAATTGTATTTATGTTGTTTTATCCTATGCTTTATTAAATTGTATATATGTTGTTTTATCCTATGCTTTATTAAATTGTATTTATCTTGTTTTGTCCTATGCTTTATTAAATTGTATTTATGTTGTTTTAACCTATGCTTTATTAAATTGTATTTATGTTGTTTTATCCTATGCTTTATTAAATTGTATTTATGTTGTTTTATCCTATGCTTTATTAAATTGTGTTTATGTTGTTTTATCCTAAGGTTTATTAAATTGTATTTATGTTGTTTTATCCTATGCTTTATTAAATTGTATTTATTTTGTTTTATCCTATGCTTTATGAAATTGTATTTATGTTGTTTTATCCTATGCTTTATTAAATTGTATTTATGTTGTTTTATCCTATGCTTTATTAAATTGTATTTATGTTGTTTTATCGTATGCTTTATTAAAGTGCATTTATGTTGTTTTATCATATGCTTTATTAAATTGTATTAATGTTGTTTTATCCTATGCTTTATTAAATTGTATTTATGTTGTTTTATCCTATGCTTTATTAAATTGTATTTATGTTGTTTTATCCTATGCTTTATTAAATTGTATTTATGTGGTTTTATCCTATGCTTTATTAAATTGTATTTATGTTGTTTTATCCTATGCTTTATTAAATTGTATTTATGTTGTTTTATCCTATGCTTTATTAAATTGTATTTATGTTGTTTTATCCTATGCTTTATTAAATTGTATTTATGTTGTTTTATCATATGCTTTATTAAATTGTATTATGTTGTTTTATCGTATGCTTTATTAAATTGTATTTATGTTGTTTTATCCTATGCTTTATTAAATTGTGTTTATGTTGTTTTATCCTATGCTTTATTAAATTGTATTAATGTTGTTTTAACCCATGCTTTATTAAATTGTATTTTTTGTGGTTTTATCCTATGCTTTATTAAATTGTATTTATGTTGTTTTATCCTATGATTTATTAAATTGTATTTATGTTGTTTTATCGTATGCTTTATTAAACTGCATTTATGTTGTTTTATCCTATGCTTTATTAAACTGCATTTATGTTGTTTTATCCTATGCTTTATTAAATTGTATTTATGTTGTTTTATCCTATGCTTTATTAAATTGTATTTATGTTGTTTTATCCTATGCTTTATTAAATTGTATTTATGTTGTTTTATCCTATGCTTTATTAAATTGTATTATGTTGTTTTATCGTATGCTTTATTAAATTGTATTTATGTTGTTTTATCCTATGCTTTATTAAATTGTGTTTATGTTGTTTTATCCTATGCTTTATTAAATTGTATTAATGTTGTTTTAACCCATGCTTTATTAAATTGTATTTATGTGGTTTTATCCTATGCTTTATTAAATTGTATTTATGTTGTTTTATCCTATGCTTTATTAAATTGTATTTATGTTGTTTTAACCCATGCTTTATTAAATTGTATTTATGTGGTTTTATCCTATGCTTTATTAAATTGTATTTATGTTGTTTTATCCTATGCTTTATTAAATTGTATTTATGTTGTTTTATCCTATGCTTTATTAAATTTATTTATGTTGTTTTATCCTATGCTTTATTAAATAGTATTTATGTTGTTTTATCGTATGCTTTATTAAAGTGCATTTATGTTGTTTTATCCTATGCTTTATTAAATTGTATTTATGTTGTTTTATCCTATGCTTTATTAAATTGTATTTAAGTTGTTTTATCCTATGCTTAATTAAATTGTATTTATGTTGTTTTATCCTATGCTTTATTAAATTGTATTTATGTTGTTTTATCGTATGCTTTATTAAATTGTATTTATGTTGTTTTATCCTATGCTCTATTAAATTGTGTTTATTTTGTTTTATCCTATGCTTTATTAAATTGTATTTATGTTGTTTTAACCCATGTTTTATTAAATTGTATTTATGTTGTTTTATCCTATGCTTTATTAAATTGTATATATGTTGTTTTATCCTATGCTTTATTAAATTGTATTTATCTTGTTTTGTCCTATGCTTTATTAAATTGTATTTATGTTGTTTTAACCTATGCTTTATTAAATTGTATTTATGTTGTTTTATCCTATGCTTTATTAAATTGTATTTATGTTGTTTTATCCTATGCTTTATTAAATTGTATTTATGTTGTTTTATCCTATGCTTTATTAAATTGTATTTATCTTGTTTTATCCTATGCTTTATTAAATTGTATTATGTTGTTTTATCGTATGCTTTATTAAATTGTATTTATGTTGTTTTATCCTATGCTTTTTTAAATTGTGTTTATGTTGTTTTATCCTATGCTTTATTAAATTGTATTAATGTTGTTTTAACCCATGCTTTATTAAATTGTATTTATGTGGTTTTATCCTATGCTTTATTAAATTGTATTTATGTTGTTTTATCCTATGCTTTATTAAATTGTATTTATGTTGTTTTATCCTATGCTTTATTAAATTGTATTTATGTTGTTTTAACCCATGCTTTATTAAATTGTATTTATGTGGTTTTATCCTATGCTTTATTAAATTGTATTTATGTTATTTTATCCTATGCTTTATTAAATTGTATTTATGTTGTTTTATCCTATGCTTTATTAAATTGTATTTATGTTGTTTTATCCTATGCTTTATTAAATTGTATTTATGTTGTTTTATCCTATGCTTTATTAAATTGTATTTATGTTGTTTTATCCTATGCTTTATTAAATTGTATTATGTTGTTTTATTGTATGCTTTATTAAATTGTATTTATGTTGTTTTATCCTATGCTTTATTAAATTGTGTTTATGTTGTTTTATCCTATGCTTTATTAAATTGTATTAATGTTGTTTTAACCCATGCTTTATTAAATTGTATTTATGTGGTTTTATCCTATGCTTTAGTAAATTGTATTTATGTTGTTTTATCCTATGCTTTATTAAACTGTATTTATGTTGTTTTATCGTATGCTTTATTAAACTGCATTTATGTTGTTTTATCCTATGCTTTATTAAACTGCATTTATGTTGTTTTATCCTATGCTTTATTAAATTGTATTTATGTTGTTTTATTCTATGCTTTATTAAATTGTATTTATGTTGTTTTATCCTATGCTTTATTAAATTGTATTTATGTTGATTTATCCTATGCTTTATTAAATTGTATTATGTTGTTTTATCGTATGCTTTATTAAATTGTATTTATGTTGTTTTATCCTATGCTTTATTAAATTGTGTTTATGTTGTTTTATCCTATGCTTTATTAAATTGTATTAATGTTGTTTTAACCCATGCTTTATTAAATTGTATTTATGTGGTTTTATCCTAAGCTTTATTAAATTGTATTTATGTTGTTTTATCCTATGCTTTATTAAATTGTATTTATGTTGTTTTATCCTATGCTTTATTAAATTGTATTTATGTTGTTTTAACCCATGCTTTATTAAATTGTATTTATGTGATTTTATCCTATGCTTTATTAAATTGTATTTATGTTGTTTTATCCTATGCTTTATTAAATTGTATTTATGTTGTTTTATCCTATGCTTTATTAAATTGTATTTATGTTGTTTTATCCTATGCTTTATTAAATTGTATTTATGTTGTTTTATCCTATGCTTTATTAAATTGTATTATGTTGTTTTATCGTATGCTTTATTAAATTGTATTTATGTTGTTTTATCCTATGCTTTATTAAATTGTGTTTATGTTGTTTTATCCTATGCTTTATTAAATTGTATTAATGTTGTTTTAACCCATGCTTTATTAAATAGTATTTATGTGGTTTTATCCTATGCTTTATTAAATTGTATTTATGTTGTTTTATCCTATGCTTTATTAAATTGTATTTATGTTGTTTTATCGTATGCTTTATTAAACTGCATTTATGTTGTTTTATCCTATGCTTTATTAAACTGCATTTATGTTGTTTTATCCTATGCTTTATTAAATTGTATTTATGTTGTTTTATCCTATGCTTTATTAAATTGTATTTATGTTGTTTTATGCTATGCTTTATTAAATTGTATTGATGTGGTTTTATCCTATGCTTTATTAAATTGTATTTATGTTGTTTTATCCTATGCTTTATTAAATTGTATTTATGTGGTTTTATCCTATGCTTTATTAAATTGTATTTATGTTGTTTTATCCTATGCTTTATTAAATTGTATTTATGTTGTTTTATCCTATGCTTTATTAAAATGTATTTATGTTGTTTTATCCTATGCTTTATTAAATTATATTTATGTTGTTTTATCCTATGCTTTATGAAATTGTATTTATGTTGTTTTATCCTATGCTTTATTAAATTGTATTTATGTTGTTTTATCCTATGCTTTATTAAATTGTATTTATGTTGTTTTATCGTATGCTTTATTAAAGTGCATTTATGTTGTTTTATCCTATGCTTTATTAAATTGTATTAATGTTGTTTTATCCTATGCTTTATTAAATTGTATTTATGTTGTTTTATCCTATGCTTTATTAAATTGTATTTATGTTGTTTTATCCTATGCTTTATTAAATTGTATTTATGTTGTTTTATCCTATGCTTTATTAAATTGTATTATGTTGTTTTATCGTATGCTTTATTAAATTGTATTTATGTTGTTTTATCCTATGCTTTATTAAATTGTGTTTATGTTGTTTTATCCTATGCTTTATTAAATTGTATTAATGTTGTTTTAACCCATGCTTTATTAAATAGTATTTATGTGGTTTTATCCTATGCTTTATTAAATTGTATTTATGTTGTTTTATCCTATGCTTTATTAAATTGTATTTATGTTGTTTTATCGTATGCTTTATTAAACTGCATTTATGTTGTTTTATGCTATGCTTTATTAAATTGTATTTATGTGGTTTTATCCTATGCTTTATTAAATTGTATTTATGTTGTTTTATCCTATGCTTTATTAAATTGTATTTATGTGGTTTTATCCTATGCTTTATTAAATTGTATTTATGTGGTTTTATCCTATGCTTTATTAAATTGTATTTATGTTGTTTTATCCTATGCTTTAATAAATTGTATTTATGTTGTTTTGTCCTATGCTTTATTAAATTGTATTTATGTTGTTTTAACCCATGCTTTATTAAATTGTATTTATGTTGTTTTATCCTGTGCTTTATTAAATTGTATTTATGTTGTTTTATCCTATGCTTTATTAAATTGTATTTATGTTGTTTTTTCCTATGCTTTATTAAATTGTATTTATTTTGTTTTATCCTATGCTTTAATAAATTGTATTTATGTTGTTTTGTCCTATGCTTTATTAAATTTTATTTATGTTATTTTAACCCATGCTTTATTAAATTGTATTTATGTTGTTTTATCCTATGCTTTATTAAATTGTACTTATGTTGTTTTATCCTATGCTTTATTAAATTGTATTTATGTTGTTTTATCCTATGCTTTATTAAATTGTATTTATGTTGTTTTATCCTATGCTTTATTAAATTGTATTTATCTTGTTTTGTCCTATGCTTTATTAAATTGTATTTATGTTGTTTTAACCTATGCTTTATTAAATTGTATTTATGTTGTTTTATCCTATGCTTTATTAAATTGTATTTATGTTGTTTTATCCTATGCTTTATTAAATTGTATTTATGTTGTTTTATCCTATGCTTTATTAAATTGTATTTATCTTGTTTTATCCTATGCTTTATTAAATTGTATTATGTTGTTTTATCGTATGCTTTATTAAATTGTATTTATGTTGTTTTATCCTATGCTTTTTTAAATTGTGTTTATGTTGTTTTATCCTATGCTTTATTAAATTGTATTAATGTTGTTTTAACCCATGCTTTATTAAATTGTATTTATGTGGTTTTATCCTATGCTTTATTAAATTGTATTTATGTTGTTTTATCCTATGCTTTATTAAATTGTATTTATGTTGTTTTATCCTATGCTTTATTAAATTGTATTTATGTTGTTTTAACCCATGCTTTATTAAATTGTATTTATGTGGTTTTATCCTATGCTTTATTAAATTGTATTTATGTTATTTTATCCTATGCTTTATTAAATTGTATTTATGTTGTTTTATCCTATGCTTTATTAAATTGTATTTATGTTGTTTTATCCTATGCTTTATTAAATTGTATTTATGTTGTTTTATCCTATGCTTTATTAAATTGTATTTATGTTGTTTTATCCTATGCTTTATTAAATTGTATTATGTTGTTTTATTGTATGCTTTATTAAATTGTATTTATGTTGTTTTATCCTATGCTTTATTAAATTGTGTTTATGTTGTTTTATCCTATGCTTTATTAAATTGTATTAATGTTGTTTTAACCCATGCTTTATTAAATTGTATTTATGTGGTTTTATCCTATGCTTTAGTAAATTGTATTTATGTTGTTTTATCCTATGCTTTATTAAACTGTATTTATGTTGTTTTATCGTATGCTTTATTAAACTGCATTTATGTTGTTTTATCCTATGCTTTATTAAACTGCATTTATGTTGTTTTATCCTATGCTTTATTAAATTGTATTTATGTTGTTTTATTCTATGCTTTATTAAATTGTATTTATGTTGTTTTATCCTATGCTTTATTAAATTGTATTTATGTTGATTTATCCTATGCTTTATTAAATTGTATTATGTTGTTTTATCGTATGCTTTATTAAATTGTATTTATGTTGTTTTATCCTATGCTTTATTAAATTGTGTTTATGTTGTTTTATCCTATGCTTTATTAAATTGTATTAATGTTGTTTTAACCCATGCTTTATTAAATTGTATTTATGTGGTTTTATCCTAAGCTTTATTAAATTGTATTTATGTTGTTTTATCCTATGCTTTATTAAATTGTATTTATGTTGTTTTATCCTATGCTTTATTAAATTGTATTTATGTTGTTTTAACCCATGCTTTATTAAATTGTATTTATGTGATTTTATCCTATGCTTTATTAAATTGTATTTATGTTGTTTTATCCTATGCTTTATTAAATTGTATTTATGTTGTTTTATCCTATGCTTTATTAAATTGTATTTATGTTGTTTTATCCTATGCTTTATTAAATTGTATTTATGTTGTTTTATCCTATGCTTTATTAAATTGTATTATGTTGTTTTATCGTATGCTTTATTAAATTGTATTTATGTTGTTTTATCCTATGCTTTATTAAATTGTGTTTATGTTGTTTTATCCTATGCTTTATTAAATTGTATTAATGTTGTTTTAACCCATGCTTTATTAAATAGTATTTATGTGGTTTTATCCTATGCTTTATTAAATTGTATTTATGTTGTTTTATCCTATGCTTTATTAAATTGTATTTATGTTGTTTTATCGTATGCTTTATTAAACTGCATTTATGTTGTTTTATCCTATGCTTTATTAAACTGCATTTATGTTGTTTTATCCTATGCTTTATTAAATTGTATTTATGTTGTTTTATCCTATGCTTTATTAAATTGTATTTATGTTGTTTTATGCTATGCTTTATTAAATTGTATTGATGTGGTTTTATCCTATGCTTTATTAAATTGTATTTATGTTGTTTTATCCTATGCTTTATTAAATTGTATTTATGTGGTTTTATCCTATGCTTTATTAAATTGTATTTATGTTGTTTTATCCTATGCTTTATTAAATTGTATTTATGTTGTTTTATCCTATGCTTTATTAAAATGTATTTATGTTGTTTTATCCTATGCTTTATTAAATTATATTTATGTTGTTTTATCCTATGCTTTATGAAATTGTATTTATGTTGTTTTATCCTATGCTTTATTAAATTGTATTTATGTTGTTTTATCCTATGCTTTATTAAATTGTATTTATGTTGTTTTATCGTATGCTTTATTAAAGTGCATTTATGTTGTTTTATCCTATGCTTTATTAAATTGTATTAATGTTGTTTTATCCTATGCTTTATTAAATTGTATTTATGTTGTTTTATCCTATGCTTTATTAAATTGTATTTATGTTGTTTTATCCTATGCTTTATTAAATTGTATTTATGTTGTTTTATCCTATGCTTTATTAAATTGTATTATGTTGTTTTATCGTATGCTTTATTAAATTGTATTTATGTTGTTTTATCCTATGCTTTATTAAATTGTGTTTATGTTGTTTTATCCTATGCTTTATTAAATTGTATTAATGTTGTTTTAACCCATGCTTTATTAAATAGTATTTATGTGGTTTTATCCTATGCTTTATTAAATTGTATTTATGTTGTTTTATCCTATGCTTTATTAAATTGTATTTATGTTGTTTTATCGTATGCTTTATTAAACTGCATTTATGTTGTTTTATGCTATGCTTTATTAAATTGTATTTATGTGGTTTTATCCTATGCTTTATTAAATTGTATTTATGTTGTTTTATCCTATGCTTTATTAAATTGTATTTATGTGGTTTTATCCTATGCTTTATTAAATTGTATTTATGTGGTTTTATCCTATGCTTTATTAAATTGTATTTATGTTGTTTTATCCTATGCTTTAATAAATTGTATTTATGTTGTTTTGTCCTATGCTTTATTAAATTGTATTTATGTTGTTTTAACCCATGCTTTATTAAATTGTATTTATGTTGTTTTATCCTGTGCTTTATTAAATTGTATTTATGTTGTTTTATCCTATGCTTTATTAAATTGTATTTATGTTGTTTTTTCCTATGCTTTATTAAATTGTATTTATTTTGTTTTATCCTATGCTTTAATAAATTGTATTTATGTTGTTTTGTCCTATGCTTTATTAAATTTTATTTATGTTATTTTAACCCATGCTTTATTAAATTGTATTTATGTTGTTTTATCCTATGCTTTATTAAATTGTACTTATGTTGTTTTATCCTATGCTTTATTAAATTGTATTTATGTTGTTTTATCCTATGCTTTATTAAATTGTATTTATGTTGTTTTATCCTATGCTTTATTAAAATGTATTTATGTTGTTTTATCCTATGCTTTATTAAATTATATTATGTTGTTTTATCCTATGCTTTATGAAATTGTATTTATGTTGTTTTATCCTATGCTTTATTAAATTGTATTTATGTTGTTTTATCCTATGCTTTATTAAATTGTATTTATGTTGTTTTATCGTATGCTTTATTAAAGTGCATTTATGTTGTTTTATCCTATGCTTTATTAAATTGTATTAATGTTGTTTTATCCTATGCTTTATTAAATTGTATTTATGTTGTTTTATCCTATGCTTTATTAAATTGTATTTATGTTGTTTTATCCTATGCTTTATTAAATTGTATTTATGTTGTTTTAACCCATGCTTTATTAAATTGTATTTATGTGGTTTTATCCTATGCTTTATTAAATTGTATTTATGTTGTTTTATCCTATGCTTTATTAAATTGTATTTATGTTGTTTTATCCTATGCTTTATTAAATTGTATTTATGTTGTTTTATCATATGCTCTATTAAATTGTATAATGTTGTTTTATCGTATGCTTTATTAAATTGTATTTATGTTGTTTTATCCTATGCTTTATTAAATTGTGTTTATGTTTTTTTATCCTATGCTTTATTAAATTGTATTAATGTTGTTTTAACCCATGCTTTATTAAATTGTATTTTTTGTGGTTTTATCCTATGCTTTATTAAATTGTATTTATGTTGTTTTATCCTATGATTTATTAAATTGTATTTATGTTGTTTTATCGTATGCTTTATTAAACTGCATTTATGTTGTTTTATCCTATGCTTTATTAAACTGCATTTATGTTGTTTTATCCTATGCTTTATTAAATTGTATTAATGTTGTTTTAACCCATGCTTTATTAAATTGTATTTATGTGGTTTTATCCTATGCTTTATTAAATTGTATTTATGTTGTTTTATCCTATGCTTTATTAAATTGTATTTATGTTGTTTTATCCTATGCTTTATTAAATTGTATTTATGTTGTTTTATCCTATGCTTTATTAAATTGTGTTTATGTTGTTTTATCCTATGCTCTATTAAATTGTGTTTATTTTGTTTTATCCTATGCTTTATTAAATTGTATTTATGTTGTTTTAACCCATGTTTTATTAAATTGTATTTATGTTGTTTTATCCTATGCTTTATTAAATTGTATATATGTTGTTTTATCCTATGCTTTATTAAATTGTATTTATCTTGTTTTGTCCTATGCTTTATTAAATTGTATTTATGTTGTTTTAACCTATGCTTTATTAAATTGTATTTATGTTGTTTTATCCTATGCTTTATTAAATTGTTTTTATGTTGTTTTATCCTATGCTTTATTAAATTGTATTTATGTTATTTTATCCTATGCTTTATTAAATTGTATTTATGTTGTTTTATCCTATGCTTTATTAAATTGTATTATGTTGTTTTATCGTATGCTTTATTAAATTGTATTTATGTTGTTTTATCCTATGCTTTATTAAATTGTGTTTATGTTGTTTTATCCTATGCTTTATTAAATTGTATTAATGTTGTTTTAACCCATGCTTTATTAAATTGTATTTATGTGGTTTTATCCTATGCTTTATTAAATTGTATTTATGTTGTTTTATCCTATGCTTTATTAAATTGTATTTATGTTGTTTTATCCTATGCTTTATTAAATTGTATTTATGTTGTTTTAACCCATGCTTTATTAAATTGTATTTATGTTGTTTTATCCTATGCTTTATTAAATTGTATTTATGTTGTTTTATCCTATGCTTTATTAAATTGTATTTATGTTGTTTTATCCTATGCTTTATTAAATTGTATTTATGTTGTTTTATCCTATGCTTTATTAAATTGTATTTATGTGGTTTTATCCTATGCTTTATTAAATTGTATTTATGTGGTTTTATCCTATGCTTTATTAAATTGTATTTATGTTGTTTTATCCTATGCTTTAATAAATTGTATTTATGTTGTTTTGTCCTATGCTTTATTAAATTGTATTTATGTTGTTTTAACCCATGCTTTATTAAATTGTATTTATGTTGTTTTATCCTGTGCTTTATTAAATTGTATTTATGTTGTTTTATCCTATGCTTTATTAAATTGTATTTATGTTGTTTTTTCCTATGCTTTATTAAATTGTATTTATTTTGTTTTATCCTATGCTTTAATAAATTGTATTTATGTTGTTTTGTCCTATGCTTTATTAAATTTTATTTATGTTATTTTAACCCATGCTTTATTAAATTGTATTTATGTTGTTTTATCCTATGCTTTATTAAATTGTACTTATGTTGTTTTATCCTATGCTTTATTAAATTGTATTTATGTTGTTTTATCCTATGCTTTATTAAATTGTATTTATGTTGTTTTATCCTATGCTTTATTAAAATGTATTTATGTTGTTTTATCCTATGCTTTATTAAATTATATTATGTTGTTTTATCCTATGCTTTATGAAATTGTATTTATGTTGTTTTATCCTATGCTTTATTAAATTGTATTTATGTTGTTTTATCCTATGCTTTATTAAATTGTATTTATGTTGTTTTATCGTATGCTTTATTAAAGTGCATTTATGTTGTTTTATCCTATGCTTTATTAAATTGTATTAATGTTGTTTTATCCTATGCTTTATTAAATTGTATTTATGTTGTTTTATCCTATGCTTTATTAAATTGTATTTATGTTGTTTTATCCTATGCTTTATTAAATTGTATTTATGTTGTTTTAACCCATGCTTTATTAAATTGTATTTATGTGGTTTTATCCTATGCTTTATTAAATTGTATTTATGTTGTTTTATCCTATGCTTTATTAAATTGTATTTATGTTGTTTTATCCTATGCTTTATTAAATTGTATTTATGTTGTTTTATCATATGCTCTATTAAATTGTATAATGTTGTTTTATCGTATGCTTTATTAAATTGTATTTATGTTGTTTTATCCTATGCTTTATTAAATTGTGTTTATGTTTTTTTATCCTATGCTTTATTAAATTGTATTAATGTTGTTTTAACCCATGCTTTATTAAATTGTATTTTTTGTGGTTTTATCCTATGCTTTATTAAATTGTATTTATGTTGTTTTATCCTATGATTTATTAAATTGTATTTATGTTGTTTTATCGTATGCTTTATTAAACTGCATTTATGTTGTTTTATCCTATGCTTTATTAAACTGCATTTATGTTGTTTTATCCTATGCTTTATTAAATTGTATTAATGTTGTTTTAACCCATGCTTTATTAAATTGTATTTATGTGGTTTTATCCTATGCTTTATTAAATTGTATTTATGTTGTTTTATCCTATGCTTTATTAAATTGTATTTATGTTGTTTTATCCTATGCTTTATTAAATTGTATTTATGTTGTTTTATCCTATGCTTTATTAAATTGTGTTTATGTTGTTTTATCCTATGCTCTATTAAATTGTGTTTATTTTGTTTTATCCTATGCTTTATTAAATTGTATTTATGTTGTTTTAACCCATGTTTTATTAAATTGTATTTATGTTGTTTTATCCTATGCTTTATTAAATTGTATATATGTTGTTTTATCCTATGCTTTATTAAATTGTATTTATCTTGTTTTGTCCTATGCTTTATTAAATTGTATTTATGTTGTTTTAACCTATGCTTTATTAAATTGTATTTATGTTGTTTTATCCTATGCTTTATTAAATTGTTTTTATGTTGTTTTATCCTATGCTTTATTAAATTGTATTTATGTTATTTTATCCTATGCTTTATTAAATTGTATTTATGTTGTTTTATCCTATGCTTTATTAAATTGTATTATGTTGTTTTATCGTATGCTTTATTAAATTGTATTTATGTTGTTTTATCCTATGCTTTATTAAATTGTGTTTATGTTGTTTTATCCTATGCTTTATTAAATTGTATTAATGTTGTTTTAACCCATGCTTTATTAAATTGTATTTATGTGGTTTTATCCTATGCTTTATTAAATTGTATTTATGTTGTTTTATCCTATGCTTTATTAAATTGTATTTATGTTGTTTTATCCTATGCTTTATTAAATTGTATTTATGTTGTTTTAACCCATGCTTTATTAAATTGTATTTATGTTGTTTTATCCTATGCTTTATTAAATTGTATTTATGTTGTTTTATCCTATGCTTTATTAAATTGTATTTATGTTGTTTTATCCTATGCTTTATTAAATTGTATTTATGTTGTTTTATCCTATGCTTTATTAAATTGTATTTATGTTGTTTTATCCTATGCTTTATTAAATTGTATTATGTTGTTTTATCGTATGCTTTATTAAATTGTATTTATGTTGTTTTATCCTATGCTTTATTAAATTGTGTTTATGTTGTTTTATCCTATGCTTTATTAAATTGTATTAATGTTGTTTTAACCCATGCTTTATTAAATTGTATTTATGTGGTTTTATCCTATGCTTTATTAAATTGTATGTATGTTGTTTTATCCTATGCTTTATTAAATTGTATTTATGTTGTTTTATCGTATGCTTTATTAAACTGCATTTATGTTGTTTTATCCTATGCTTTATTAAACTGCATTTATGTTGTTTTATCCTATGCTTTATTAAATTGTATTTATGTTGTTTTATTCTATGCTTTATTAAATTGTATTTATGTTGTTTTATCCTATGCTTTATTCAATTGTATTTATGTTGATTTATCCTATGCTTTATTAAATTGTATTATGTTGTTTTATCGTATGCTTTATTAAATTGTATTTATGTTGTTTTATCCTATGCTTTATTAAATTGTGTTTATGTTGTTTTATCCTATGCTTTATTAAATTGTATTAATGTTGTTTTAACCCATGCTTTATTAAATTGTATTTATGTGGTTTTATCCTAAGCTTTATTAAATTGTATTTATGTTGTTTTATCCTATGCTTTATTAAACTGCATTTATGTTGTTTTATCCTATGCTTTATTAAACTGCATTTATGTTGTTTTATCCTATGCTTTATTAAATTGTATTTATGTTGTTTTATCCTATGCTTTATTAAATTGTATTTATGTTGTTTTATCCTATGCTTTATTAAATTGTATTATGTTGTTTTATCGTATGCTTTATTAAATTGTATTTATGTTGTTTTATCCTATGCTTTATTAAATTGTGTTTATGTTGTTTTATCCTATGCTTTATTAAATTGTATTAATGTTGTTTTAACCCATGCTTTATTAAATTGTATTTATGTGGTTTTATCCTATGCTTTATTAAATTGTATTTATGTTGTTTTATCCTATGCTTTATTAAATTGTATTTATGTTGTTTTATCCTATGCTTTATTAAATTGTATTTATGTTGTTTTATCCTATGCTTTATTAAATTGTGTTTATGTTGCTTTATCCTATGCTCTATTAAATTGTGTTTATTTTGTTTTATCCTATGCTTTATTAAATTGTATTTATGTTGTTTTAACCCATGTTTTATTAAATTGTATTTATGTTGTTTTATCCTATGCTTTATTAAATTGTATATATGTTGTTTTATCCTATGCTTTATTAAATTGTATTTATCTTGTTTTGTCCTATGCTTTATTAAATTGTATTTATGTTGTTTTAACCTATGCTTTATTAAATTGTATTTATGTTGTTTTATCCTATGCTTTATTAAATTGTATTTATGTTGTTTTATCCTATGCTTTATTAAATTGTATTTATGTTGTTTTATCCTATGCTTTATTAAATTGTATTTATGTTGTTTTATCCTATGCTTTATTAAATTGTATTATGTTGTTTTATCGTATGCTTTATTAAATTGTATTTATGTTGTTTTATCCTATGCTTTATTAAATTGTGTTTATGTTGTTTTATCCTATGCTTTATTAAATTGTATTAATGTTGTTTTAACCCATGCTTTATTAAATTGTATTTATGTGGTTTTATCCTATGCTTTATTAAATTGTATTTATGTTGTTTTATCCTATGCTTTATTAAATTGTGTTTATGTTGTTTTATCCTATGCTTTATTAAATTGTATTAATGTTGTTTTAACCCATGCTTTATTAAATTGTATTTATGTGGTTTTATCCTATGCTTTATTAAATTGTATTTATGTTGTTTTATCCTATGCTTTATTAAATTGTATTTATGTTGTTTTATCCTATGCTTTATTAAATTGTATTTATGTTGTTTTAACCCATGCTTTATTAAATTGTATTTATGTGGTTTTATCCTATGCTTTATTAAATTGTATTTATGTTGTTTTATCCTATGCTTTATTAAATTGTATTTATGTTGTTTTATCCTATGCTTTATTAAATTGTATTTATGTTGTTTTATCCTATGCTTTATTAAATTGTATTTATGTTGTTTTATCCTATGCTTTATTAAATTGTATTATGTTGTTTTATCGTATGCTTTATTAAATTGTATTTATGTTGTTTTATCCTATGCTTTATTAAATTGTGTTTATTTTGTTTTATCCTATGCTTTATTAAATTGTATTTATGTTGCTTTAACCCATGTTGTATTAAATTGTATTTATGTTGTTTTATCCTATGCTTTATTAAATTGTATATGTGTTGTTTTATCCTATGCTTTATTAAATTGTATTTATCTTGTTTTGTCCTATGCTTTATTAAATTGTATTTATGTTGTTTTATCCTATGCTTTATTAAATTGTATTTATGTTGTTTTATCCTATGCTTTATTAAATTGTATTTATGTTGTTTTATCCTATGCTTTATTAAATTGTGTTTATGTTGTTTTATCCTAAGGTTTATTAAATTGTATTTATGTTGTTTTATCCTATGCTTTATTAAATTGTATTTATTTTGTTTTATCCTATGCTTTATGAAATTGTATTTATGTTGTTTTATCCTATGCTTTATTAAATTGTATTTATGTTGTTTTATCCTATGCTTTATTAAATTGTATTTATGTTGTTTTATCGTATGCTTTATTAAAGTGCATTTATGTTGTTTTATCATATGCTTTATTAAATTGTATTAATGTTGTTTTATCCTATGCTTTATTAAATTGTATTTATGTTGTTTTATCCTATGCTTTATTAAATTGTATTTATGTTGTTTTATCCTATGCTTTATTAAATTGTATTTATCTTGTTTTAACCCATGCTTTATTAAATTGTATTTATGTGGTTTTATCCTATGCTTTATTAAATTGTGTTTATGTTGTTTTATCCTATGCTTTATTAAATTGTATTAATATTGTTTTAACCCATGCTTTATTAAATTGTATTTTTTGTGGTTTTATCCTATGCTTTATTAAATTGGATTTATGTTGTTTTATCCTATGATTTATTAAATTGTATTTATGTTGTTTTATCGTATGCTTTATTAAACTGCATTTATGTTGTTTTATCCTATGCTTTATTAAACTGCATTTATGTTGATTTATCCTATGCTTTATTAAATTGTATTTATGTTGTTTTATCCTATGCTTTATTAAATTGTATTTATGTTGTTTTATCCTATGCTTTATTAAATTGTATTTATGTTGTTTTATCCTATGCTTTATTAAATTGTATTATGTTGTTTTATCGTATGCTTTATTAAATTGTATTTATGTTGTTTTATCCTATGCTTTATTAAATTGTGTTTATGTTGTTTTATCCTAAGGTTTATTAAATTGTATTTATGTTGTTTTATCCTATGCTTTATTAAATTGTATTTATTTTGTTTTATCTTATGCTTTATGAAATTGTATTTATGTTGTTTTATGCTATGCTTTATTAAATTGTATTTATGTTGTTTTATCCTATGCTTTATTAAATTGTATTTATGTTGTTTTATCGTATGCTTTATTAAAGTGCATTTATGTTGTTTTATCCTATGCTTTATTAAATTGTATTAATGTTGTTTTATCCTATGCTTTATTAAATTGTATTTATGTTGTTTTATCCTATGCTTTATTAAATTGTATTTATGTTGTTTTATCCTATGCTTTATTAAATTGTATTTATGTTGTTTTAACCCATGCTTTATTAAATTGTATTTATGTGGTTTTATCCTATGCTTTATTAAATTGTATTTATGTTGTTTTATCCTATGCTTTATTAAATTGTATTTATGTTGTTTTATCCTATGCTTTATTAAATTGTATTTATGTTGTTTTATCATATGCTCTATTAAATTGTATAATGTTGTTTTATCGTATGCTTTATTAAATTGTATTTATGTTGTTTTATCCTATGCTTTATTAAATTGTGTTTATGTTGTTTTATCCTATGCTTTATTAAATTGTATTAATGTTGTTTTAACCCATGCTTTATTAAATTGTATTTTTTGTGGTTTTATCCTATGCTTTATTAAATTGTATTTATGTTGTTTTATCCTATGATTTATTAAATTGTATTTATGTTGTTTTATCGTATGCTTTATTAAACTGCATTTATGTTGTTTTATCCTATGCTTTATTAAACTGCATTTATGTTGTTTTATCCTATGCTTTATTAAATTGTATTAATGTTGTTTTAACCCATGCTTTATTAAATTGTATTTATGTGGTTTTATCCTATGCTTTATTAAATTGTATTTATGTTGTTTTATCCTATGCTTTATTAAATTGTATTTATGTTGTTTTATCCTATGCTTTATTAAATTGTATTTATGTTGTTTTATCCTATGCTTTATTAAATTGTGTTTATGTTGTTTTATCCTATGCTCTATTAAATTGTGTTTATTTTGTTTTATCCTATGCTTTATTAAATTGTATTTATGTTGTTTTAACCCATGTTTTATTAAATTGTATTTATGTTGTTTTATCCTATGCTTTATTAAATTGTATATATGTTGTTTTATCCTATGCTTTATTAAATTGTATTTATCTTGTTTTATCCTATGCTTTATTAAATTGTATTTATGTTGTTTTAACCTATGCTTTATTAAATTGTATTTATGTTGTTTTATCCTATGCTTTATTAAATTGTTTTTATGTTGTTTTATCCTATGCTTTATTAAATTGTATTTATGTTGTTTTATCCTATGCTTTATTAAATTGTATTTATGTTGTTTTATCCTATGCTTTATTAAATTGTATTATGTTGTTTTATCGTATGCTTTATTAAATTGTATTTATGTTGTTTTATCCTATGCTTTATTAAATTGTGTTTATGTTGTTTTATCCTATGCTTTATTAAATTGTATTAATGTTGTTTTAACCCATGCTTTATTAAATTGTATTTATGTGGTTTTATCCTATGCTTTATTAAATTGTATTTATGTTGTTTTATCCTATGCTTTATTAAATTGTATTCATGTTGTTTTATCCTATGCTTTATTAAATTGTATTTATGTTGTTTTAACCCATGCTTTATTAAATTGTATTTATGTGGTTTTATCCTATGCTTTATTAAATTGTATTTATGTTGTTTTATCCTATGCTTTATTAAATTGTATTTATGTTGTTTTATCCTATGCTTTATTAAATTGTATTTATGTTGTTTTATCCTATGCTTTATTAAATTGTATTTATGTTGTTTTATCCTATGCTTTATTAAATTGTATTTATGTTGTTTTATCCTATGCTTTATTAAATTGTATTATGTTGTTTTATCGTATGCTTTATTAAATTGTATTTATGTTGTTTTATCCTATGCTTTATTAAATTGTGTTTATGTTGTTTTATCCTATGCTTTATTAAATTGTATTAATGTTGTTTTAACCCATGCTTTATTAAATTGTATTTATGTGGTTTTATCCTATGCTTTATTAAATTGTATTTATGTTGTTTTATCCTATGCTTTATTAAATTGTATTTATGTTGTTTTATCGTATGCTTTATTAAACTGCATTTATGTTGTTTTATCCTATGCTTTATTAAACTGCATTTATGTTGTTTTATCCTATGCTTTATTAAATTGTATTTATGTTGTTTTATTCTATGCTTTATTAAATTGTATTTATGTTGTTTTATCCTATGCTTTATTCAATTGTATTTATGTTGATTTATCCTATGCTTTATTAAATTGTATTATGTTGTTTTATCGTATGCTTTATTAAATTGTATTTATGTTGTTTTATCCTATGCTTTATTAAATTGTATTAATATTGTTTTAACCCATGCTTTATTAAATTGTATTTTTTGTGGTTTTATCCTATGCTTTATTAAATTGGATTTATGTTGTTTTATCCTATGATTTATTAAATTGTATTTATGTTGTTTTATCGTATGCTTTATTAAACTGCATTTATGTTGTTTTATCCTATGCTTTATTAAACTGCATTTATGTTGTTTTATCCTATGCTTTATTAAATTGTATTTATGTTGTTTTATCCTATGCTTTATTAAATTGTATTTATGTTGTTTTATCCTATGCTTTATTAAATTGTATTTATGTTGTTTTATCCTATGCTTTATTAAATTGTATTATGTTGTTTTATCGTATGCTTTATTAAATTGTATTTATGTTGTTTTATCCTATGCTTTATTAAATTGTGTTTATGTTGTTTTATCCTAAGGTTTATTAAATTGTATTTATGTTGTTTTATCCTATGCTTTATTAAATTGTATTTATTTTGTTTTATCCTATGCTTTATGAAATTGTATTTATGTTGTTTTATCCTATGCTTTATTAAATTGTATTTATGTTGTTTTATCCTATGCTTTATTAAATTGTATTTATGTTGTTTTATCGTATGCTTTATTAAAGTGCATTTATGTTGTTTTATCCTATGCTTTATTAAATTGTATTAATGTTGTTTTATCCTATGCTTTATTAAATTGTATTTATGTT
This sequence comes from Phyllobates terribilis, assembly GCF_046119375.1. Classification (NCBI taxonomy): domain Eukaryota; kingdom Metazoa; phylum Chordata; class Amphibia; order Anura; family Dendrobatidae; genus Phyllobates; species Phyllobates terribilis. The sequence goes on along the minus strand of NW_027362924.1, from coordinate 3,405,310 downwards.
GTTTTATCCTATGCTTTATTAAATTGTATTTATGTTGTTTTATCCTATGCTTTATTAAATTGTATTTATGTTGTTTTAACCCATGCTTTATTAAATTGTATTTATGTGGTTTTATCCTATGCTTTATTAAATTGTATTTATGTTGTTTTATCCTATGCTTTATTAAATTGTATTTATGTTGTTTTATCCTATGCTTTATTAAATTGTATTTATGTTGTTTTATCATATGCTCTATTAAATTGTATAATGTTGTTTTATCGTATGCTTTATTAAATTGTATTTATGTTGTTTTATCCTATGCTTTATTAAATTGTGTTTATGTTGTTTTATCCTATGCTTTATTAAATTGTATTAATGTTGTTTTAACCCATGCTTTATTAAATTGTATTTTTTGTGGTTTTATCCTATGCTTTATTAAATTGTATTTATGTTGTTTTATCCTATGATTTATTAAATTGTATTTATGTTGTTTTATCGTATGCTTTATTAAACTGCATTTATGTTGTTTTATCCTATGCTTTATTAAACTGCATTTATGTTGTTTTATCCTATGCTTTATTAAATTGTATTAATGTTGTTTTAACCCATGCTTTATTAAATTGTATTTATGTGGTTTTATCCTATGCTTTATTAAATTGTATTTATGTTGTTTTATCCTATGCTTTATTAAATTGTATTTATGTTGTTTTATCCTATGCTTTATTAAATTGTATTTATGTTGTTTTATCCTATGCTTTATTAAATTGTGTTTATGTTGTTTTATCCTATGCTCTATTAAATTGTGTTTATTTTGTTTTATCCTATGCTTTATTAAATTGTATTTATGTTGTTTTAACCCATGTTTTATTACATTGTATTTATGTTGTTTTATCCTATGCTTTATTAAATTGTATATATGTTGTTTTATCCTATGCTTTATTAAATTGTATTTATCTTGTTTTATCCTATGCTTTATTAAATTGTATTTATGTTGTTTTAACCTATGCTTTATTAAATTGTATTTATGTTGTTTTATCCTATGCTTTATTAAATTGTTTTTATGTTGTTTTATCCTATGCTTTATTAAATTGTATTTATGTTGTTTTATCCTATGCTTTATTAAATTGTATTTATGTTGTTTTATCCTATGCTTTATTAAATTGTATTATGTTGTTTTATCGTATGCTTTATTAAATTGTATTTATGTTGTTTTATCCTATGCTTTATTAAATTGTGTTTATGTTGTTTTATCCTATGCTTTATTAAATTGTATTAATGTTGTTTTAACCCATGCTTTATTAAATTGTATTTATGTGGTTTTATCCTATGCTTTATTAAATTGTATTTATGTTGTTTTATCCTATGCTTTATTAAATTGTATTTATGTTGTTTTATCCTATGCTTTATTAAATTGTATTTATGTTGTTTTAACCCATGCTTTATTAAATTGTATTTATGTGGTTTTATCCTATGCTTTATTAAATTGTATTTATGTTGTTTTATCGTATGCTTTATTAAAGTGCATTTATGTTGTTTTATCCTATGCTTTATTAAATTGTATTAATGTTGTTTTATCCTATGCTTTATTAAATTGTATTTATGTTGTTTTATCCTATGCTTTATTAAATTGTATTTATGTTGTTTTATCCTATGCTTTATTAAATTGTATTTATGTTGTTTTAACCCATGCTTTATTAAATTGTATTTATGTGGTTTTATCCTATGCTTTATTAAATTGTATTTATGTTGTTTTATCCTATGCTTTATTAAATTGTATTTATGTTGTTTTATCCTATGCTTTATTAAATTGTATTTATGTGGTTTTATCCTATGCTTTATTAAATTGGATTTATGTTGTTTTATCCTATGATTTATTAAATTGTATTTATGTTGTTTTATCGTATGCTTTATTAAACTGCATTTATGTTGTTTTATCCTATGCTTTATTAAACTGCATTTATGTTGATTTATCCTATGCTTTATTAAATTGTATTTATGTTGTTTTATCCTATGCTTTATTAAATTGTATTTATGTTGTTTTATCCTATGCTTTATTAAATTGTATTTATGTTGTTTTATCCTATGCTTTATTAAATTGTATTATGTTGTTTTATCGTATGCTTTATTAAATTGTATTTATGTTGTTTTATCCTATGCTTTATTAAATTGTGTTTATGTTGTTTTATCCTAAGGTTTATTAAATTGTATTTATGTTGTTTTATCCTATGCTTTATTAAATTGTATTTATTTTGTTTTATCCTATGCTTTATGAAATTGTATTTATGTTGTTTTATGCTATGCTTTATTAAATTGTATTTATGTTGTTTTATCCTATGCTTTATTAAATTGTATTTATGTTGTTTTATCGTATGCTTTATTAAAGTGCATTTATGTTGTTTTATCCTATGCTTTATTAAATTGTATTAATGTTGTTTTATCCTATGCTTTATTAAATTGTATTTATGTTGTTTTATCCTATGCTTTATTAAATTGTATTTATGTTGTTTTATCCTATGCTTTATTAAATTGTATTTATGTTGTTTTAACCCATGCTTTATTAAATTGTATTTATGTGGTTTTATCCTATGCTTTATTAAATTGTATTTATGTTGTTTTATCCTATGCTTTATTAAATTGTATTTATGTTGTTTTATCCTATGCTTTATTAAATTGTATTTATGTTGTTTTATCATATGCTCTATTAAATTGTATAATGTTGTTTTATCGTATGCTTTATTAAATTGTATTTATGTTGTTTTATCCTATGCTTTATTAAATTGTGTTTATGTTGTTTTATCCTATGCTTTATTAAATTGTATTAATGTTGTTTTAACCCATGCTTTATTAAATTGTATTTTTTGTGGTTTTATCCTATGCTTTATTAAATTGTATTTATGTTGTTTTATCCTATGATTTATTAAATTGTATTTATGTTGTTTTATCGTATGCTTTATTAAACTGCATTTATTTTGTTTTATCCTATGCTTTATTAAACTGCATTTATGTTGTTTTATCCTATGCTTTATTAAATTGTATTAATGTTGTTTTAACCCATGCTTTATTAAATTGTATTTATGTGGTTTTATCCTATGCTTTATTAAATTGTATTTATGTTGTTTTATCCTATGCTTTATTAAATTGTATTTATGTTGTTTTATCCTATGCTTTATTAAATTGTATTTATGTTGTTTTATCCTATGCTTTATTAAATTGTGTTTATGTTGTTTTATCCTATGCTCTATTAAATTGTGTTTATTTTGTTTTATCCTATGCTTTATTAAATTGTATTTATGTTGTTTTAACCCATGTTTTATTAAATTGTATTTATGTTGTTTTATCCTATGCTTTATTAAATTGTATATATGTTGTTTTATCCTATGCTTTATTAAATTGTATTTATCTTGTTTTATCCTATGCTTTATTAAATTGTATTTATGTTGTTTTAACCTATGCTTTATTAAATTGTATTTATGTTGTTTTATCCTATGCTTTATTAAATTGTTTTTATGTTGTTTTATCCTATGCTTTATTAAATTGTATTTATGTTGTTTTATCCTATGCTTTATTAAATTGTATTTATGTTGTTTTATCCTATGCTTTATTAAATTGTATTATGTTGTTTTATCGTATGCTTTATTAAATTGTATTTATGTTGTTTTATCCTATGCTTTATTAAATTGTGTTTATGTTGTTTTATCCTATGCTTTATTAAATTGTATTAATGTTGTTTTAACCCATGCTTTATTAAATTGTATTTATGTGGTTTTATCCTATGCTTTATTAAATTGTATTTATGTTGTTTTATCCTATGCTTTATTAAATTGTATTCATGTTGTTTTATCCTATGCTTTATTAAATTGTATTTATGTTGTTTTAACCCATGCTTTATTAAATTGTATTTATGTGGTTTTATCCTATGCTTTATTAAATTGTATTTATGTTGTTTTATCCTATGCTTTATTAAATTGTATTTATGTTGTTTTATCCTATGCTTTATTAAATTGTATTTATGTTGTTTTATCCTATGCTTTATTAAATTGTATTTATGTTGTTTTATCCTATGCTTTATTAAATTGTATTATGTTGTTTTATCGTATGCTTTATTAAATTGTATTTATGTTGTTTTATCCTATGCTTTATTAAATTGTGTTTATGTTGTTTTATCCTATGCTTTATTAAATTGTATTAATGTTGTTTTAACCCATGCTTTATTAAATTGTATTTATGTGGTTTTATCCTATGCTTTATTAAATTGTATTTATGTTGTTTTATCCTATGCTTTATTAAATTGTATTTATGTTGTTTTATCGTATGCTTTATTAAACTGCATTTATGTTGTTTTATCCTATGCTTTATTAAACTGCATTTATGTTGTTTTATCCTATGCTTTATTAAATTGTATTTATGTTGTTTTATTCTATGCTTTATTAAATTGTATTTATGTTGTTTTATCCTATGCTTTATTCAATTGTATTTATGTTGATTTATCCTATGCTTTATTAAATTGTATTATGTTGTTTTATCGTATGCTTTATTAAATTGTATTTATGTTGTTTTATCCTATGCTTTATTAAATTGTATTAATATTGTTTTAACCCATGCTTTATTAAATTGTATTTTTTGTGGTTTTATCCTATGCTTTATTAAATTGGATTTATGTTGTTTTATCCTATGATTTATTAAATTGTATTTATGTTGTTTTATCGTATGCTTTATTAAACTGCATTTATGTTGTTTTATCCTATGCTTTATTAAACTGCATTTATGTTGTTTTATCCTATGCTTTATTAAATTGTATTTATGTTGTTTTATCCTATGCTTTATTAAATTGTATTTATGTTGTTTTATCCTATGCTTTATTAAATTGTATTTATGTTGTTTTATCCTATGCTTTATTAAATTGTATTATGTTGTTTTATCGTATGCTTTATTAAATTGTATTTATGTTGTTTTATCCTATGCTTTATTAAATTGTGTTTATGTTGTTTTATCCTAAGGTTTATTAAATTGTATTTATGTTGTTTTATCCTATGCTTTATTAAATTGTATTTATTTTGTTTTATCCTATGCTTTATGAAATTGTATTTATGTTGTTTTATCCTATGCTTTATTAAATTGTATTTATGTTGTTTTATCCTATGCTTTATTAAATTGTATTTATGTTGTTTTATCGTATGCTTTATTAAAGTGCATTTATGTTGTTTTATCCTATGCTTTATTAAATTGTATTAATGTTGTTTTATCCTATGCTTTATTAAATTGTATTTATGTTGTTTTATCCTATGCTTTATTAAATTGTATTTATGTTGTTTTATCCTATGCTTTATTAAATTGTATTTATGTTGTTTTAACCCATGCTTTATTAAATTGTATTTATGTGGTTTTATCCTATGCTTTATTAAATTGTATTTATGTTGTTTTATCCTATGCTTTATTAAATTGTATTTATGTTGTTTTATCCTATGCTTTATTAAATTGTATTTATGTTGTTTTATCATATGCTCTATTAAATTGTATAATGTTGTTTTATCGTATGCTTTATTAAATTGTATTTATGTTGTTTTATCCTATGCTTTATTAAATTGTGTTTATGTTGTTTTATCCTATGCTTTATTAAATTGTATTAATGTTGTTTTAACCCATGCTTTATTAAATTGTATTTTTTGTGGTTTTATCCTATGCTTTATTAAATTGTATTTATGTTGTTTTATCCTATGATTTATTAAATTGTATTTATGTTGTTTTATCGTATGCTTTATTAAACTGCATTTATGTTGTTTTATCCTATGCTTTATTAAACTGCATTTATGTTGTTTTATCCTATGCTTTATTAAATTGTATTAATGTTGTTTTAACCCATGCTTTATTAAATTGTATTTATGTGGTTTTATCCTATGCTTTATTAAATTGTATTTATGTTGTTTTATCCTATGCTTTATTAAATTGTATTTATGTTGTTTTATCCTATGCTTTATTAAATTGTATTTATGTTGTTTTATCCTATGCTTTATTAAATTGTGTTTATGTTGTTTTATCCTATGCTCTATTAAATTGTGTTTATTTTGTTTTATCCTATGCTTTATTAAATTGTATTTATGTTGTTTTAACCCATGTTTTATTACATTGTATTTATGTTGTTTTATCCTATGCTTTATTAAATTGTATATATGTTGTTTTATCCTATGCTTTATTAAATTGTATTTATCTTGTTTTATCCTATGCTTTATTAAATTGTATTTATGTTGTTTTAACCTATGCTTTATTAAATTGTATTTATGTTGTTTTATCCTATGCTTTATTAAATTGTTTTTATGTTGTTTTATCCTATGCTTTATTAAATTGTATTTATGTTGTTTTATCCTATGCTTTATTAAATTGTATTTATGTTGTTTTATCCTATGCTTTATTAAATTGTATTATGTTGTTTTATCGTATGCTTTATTAAATTGTATTTATGTTGTTTTATCCTATGCTTTATTAAATTGTGTTTATGTTGTTTTATCCTATGCTTTATTAAATTGTATTAATGTTGTTTTAACCCATGCTTTATTAAATTGTATTTATGTGGTTTTATCCTATGCTTTATTAAATTGTATTTATGTTGTTTTATCCTATGCTTTATTAAATTGTATTTATGTTGTTTTATCCTATGCTTTATTAAATTGTATTTATGTTGTTTTAACCCATGCTTTATTAAATTGTATTTATGTGGTTTTATCCTATGCTTTATTAAATTGTATTTATGTTGTTTTATCGTATGCTTTATTAAAGTGCATTTATGTTGTTTTATCCTATGCTTTATTAAATTGTATTAATGTTGTTTTATCCTATGCTTTATTAAATTGTATTTATGTTGTTTTATCCTATGCTTTATTAAATTGTATTTATGTTGTTTTATCCTATGCTTTATTAAATTGTATTTATGTTGTTTTAACCCATGCTTTATTAAATTGTATTTATGTGGTTTTATCCTATGCTTTATTAAATTGTATTTATGTTGTTTTATCCTATGCTTTATTAAATTGTATTTATGTTGTTTTATCCTATGCTTTATTAAATTGTATTTATGTTGTTTTATCATATGCTCTATTAAATTGTATAATGTTGTTTTATCGTATGCTTTATTAAATTGTATTTATGTTGTTTTATCCTATGCTTTATTAAATTGTGTTTATGTTGTTTTATCCTATGCTTTATTAAATTGTATTAATGTTGTTTTAACCCATGCTTTATTAAATTGTATTTTTTGTGGTTTTATCCTATGCTTTATTAAATTGTATTTATGTTGTTTTAACCCATGTTTTATTAAATTGTATTTATGTTGTTTTATCCTATGCTTTATTAAATTGTATATATGTTGTTTTATCCTATGCTTTATTAAATTGTATTTATCTTGTTTTATCCTATGCTTTATTAAATTGTATTTATGTTGTTTTAACCTATGCTTTATTAAATTGTATTTATGTTGTTTTATCCTATGCTTTATTAAATTGTTTTTATGTTGTTTTATCCTATGCTTTATTAAATTGTATTTATGTTGTTTTATCCTATGCTTTATTAAATTGTATTTATGTTGTTTTATCCTATGCTTTATTAAATTGTATTATGTTGTTTTATCGTATGCTTTATTAAATTGTATTTATGTTGTTTTATCCTATGCTTTATTAAATTGTGTTTATGTTGTTTTATCCTATGCTTTATTAAATTGTATTAATGTTGTTTTAACCCATGCTTTATTAAATTGTATTTATGTGGTTTTATCCTATGCTTTATTAAATTGTATTTATGTTGTTTTATCCTATGCTTTATTAAATTGTATTTATGTTGTTTTATCCTATGCTTTATTAAATTGTATTTATGTTGTTTTAACCCATGCTTTATTAAATTGTATTTATGTGGTTTTATCCTATGCTTTATTAAATTGTATTTATGTTGTTTTATCCTATGCTTTATTAAATTGTATTTATGTTGTTTTATCCTATGCTTTATTAAATTGTATTTATGTTGTTTTATCCTATGCTTTATTAAATTGTATTTATGTTGTTTTATCCTATGCTTTATTAAATTGTATTTATGTTGTTTTATCCTATGCATTATTAAATTGTATTATGTTGTTTTATCGTATGCTTTATTAAATTGTATTTATGTTGTTTTATCCTATGCTTTATTAAATTGTGTTTATGTTGTTTTATCCTATGCTTTATTAAATTGTATTAATGTTGTTTTAACCCATGCTTTATTAAATTGTATTTATGTGGTTTTATCCTATGCTTTATTAAATTGTATTTATGTTGTTTTATCCTATGCTTTATTAAATTGTATTCATGTTGTTTTATCGTATGCTTTATTAAACTGCATTTATGTTGTTTTATCCTATGCTTTATTAAACTGCATTTATGTTGTTTTATCCTATGCTTTATTAAATTGTATTTATGTTGTTTTATTCTATGCTTTATTAAATTGTATTTATGTTGTTTTATCCTATGCTTTATTCAATTGTATTTATGTTGATTTATCCTATGCTTTATTAAATTGTATTATGTTGTTTTATCGTATGCTTTATTAAATTGTATTTATGTTGTTTTATCCTATGCTTTATTAAATTGTGTTTATGTTGTTTTATCCTATGCTTTATTAAATTGTATTAATGTTGTTTTAACCCATGCTTTATTAAATTGTATTTATGTGGTTTTATCCTAAGCTTTATTAAATTGTATTTATGTTGTTTTATCCTATGCTTTATTAAACTGCATTTATGTTGTTTTATCCTATGCTTTATTAAACTGCATTTATGTTGTATTATCCTATGCTTTATTAAATTGTATTTATGTTGTTTTATCCTATGCTTTATTAAATTGTATTTATGTTGTTTTATCCTATGCTTTATTAAATTGTATTATGTTGTTTTATCGTATGCTTTATTAAATTGTATTTATGTTGTTTTATCCTATGCTTTATTAAATTGTGTTTATGTTGTTTTATCCTATGCTTTATTAAATTGTATTAATGTTGTTTTAACCCATGCTTTATTAAATTGTATTTATGTGGTTTTATCCTATGCTTTATTAAATTGTATTTATGTTGTTTTACCCTATGCTTTATTAAATTGTATTTATGTTGTTTTATCCTATGCTTTATTAAATTGTATTTATGTTGTTTTATCCTATGCTTTATTAAATTGTGTTTATGTTGTTTTATCCTATGCTCTATTAAATTGTGTTTATTTTGTTTTATCCTATGCTTTATTAAATTGTATTTATGTTGTTTTAACCCATGTTTTATTAAATTGTATTTATGTTGTTTTATCCTATGCTTTATTAAATTGTATATATGTTGTTTTATCCTATGCTTTATTAAATTGTATTTATCTTGTTTTGTCCTATGCTTTATTAAATTGTATTTATGTTGTTTTAACCTATGCTTTATTAAATTGTATTTATGTTGTTTTATCCTATGCTTTATTAAATTGTATTTATGTTGTTTTATCCTATGCTTTATTAAATTGTATTTATATTGTTTTATCCTATGCTTTATTAAATTGTATTTATGTTGTTTTATCCTATGCTTTATTAAATTGTATTATGTTGTTTTATCGTATGCTTTATTAAATTGTATTTATGTTGTTTTATCCTATGCTTTATTAAATTGTGTTTATGTTGTTTTATCCTATGCTTTATTAAATTGTATTAATGTTGTTTTAACCCATGCTTTATTAAATTGTATTTATGTGGTTTTATCCTATGCTTTATTAAATTGTATTTATGTTGTTTTATCCTATGCTTTATTAAATTGTGTTTATGTTGTTTTATCCTATGCTTTATTAAATTGTATTAATGTTGTTTTAACCCATGCTTTATTAAATTGTATTTATGTGGTTTTATCCTATGCTTTATTAAATTGTATTTATGTTGTTTTATCCTATGCTTTATTAAATTGTATTTATGTTGTTTTATCCTATGCTTTATTAAATTGTATTTATGTTGTTTTAACCCATGCTTTATTAAATTGTATTTATGTGGTTTTATCCTATGCTTTATTAAATTGTATTTATGTTGTTTTATCCTATGCTTTATTAAATTGTATTTATGTTGTTTTATCCTATGCTTTATTAAATTGTATTTATGTTGTTTTATCCTATGCTTTATTAAATTGTATTTATGTTGTTTTATCCTATGCTTTATTAAATTGTATTTATGTTGTTTTATCCTATGCTTTATTAAATTGTGTTTATTTTGTTTTATCCTATGCTTTATTAAATTGTATTTATGTTGTTTTAACCCATGTTGTATTAAATTGTATTTATGTTGTTTTATCCTATGCTTTATTAAATTGTATATATGTTGTTTTATCCTATGCTTTATTAAATTGTATTTATCTTGTTTTGTCCTATGCTTTATTAAATTGTATTTATGTTGTTTTAACCTATGCTTTATTAAATTGTATTTATGTTGTTTTATCCTATGCTTTATTAAATTGTATTTATGTTGTTTTATCCTATGCTTTATTAAATTGTGTTTATGTTGTTTTATCCTAAGGTTTATTAAATTGTATTTATGTTGTTTTATCCTATGCTTTATTAAATTGTATTTATTTTGTTTTATCCTATGCTTTATGAAATTGTATTTATGTTGTTTTATCCTATGCTTTATTAAATTGTATTTATGTTGTTTTATCCAATGCTTTATTAAATTGTATTTATGTTGTTTTATCGTATGCTTTATTAAAGTGCATTTATGTTGTTTTATCATATGCTTTATTAAATTGTATTAATGTTGTTTTATCCTATGCTTTATTAAATTGTATTTATGTTGTTTTATCCTATGCTTTATTAAATTGTATTTATGTTGTTTTATCCTATGCTTTATTAAATTGTATTTATCTTGTTTTAACCCATGCTTTATTAAATTGTATTTATGTGGTTTTATCCTATGCTTTATTAAATTGTGTTTATGTTGTTTTATCCTATGCTTTATTAAATTGTATTAATATTGTTTTAACCCATGCTTTATTAAATTGTATTTTTTGTGGTTTTATCCTATGCTTTATTAAATTGGATTTATGTTGTTTTATCCTATGATTTATTAAATTGTATTTATGTTGTTTTATCGTATGCTTTATTAAACTGCATTTATGTTGTTTTATCCTATGCTTAATTAAACTGCATTTATGTTGTTTTATCCTATGCTTTATTAAATTGTATTTATGTTGTTTTATCCTATGCTTTATTAAATTGTATTTATGTTGTTTTATCCTATGCTTTATTAAATTGTATTTATGTTGTTTTATCCTATGCTTTATTAAATTGTATTATGTTGTTTTATCGTATGCTTTATTAAATTGTATTTATGTTGTTTTATCCTATGCTTTATTAAATTGTGTTTATGTTGCTTTATCCTATGCTTTATTAAATTGTATTAATGTTGTTTTAACCCATGCTTTATTAAATTGTATTTATGTGGTTTTATCCTATGCTTTATTAAATTGTATTTATGTTGTTTTATCCTATGCTTTATTAAATTGTATTTATGTTGTTTTAACCCATGCTTTATTAAATTGTATTTATGTGGTTTTATCCTATGCTTTATTAAATTGTATTTATGTTGTTTTATCCTATGCTTTATTAAATTGTATTTATGTTGTTTTATCCTATGCTTTATTAAATTGTATTTATGTAGTTTTATCCTATGCTTTATTAAATTGTATTTATGTTGTTTTATCCTATGCTTTATTAAAGTGCATTTATGTTGTTTTATCCTATGCTTTATTAAATTGTATTTATGTTGTTTTATCCTATGCTTTATTAAATTGTATTTAAGTTGTTTTATCCTATGCTTAATTAAATTGTATTTATGTTGTTTTATCCTATGCTTTATTAAATTGTATTTATGTTGTTTTATCGTATGCTTTATTAAATTGTATTTATGTTGTTTTATCCTATGCTCTATTAAATTGTGTTTATTTTGTTTTATCCTATGCTTTATTAAATTGTATTTATGTTGTTTTAACCCATGTTTTATTAAATTGTATTTATGTTGTTTTATCCTATGCTTTATTAAATTGTATATATGTTGTTTTATCCTATGCTTTATTAAATTGTATTTATCTTGTTTTGTCCTATGCTTTATTAAATTGTATTTATGTTGTTTTAACCTATGCTTTATTAAATTGTATTTATGTTGTTTTATCCTATGCTTTATTAAATTGTCTTTATGTTGTTTTATCCTATGCTTTATTAAATTGTATTTATGTTGTTTTATCCTATGCTTTATTAAATTGTATTTATGTTGTTTTATCCTATGCTTTATTAAATTGTATTTATGTTGTTTTATCCTATGCTTTATTAAATTGTATTTATGTTGTTTTATCATATGCTCTATTAAATTGTATTATGTTGTTTTATCGTATGCTTTATTAAATTGTATTTATGTTGTTTTATCCTATGCTTTATTAAATTGTATTTACGTTGTTTTATCCTATGCTTTATTAAATTGTATTTATGTTGTTTTATCCTATGCTTTATTAAATTGTATTTATGTTGTTTTAACCCATGCTTTATTAAATTGTATTTATGTGGTTTTATCCTATGCTTTATTAAATTGTATTTATGTTGTTTTATCCTATGCTTTATTAAATTGTATTTATGTTGTTTTATCCTATGCTTTATTAAATTGTATTTATGTTGTTTTATCCTATGCTTTATTAAATTGTATTTATGTTGTTTTATCCTATGCTTTATTAAATTGTGTTTATGTTGTTTTATCCTATGCTTTATTAAATTGTATTAATGTTGTTTTAACCCATGCTTTATTAAATTGTATTTTTTGTGGTTTTATCCTATGCTTTATTAAATTGTATTTATGTTGTTTTATCCTATGATTTATTAAATTGTATTTATGTTGTTTTATCCTATGCTTTATTAAACTGCATTTATGTTGTTTTATCCTATGCTTTATTAAACTGCATTTATGTTGTTTTATCCTATGCTTTATTAAATTGTATTTATGTTGTTTTATCCTATGCTTTATTAAATTGTATTTATGTTGTTTTATCCTATGCTTTATTAAATTGTATTTATGTTGTTTTATCCTATGCTTTATTAAATTGTATTATGTTGTTTTATCGTATGCTTTATTAAATTGTATTTATGTTGTTTTATCCTATGCTTTATTAAATTGTGTTTATGTTGTTTTATCATATGCTCTATTAAATTGTATTATGTTGTTTTATCGTATGCTTTATTAAATTGTATTTATGTTGTTTTATCCTATGCTTTATTAAATTGTGTTTATGTTGTTTTATCCTATGCTTTATTAAATTGTATTAATGTTGTTTTAACCCATGCTTTATTAAATTGTATTTTTTGTGGTTTTATCCTATGCTTTATTAAATTGTATTTATGTTGTTTTATCCTATGATTTATTAAATTGTATTTATGTTGTTTTATCCTATGCTTTATTAAACTGCATTTATGTTGTTTTATCCTATGCTTTATTAAACTGCATTTATGTTGTTTTATCCTATGCTTTATTAAATTGTATTTATGTTGTTTTATCCTATGCTTTATTAAATTGTATTTATGTTGTTTTATCCTATGCTTTATTAAATTGTATTTATGTTGTTTTATCCTATGCTTTATTAAATTGTATTATGTTGTTTTATCGTATGCTTTATTAAATTGTATTTATGTTGTTTTATCCTATGCTTTATTAAATTGTGTTTATGTTGTTTTATCCTATGCTATATTAAATTGTATTAATGTTGTTTTAACCCATGCTTTATTAAATTGTATTTATGTGGTTTTATCCTATGCTTTATTAAATTGTATTTATGTTGTTTTATCCTATGCTTTATTAAATTGTATTTATGTTGTTTTATCGCATGCTTTATTAAACTGCATTTATGTTGTTTTATCCTATGCTTTATTAAACTGCATTTATGTTGTTTTATCCTATGCTTTATTAAATTGTATTTATGTTGTTTTATTCTATGCTTTATTAAATTGTATTTATGTTGTTTTATCCTATGCTTTATTCAATTGTATTTATGTTGATTTATCCTATGCTTTATTAAATTGTATTATGTTGTTTTATCGTATGCTTTATTAAATTGTATTTATGTTGTTTTATCCTATGCTTTATTAAATTGTGTTTATGTTGTTTTATCCTATGCTTTATTAAATTGTATTAATGTTGTTTTAACCCATGTTTTATTAAATTGTATTTATGTTGTTTTATCCTATGCTTTATTAAATTGTATTTATCTTGTTTTATCCTATGCTTTATTAAATTGTGTTTATGTTGTTTTATCCTATGCTTTATTAAATTGTATTAATGTTGTTTTAACCCATGCTTTATTAAATTGTATTTATGTGGTTTTATCCTAAGCTTTATTAAATTGTATTTATGTTGTTTTATCCTATGCTTTATTAAACTGCATTTATGTTGTTTTATCCTATGCTTTATTAAACTGCATTTATGTTGTTTTATCCTATGCTTTATTAAATTGTATTTATGTTGTTTTATCCTATGCTTTATTAAATTGTATTTATGTTGTTTTATCCTATGCTTTATTAAATTGTATTTATGTTGTTTTATCCTATGCTTTATTAAATTGTATTATGTTGTTTTATCGTATGCTTTATTAAATTGTATTTATGTTGTTTTATCCTATGCTTTATTAAATTGTGTTTATGTTGTTTTATCCTATGCTTTATTAAATTGTATTAATGTTGTTTTAACCCATGCTTTATTAAATTGTATTTATGTGGTTTTATCCTATGCTTTATTAAATTGTATTTATGTTGTTTTATCCTATGCTTTATTAAATTGTATTTAAGTTGTTTTATCCTATGCTTTATTAAATTGTATTTATGTTGTTTTAACCCATGCTTTATTAAATTGTATTTATGTGGTTTTATCCTATGCTTTATTAAATTGTATTTATGTTGTTTTATCCTATGCTTTATTAAATTGTATTTATGTTGTTTTATCCTATGCTTTATTAAATTGTATTTATGTTGTTTTATCCTATGCTTTATTAAATTGTATTTATGTTGTTTTATCCTATGCTTTATTAAATTGTATTTATGTTGTTTTATCCTATGCTTTATTAAATTGTATTATGTTGTTTTATCGTATGCTTTATTAAATTGTATTTATGTTGTTTTATCCTATGCTTTATTAAATTGTGTTTATGTTGTTTTATCCTATGCTTTTTTAAATTGTATTAATGTTGTTTTAACCCATGCTTTATTAAATTGTATTTATGTGGTTTTATCCTATGCTTTATTAAATTGTATTTATGTTGTTTTATCCTATGCTTTATTAAATTGTATTTATGTTGTTTTATCGTATGCTTTATTAAACTGCATTTATGTTGTTTTATCCTATGCTTTATTAAACTGCATTTATGTTGTTTTATCCTATGCTTTATTAAATTGTATTTATGTTGTTTTATTCTATGCTTTATTAAATTGTATTTATGTTGTTTTATCCTATGCTTTATTCAATTGTATTTATGTTGATTTATCCTATGCTTTATTAAATTGTATTATGTTGTTTTATCGTATGCTCTATTAAATTGTATTATGTTGTTTTATCGTATGCTTTATTAAATTGTATTTATGTTGTTTTATCCTATGCTTTATTAAATTGTGTTTATGTTGTTTTATCGTATGCTTTATTAAATTGTATTTATGTTGTTTTATCCTATGCTTTATTAAATTGTGTTTATGTTGTTTTATCCTATGCTTTATTAAATTGTATTAATGTTGTTTTAACCCATGCTTTATTAAATTGTATTTTTTGTGGTTTTATCCTATGCTTTATTAAATTGTATTTATGTTGTTTTATCCTATGATTTATTAAATTGTATTTATGTTGTTTTATCCTATGCTTTATTAAACTGCATTTATGTTGTTTTATCCTATGCTTTATTAAACTGCATTTATGTTGTTTTATCCTATGCTTTATTAAATTGTATTTATGTTGTTTTATCCTATGCTTTATTAAATTGTATTTATGTTGTTTTATCCTATGCTTTATTAAATTGTATTTATGTTGTTTTATCCTATGCTTTATTAAATTGTATTATGTTGTTTTATCGTATGCTTTATTAAATTGTATTTATGTTGTTTTATCCTATGCTTTATTAAATTGTGTTTATGTTGTTTTATCCTATGCTTTATTAAATTGTATTAATGTTGTTTTAACCAATGCTTTATTAAATTGTATTTATGTGGTTTTATCCTATGCTTTATTAAATTGTATTTATGTTGTTTTATCCTATGCTTTATTAAATTGTATTTATGTTGTTTTATCCTATGCTTTATTAAATTGTATTTATGTTGTTTTATCCTATGCTTTATTAAATTGTGTTTATGTTGTTTTATTCTATGCTCTATTAAATTGTGTTTATTTTGTTTTATCCTATGCTTTATTAAATTGTATTTATGTTGTTTTAACCCATGTTTTATTAAATTGTATTTATGTTGTTTTATCCTATGCTTTATTAAATTGTATATATGTTGTTTTATCCTATGCTTTATTAAATTGTATTTATCTTGTTTTGTCCTATGCTTTATTAAATTGTATTTATGTTGTTTTAACCTATGCTTTATTAAATTGTATTAATGTTGTTTTAACCCATGCTTTATTAAATTGTATTTATGTGGTTTTATCCTATGCTTTATTAAATTGTATTTATGTTGTTTTATCCTATGCTTTATTAAATTGTATTTATGTTGTTTTATCGTATGCTTTATTAAACTGCATTTATGTTGTTTTATCCTATGCTTTATTAAACTGCATTTATGTTGTTTTATCCTATGCTTTATTAAATTGTATTTATGTTGTTTTATTCTATGCTTTATTAAATTGTATTTATGTTGTTTTATCCTATGCTTTATTCAATTGTATTTATGTTGATTTATCCTATGCTTTATTAAATTGTATTATGTTGTTTTATCGTATGCTCTATTAAATTGTATTATGTTGTTTTATCGTATGCTTTATTAAATTGTATTTATGTTGTTTTATCCTATGCTTTATTAAATTGTGTTTATGTTGTTTTATCGTATGCTTTATTAAATTGTATTTATGTTGTTTTATCCTATGCTTTATTAAATTGTGTTTATGTTGTTTTATCCTATGCTTTATTAAATTGTATTAATGTTGTTTTAACTCATGCTTTATTAAATTTTATTTTTTGTGGTTTTATCCTATGCTTTATTAAATTGTATTTATGTTGTTTTATCCTATGATTTATTAAATTGTATTTATGTTGTTTTATGCTATGCTTTATTAAACTGCATTTATGTTGTTTTATCCTATGCTTTATTAAACTGCATTTATGTTGTTTTATCCTATGCTTTATTAAATTGTATTTATGTTGTTTTATCCTATGCTTTATTAAATTGTATTTATGTTGTTTTATCCTATGCTTTATTAAATTGTATTTATGTTGTTTTATCCTATGCTTTATTAAATTGTATTATGTTGTTTTATCGTATGCTTTATTAAATTGTATTTATGTTGTTTTATCCTATGCTTTATTAAATTGTGTTTATGTTGTTTTATCCTATGCTTTATTAAATTGTATTAATGTTGTTTTAACCCATGCTTTATTAAATTGTATTTATGTGGTTTTATCCTATGCTTTATTAAATTGTATTTATGTTGTTTTATCCTATGCTTTATTAAATTGTATTTATGTTGTTTTATCCTATGCTTTATTAAATTGTATTTATGTTGTTTTATCCTATGCTTTATTAAATTGTGTTTATGTTGTTTTATCCTATGCTCTATTAAATTGTGTTTATTTTGTTTTATCCTATGCTTTATTAAATTGTATTTATGTTGTTTTAACCCATGTTTTATTAAATTGTATTTATGTTGTTTTATCCTATGCTTTATTAAATTGTATATATGTTGTTTTATCCTATGCTTTATTAAATTGTATTTATCTTGTTTTGTCCTATGCTTTATTAAATTGTATTTATGTTGTTTTAACCTATGCTTTATTAAATTGTATTTATGTTGTTTTATCCTATGCTTTATTAAATTGTATTTATGTTGTTTTATCCTATGCTTTATTAAATTGTATTTATGTTGTTTTATCCTATGCTTTATTAAATTGTATTATGTTGTTTTATCGTATGCTTTATTAAACTGTATTTATGTTGTTTTATCCTATGCTTTATTAAATTGTGTTTATGTTGTTTTATCCTATGCTTTATTAAATTGTATTAATGTTGTTTTAACCCATGCTTTATTAAATTGTATTTATGTGGTTTTATCCTATGCTTTATTAAATTGTATTTATGTTGTTTTATCCTATGCTTTATTAAATTGTATTTATGTTGTTTTATCCTATGCTTTATTAAATTGTATTTATGTTGTTTTAA
Organism: Phyllobates terribilis; assembly: GCF_046119375.1. NCBI lineage: Eukaryota > Metazoa > Chordata > Amphibia > Anura > Dendrobatidae > Phyllobates > Phyllobates terribilis. The sequence goes on along the minus strand of NW_027362924.1, from coordinate 3,386,928 downwards.
CCCATGCTTTATTAAATTGTATTTATGTGGTTTTATCCTATGCTTTATTAAATTGTATTTATGTTGTTTTATCCTATGCTTTATTAAATTGTATTATGTTGTTTTATCGTATGCTTTATTAAATTGTATTTATGTTGTTTTATCCTATGCTTTATTAAATTGTATTTATGTTGTTTTATCCTATGCTTTATTAAATTGTATTTATGTTGTTTTATCCTATGCTTTATTAAATTGTATTATGTTGTTTTATCGTATGCTTTATTAAATTGTATTTATGTTGTTTTATCCTATGCTTTATTAAATTGTGTTTATGTTGTTTTATCCTATGCTTTATTAAATTGTATTAATGTTGTTTTAACCCATGCTTTATTAAATTGTATTTATGTGGTTTTATCCTATGCTTTATTAAATTGTATTTATGTTGTTTTATCCTATGCTTTATTAAATTGTATTTATGTTGTTTTATCGTATGCTTTATTAAACTGCATTTATGTTGTTTTATCCTATGCTTTATTAAACTGAATTTATGTTGTTTTATCCTATGCTTTATTAAATTGTATTTATGTTGTTTTATTCTATGCTTTATTAAATTGTATTTATGTTGTTTTATCCTATGCTTTATTCAATTGTATTTATGTTGATTTATCCTATGCTTTATTAAATTGTATTATGTTGTTTTATCGTATGCTTTATTAAATTGTATTTATGTTGTTTTATCCTATGCTTTATTAAATTGTGTTTATGTTGTTTTATCCTATGCTTTATTAAATTGTATTAATGTTGTTTTAACCCATGCTTTATTAAATTGTATTTATGTGGTTTTATCCTATGCTTTATTAAATTGTATTTATGTTGTTTTATCCTATGCTTTATTAAATTGTATTTATGTTGTTTTATCCTATGCTTTATTAAATTGTATTTATGTTGTTTTATCCTATGCTTTATTAAATTGTGTTTATGTTGTTTTATCCTATGCTCTATTAAATTGTGTTTACTTTGTTTTATCCTATGCTTTATTAAATTGTATTTATGTTGTTTTAACCCATGTTTTATTAAATTGTATTTATGTTGTTTTATCCTATGCTTTATTAAATTGTATATATGTTGTTTTATCCTATGCTTTATTAAATTGTATTTATCTTGTTTTGTCCTATGCTTTATTAAATTGTATTTATGTTGTTTTAACCTATGCTTTATTAAATTGTATTTATGTTGTTTTATCCTATGCTTTATTAAATTGTATTTATGTTGTTTTATCCTATGCTTTATTAAATTGTATTTATGTTGTTTTATCCTATGCTTTATTAAATTGTATTTATGTTGTTTTATCCTATGCTTTATTAAATTGTATTATGTTGTTTTATCGTATGCTTTATTAAATTGTATTTATGTTGTTTTATCCTATGCTTTATTAAATTGTGTTTATGTTGTTTTATCCTATGCTTTATTAAATTGTATTAATGTTGTTTTAACCCATGCTTTATTAAATTGTATTTATGTGGTTTTATCCTATGCTTTATTAAATTGTATTTATGTTGTTTTATCCTATGCTTTATTAAATTGTATTTATGTTGTTTTATCGTATGCTTTATTAAACTGCATTTATGTTGTTTTATCCTATGCTTTATTAAACTGCATTTATGTTGTTTTATCCTATGCTTTATTAAACTGCATTTATGTTGTTTTATCCTATGCTTTATTAAATTGTATTTATGTTGTTTTATTCTATGCTTTATTAAATTGTATTTATGTTGTTTTATCCTATGCTTTATTCAATTGTATTTATGTTGATTTATCCTATGCTTTATTAAATTGTATTATGTTGTTTTATCGTATGCTTTATTAAATTGTATTTATGTTGTTTTATCCTATGCTTTATTGTGTTTATGTTGTTTTATCCTATGCTTTATTAAATTGTATTTATGTTGTTTTAACCCATGCTTTATTAAATTGTATTTATGTGGTTTTATCCTAAGCTTTATTAAATTGTATTTATGTTGTTTTATCCTATGCTTTATTAAATTGTATTTATGTTGTTTTATCCTATGCTTTATTAAATTGTATTTATGTTGTTTTAACCCATGCTTTATTAAATTGTATTTATGTGGTTTTATCCTATGCTTTATTAAATTGTATTTATGTTGTTTTATCCTATGCTTTATTAAATTGTATTTATGTTGTTTTATCCTATGCTTTATTAAATTGTATTTATGTTGTTTTATCCTATGCTTTATTAAATTGTATTTATGTTGTTTTATCCTATGCTTTATTAAATTGTATTATGTTGTTTTATCGTATGCTTTATTAAATTGTATTTATGTTGTTTTATCCTATGCTTTATTAAATTGTGTTTATGTTGTTTTATCCTATGCTTTATTAAATTGTAATAATGTTGTTTTAACCCATGCTTTATTAAATAGTATTTATGTGGTTTTATCCTATGCTTTATTAAATTGTATTTATGTTGTTTTATCCTATGCTTTATTAAATTGTATTTATGTTGTTTTATCGTATGCTTTATTAAACTGCATTTATGTTGTTTTATCCTATGCTTTATTAAACTGCATTTATGTTGTTTTATCCTATGCTTTATTAAATTGTATTTATGTTGTTTTATCCTATGCTTTATTAAATTGTATTTATGTTGTTTTATCCTATGCTTTATTAAATTGTATTTATGTGGTTTTATCCTATGCTTTATTAAATTGTATTTATGTTGTTTTATCCTATGCTTTATTAAATTGTATTTATGTTGTTTTATCCTATGCTTTATTAAATTGTATTTATGTGGTTTTATCCTATGCTTTATTAAATTGTATTTATGCTGTTTTATCCTATGCTTTATTAAATTGTATTTATGTTGTTTTATCCTATGCTTTAATAAATTGTATGTATGTTGTTTTGTCCTATGCTTTATTAAATTGTATTTATGTTGTTTTAACCCATGCTTTATTAAATTGTATTTATGTTGTTTTATCCTGTGCTTTATTAAATTGTATTTATGTTGTTTTATCCTATGCTTTATTAAATTGTATTTATGTTGTTTTTTCCTATGCTTTATTAAATTGTATTTATTTTGTTTTATCCTATGCTTTAATAAATTGTATTTATGTTGTTTTGTCCTATGCTTTATTAAATTGTATTTATGTTATTTTAACCCATGCTTTATTAAATTGTATTTATGTTGTTTTATCCTATGCTTTATGAAATTGTATTTATGTTGTTTTATCCTATGCTTTATTAAATTGTATTTATGTTGTTTTATCCTATGCTTTATTAAATTGTATTTATGTTGTTTTATCGTATGCTTTATTAAAGTGCATTTATGTTGTTTTATCCTATGCTTTATTAAATTGTATTAATGTTGTTTTATCCTATGCTTTATTAAATTGTATTTATGTTGTTTTATCCTATGCTTTATTAAATTGTGTTTATGTTGTTTTATCCTATGCTTTATTAAATTGTATTAATGTTGTTTTAACCAATGCTTTATTAAATTGTATTTATGTGGTTTTATCCTATGCTTTATTAAATTGTATTTATGTTGTTTTATCCTATGCTTTATTAAATTGTATTTATGTTGTTTTATCCTATGCTTTATTAAATTGTATTTATGTTGTTTTATCCTATGCTTTATTAAATTGCGTTTATGTTGTTTTATTCTATGCTCTATTAAATTGTGTTTATTTTGTTTTATCCTATGTTTTATTAAATTGTATTTATGTTGTTTTAACCCATGTTTTATTAAATTGTATTTATGTTGTTTTATCCTATGCTTTATTAAATTGTATATATGTTGTTTTATCCTATGCTTTATTAAATTGTATTTATCTTGTTTTGTCCTATGCTTTATTAAATTGTATTTATGTTGTTTTAACCTATGCTTTATTAAATTGTATTAATGTTGTTTTAACCCATGCTTTATTAAATTGTATTTATGTGGTTTTATCCTATGCTTTATTAAATTGTATTTATGTTGTTTTATCCTATGCTTTATTAAATTGTATTTATGTTGTTTTATCGTATGCTTTATTAAACTGCATTTATGTTGTTTTATCCTATGCTTTATTAAACTGCATTTATGTTGTTTTATCCTATGCTTTATTAAATTGTATTTATGTTGTTTTATTCTATGCTTTATTAAATTGTATTTATGTTGTTTTATCCTATGCTTTATTCAATTGTATTTATGTTGATTTATCCTATGCTTTATTAAATTGTATTATGTTGTTTTATCGTATGCTCTATTAAATTGTATTATGTTGTTTTATCGTATGCTTTATTAAATTGTATTTATGTTGTTTTATCCTATGCTTTATTAAATTGTGTTTATGTTGTTTTATCGTATGCTTTATTAAATTGTATTTATGTTGTTTTATCCTATGCTTTATTAAATTGTGTTTATGTTGTTTTATCCTATGCTTTATTAAATTGTATTAATGTTGTTTTAACCCATGCTTTATTAAATTTTATTTTTTGTGGTTTTATCCTATGCTTTATTAAATTGTATTTATGTTGTTTTATCCTATGATTTATTAAATTGTATTTATGTTGTTTTATGCTATGCTTTATTAAACTGCATTTATGTTGTTTTATCCTATGCTTTATTAAACTGCATTTATGTTGTTTTATCCTATGCTTTATTAAATTGTATTTATGTTGTTTTATCCTATGCTTTATTAAATTGTATTTATGTTGTTTTATCCTATGCTTTATTAAATTGTATTTATGTTGTTTTATCCTATGCTTTATTAAATTGTATTTATGTTGTTTTATCCTATGCTTTATTAAATTGTATTATGTTGTTTTATCGTATGCTTTATTAAATTGTATTTATGTTGTTTTATCCTATGCTTTATTAAATTGTGTTTATGTTGTTTTATCCTATGCTTTATTAAATTGTATTAATGTTGTTTTAACCCATGCTTTATTAAATTGTATTTATGTGGTTTTATCCTATGCTTTATTAAATTGTATTTATGTTGTTTTATCCTATGCTTTATTAAATTGTATTTATGTTGTTTTATCGTATGCTTTATTAAACTGCATTTATGTTGTTTTATCCTATGCTTTATTAAACTGCATTTATGTTGTTTTATCCTATGCTTTATTAAACTGCATTTATGTTGTTTTATCCTATGCTTTATTAAATTGTATTTATGTTGTTTTATTCTATGCTTTATTAAATTGTATTTATGTTGTTTTATCCTATGCTTTATTCAATTGTATTTATGTTGATTTATCCTATGCTTTATTAAATTGTATTATGTTGTTTTATCGTATGCTTTATTAAATTGTATTTATGTTGTTTTATCCTATGCTTTATTGTGTTTATGTTGTTTTATCCTATGCTTTATTAAATTGTATTTATGTTGTTTTAACCCATGCTTTATTAAATTGTATTTATGTGGTTTTATCCTAAGCTTTATTAAATTGTATTTATGTTGTTTTATCCTATGCTTTATTAAATTGTATTTATGTTGTTTTATCCTATGCTTTATTAAATTGTATTTATGTTGTTTTAACCCATGCTTTATTAAATTGTATTTATGTGGTTTTATCCTATGCTTTATTAAATTGTATTTATGTTGTTTTATCCTATGCTTTATTAAATTGTATTTATGTTGTTTTATCCTATGCTTTATTAAATTGTATTTATGTTGTTTTATCCTATGCTTTATTAAATTGTATTTATGTTGTTTTATCCTATGCTTTATTAAATTGTATTATGTTGTTTTATCGTATGCTTTATTAAATTGTATTTATGTTGTTTTATCCTATGCTTTATTAAATTGTGTTTATGTTGTTTTATCCTATGCTTTATTAAATTGTAATAATGTTGTTTTAACCCATGCTTTATTAAATAGTATTTATGTGGTTTTATCCTATGCTTTATTAAATTGTATTTATGTTGTTTTATCCTATGCTTTATTAAATTGTATTTATGTTGTTTTATCGTATGCTTTATTAAACTGCATTTATGTTGTTTTATCCTATGCTTTATTAAACTGCATTTATGTTGTTTTATCCTATGCTTTATTAAATTGTATTTATGTTGTTTTATCCTATGCTTTATTAAATTGTATTTATGTTGTTTTATCCTATGCTTTATTAAATTGTATTTATGTGGTTTTATCCTATGCTTTATTAAATTGTATTTATGTTGTTTTATCCTATGCTTTATTAAATTGTATTTATGTTGTTTTATCCTATGCTTTATTAAATTGTATTTATGTGGTTTTATCCTATGCTTTATTAAATTGTATTTATGCTGTTTTATCCTATGCTTTATTAAATTGTATTTATGTTGTTTTATCCTATGCTTTAATAAATTGTATGTATGTTGTTTTGTCCTATGCTTTATTAAATTGTATTTATGTTGTTTTAACCCATGCTTTATTAAATTGTATTTATGTTGTTTTATCCTGTGCTTTATTAAATTGTATTTATGTTGTTTTATCCTATGCTTTATTAAATTGTATTTATGTTGTTTTTTCCTATGCTTTATTAAATTGTATTTATTTTGTTTTATCCTATGCTTTAATAAATTGTATTTATGTTGTTTTGTCCTATGCTTTATTAAATTGTATTTATGTTATTTTAACCCATGCTTTATTAAATTGTATTTATGTTGTTTTATCCTATGCTTTATGAAATTGTATTTATGTTGTTTTATCCTATGCTTTATTAAATTGTATTTATGTTGTTTTATCCTATGCTTTATTAAATTGTATTTATGTTGTTTTATCGTATGCTTTATTAAAGTGCATTTATGTTGTTTTATCCTATGCTTTATTAAATTGTATTAATGTTGTTTTATCCTATGCTTTATTAAATTGTATTTATGTTGTTTTATCCTATGCTTTATTAAATTGTGTTTATGTTGTTTTATCCTATGCTTTATTAAATTGTATTAATGTTGTTTTAACCAATGCTTTATTAAATTGTATTTATGTGGTTTTATCCTATGCTTTATTAAATTGTATTTATGTTGTTTTATCCTATGCTTTATTAAATTGTATTTATGTTGTTTTATCCTATGCTTTATTAAATTGTATTTATGTTGTTTTATCCTATGCTTTATTAAATTGCGTTTATGTTGTTTTATTCTATGCTCTATTAAATTGTGTTTATTTTGTTTTATCCTATGTTTTATTAAATTGTATTTATGTTGTTTTAACCCATGTTTTATTAAATTGTATTTATGTTGTTTTATCCTATGCTTTATTAAATTGTATATATGTTGTTTTATCCTATGCTTTATTAAATTGTATTTATCTTGTTTTGTCCTATGCTTTATTAAATTGTATTTATGTTGTTTTAACCTATGCTTTATTAAATTGTATTAATGTTGTTTTAACCCATGCTTTATTAAATTGTATTTATGTGGTTTTATCCTATGCTTTATTAAATTGTATTTATGTTGTTTTATCCTATGCTTTATTAAATTGTATTTATGTTGTTTTATCGTATGCTTTATTAAACTGCATTTATGTTGTTTTATCCTATGCTTTATTAAACTGCATTTATGTTGTTTTATCCTATGCTTTATTAAATTGTATTTATGTTGTTTTATTCTATGCTTTATTAAATTGTATTTATGTTGTTTTATCCTATGCTTTATTCAATTGTATTTATGTTGATTTATCCTATGCTTTATTAAATTGTATTATGTTGTTTTATCGTATGCTCTATTAAATTGTATTATGTTGTTTTATCGTATGCTTTATTAAATTGTATTTATGTTGTTTTATCCTATGCTTTATTAAATTGTGTTTATGTTGTTTTATCGTATGCTTTATTAAATTGTATTTATGTTGTTTTATCCTATGCTTTATTAAATTGTGTTTATGTTGTTTTATCCTATGCTTTATTAAATTGTATTAATGTTGTTTTAACCCATGCTTTATTAAATTTTATTTTTTGTGGTTTTATCCTATGCTTTATTAAATTGTATTTATGTTGTTTTATCCTATGATTTATTAAATTGTATTTATGTTGTTTTATGCTATGCTTTATTAAACTGCATTTATGTTGTTTTATCCTATGCTTTATTAAACTGCATTTATGTTGTTTTATCCTATGCTTTATTAAATTGTATTTATGTTGTTTTATCCTATGCTTTATTAAATTGTATTTATGTTGTTTTATCCTATGCTTTATTAAATTGTATTTATGTTGTTTTATCCTATGCTTTATTAAATTGTATTATGTTGTTTTATCGTATGCTTTATTAAATTGTATTTATGTTGTTTTATCCTATGCTTTATTAAATTGTGTTTATGTTGTTTTATCCTATGCTTTATTAAATTGTATTAATGTTGTTTTAACCCATGCTTTATTAAATTGTATTTATGTGGTTTTATCCTATGCTTTATTAAATTGTATTTATGTTGTTTTATCCTATGCTTTATTAAATTGTATTTATGTTGTTTTATCCTATGCTTTATTAAATTGTATTTATGTTGTTTTATCCTATGCTTTATTAAATTGTGTTTATGTTGTTTTATCCTATGCTCTATTAAATTGTGTTTATTTTGTTTTATCCTATGCTTTATTAAATTGTATTTATGTTGTTTTAACCCATGTTTTATTAAATTGTATTTATGTTGTTTTATCCTATGCTTTATTAAATTGTATATATGTTGTTTTATCCTATGCTTTATTAAATTGTATTTATCTTGTTTTGTCCTATGCTTTATTAAATTGTATTTATGTTGTTTTAACCTATGCTTTATTAAATTGTATTTATGTTGTTTTATCCTATGCTTTATTAAATTGTATTTATGTTGTTTTATCCTATGCTTTATTAAATTGTATTTATGTTGTTTTATCCTATGCTTTATTAAATTGTATTATGTTGTTTTATCGTATGCTTTATTAAACTGTATTTATGTTGTTTTATCCTATGCTTTATTAAATTGTGTTTATGTTGTTTTATCCTATGCTTTATTAAATTGTATTAATGTTGTTTTAACCCATGCTTTATTAAATTGTATTTATGTGGTTTTATCCTATGCTTTATTAAATTGTATTTATGTTGTTTTATCCTATGCTTTATTAAATTGTATTTATGTTGTTTTATCCTATGCTTTATTAAATTGTATTTATGTTGTTTTAACCCATGCTTTATTAAATTGTATTTATGTGGTTTTATCCTATGCTTTATTAAATTGTATTTATGTTGTTTTATCCTATGCTTTATTAAATTGTATTATGTTGTTTTATCGTATGCTTTATTAAATTGTATTTATGTTGTTTTATCCTATGCTTTATTAAATTGTATTTATGTTGTTTTATCCTATGCTTTATTAAATTGTATTTATGTTGTTTTATCCTATGCTTTATTAAATTGTATTATGTTGTTTTATCGTATGCTTTATTAAATTGTATTTATGTTGTTTTATCCTATGCTTTATTAAATTGTGTTTATGTTGTTTTATCCTATGCTTTATTAAATTGTATTAATGTTGTTTTAACCCATGCTTTATTAAATTGTATTTATGTGGTTTTATCCTATGCTTTATTAAATTGTATTTATGTTGTTTTATCCTATGCTTTATTAAATTGTATTTATGTTGTTTTATCGTATGCTTTATTAAACTGCATTTATGTTGTTTTATCCTATGCTTTATTAAACTGAATTTATGTTGTTTTATCCTATGCTTTATTAAATTGTATTTATGTTGTTTTATTCTATGCTTTATTAAATTGTATTTATGTTGTTTTATCCTATGCTTTATTCAATTGTATTTATGTTGATTTATCCTATGCTTTATTAAATTGTATTATGTTGTTTTATCGTATGCTTTATTAAATTGTATTTATGTTGTTTTATCCTATGCTTTATTAAATTGTGTTTATGTTGTTTTATCCTATGCTTTATTAAATTGTATTAATGTTGTTTTAACCCATGCTTTATTAAATTGTATTTATGTGGTTTTATCCTATGCTTTATTAAATTGTATTTATGTTGTTTTATCCTATGCTTTATTAAATTGTATTTATGTTGTTTTATCCTATGCTTTATTAAATTGTATTTATGTTGTTTTATCCTATGCTTTATTAAATTGTGTTTATGTTGTTTTATCCTATGCTCTATTAAATTGTGTTTACTTTGTTTTATCCTATGCTTTATTAAATTGTATTTATGTTGTTTTAACCCATGTTTTATTAAATTGTATTTATGTTGTTTTATCCTATGCTTTATTAAATTGTATATATGTTGTTTTATCCTATGCTTTATTAAATTGTATTTATCTTGTTTTGTCCTATGCTTTATTAAATTGTATTTATGTTGTTTTAACCTATGCTTTATTAAATTGTATTTATGTTGTTTTATCCTATGCTTTATTAAATTGTATTTATGTTGTTTTATCCTATGCTTTATTAAATTGTATTTATGTTGTTTTATCCTATGCTTTATTAAATTGTATTTATGTTGTTTTATCCTATGCTTTATTAAATTGTATTATGTTGTTTTATCGTATGCTTTATTAAATTGTATTTATGTTGTTTTATCCTATGCTTTATTAAATTGTGTTTATGTTGTTTTATCCTATGCTTTATTAAATTGTATTAATGTTGTTTTAACCCATGCTTTATTAAATTGTATTTATGTGGTTTTATCCTATGCTTTATTAAATTGTATTTATGTTGTTTTATCCTATGCTTTATTAAATTGTATTTATGTTGTTTTATCGTATGCTTTATTAAACTGCATTTATGTTGTTTTATCCTATGCTTTATTAAACTGCATTTATGTTGTTTTATCCTATGCTTTATTAAACTGCATTTATGTTGTTTTATCCTATGCTTTATTAAATTGTATTTATGTTGTTTTATTCTATGCTTTATTAAATTGTATTTATGTTGTTTTATCCTATGCTTTATTCAATTGTATTTATGTTGATTTATCCTATGCTTTATTAAATTGTATTATGTTGTTTTATCGTATGCTTTATTAAATTGTATTTATGTTGTTTTATCCTATGCTTTATTGTGTTTATGTTGTTTTATCCTATGCTTTATTAAATTGTATTAATGTTGTTTTAACCCATGCTTTATTAAATTGTATTTATGTGGTTTTATCCTAAGCTTTATTAAATTGTATTTATGTTGTTTTATCCTATGCTTTATTAAATTGTATTTATGTTGTTTTATCCTATGCTTTATTAAATTGTATTTATGTTGTTTTAACCCATGCTTTATTAAATTGTATTTATGTGGTTTTATCCTATGCTTTATTAAATTGTATTTATGTTGTTTTATCCTATGCTTTATTAAATTGTATTTATGTTGTTTTATCCTATGCTTTATTAAATTGTATTTATGTTGTTTTATCCTATGCTTTATTAAATTGTATTTATGTTGTTTTATCCTATGCTTTATTAAATTGTATTATGTTGTTTTATCGTATGCTTTATTAAATTGTATTTATGTTGTTTTATCCTATGCTTTATTAAATTGTGTTTATGTTGTTTTATCCTATGCTTTATTAAATTGTAATAATGTTGTTTTAACCCATGCTTTATTAAATAGTATTTATGTGGTTTTATCCTATGCTTTATTAAATTGTATTTATGTTGTTTTATCCTATGCTTTATTAAATTGTATTTATGTTGTTTTATCGTATGCTTTATTAAACTGCATTTATGTTGTTTTATCCTATGCTTTATTAAACTGCATTTATGTTGTTTTATCCTATGCTTTATTAAATTGTATTTATGTTGTTTTATCCTATGCTTTATTAAATTGTATTTATGTTGTTTTATCCTATGCTTTATTAAATTGTATTTATGTTGTTTTATGCTATGCTTTATTAAATTGAATTTATGTGGTTTTATCCTATGCTTTATTAAATTGTATTTATGTTGTTTTATCCTATGCTTTATTAAATTGTATTTATGTGGTTTTATCCTATGCTTTATTAAATTGTATTTATGCTGTTTTATCCTATGCTTTATTAAATTGTATTTATGTTGTTTTATCCTATGCTTTAATAAATTGTATGTATGTTGTTTTGTCCTATGCTTTATTAAATTGTATTTATGTTGTTTTAACCCATGCTTTATTAAATTGTATTTATGTTGTTTTATCCTGTGCTTTATTAAATTGTATTTATGTTGTTTTATCCTATGCTTTATTAAATTGTATTTATGTTGTTTTTTCCTATGCTTTATTAAATTGTATTTATTTTGTTTTATCCTATGCTTTAATAAATTGTATTTATGTTGTTTTGTCCTATGCTTTATTAAATTGTATTTATGTTATTTTAACCCATGCTTTATTAAATTGTATTTATGTTGTTTTATCCTATGCTTTATGAAATTGTATTTATGTTGTTTTATCCTATGCTTTATTAAATTGTATTTATGTTGTTTTATCCTATGCTTTATTAAATTGTATTTATGTTGTTTTATCGTATGCTTTATTAAAGTGCATTTATGTTGTTTTATCCTATGCTTTATTAAATTGTATTAATGTTGTTTTATCCTATGCTTTATTAAATTGTATTTATGTTGTTTTATCCTATGCTTTATTAAATTGTATTTATGTTGTTTTATCCTATGCTTTATTAAATTGTATTTATGTTGTTTTAACCCATGCTTTATTAAATTGTATTTATGTGGTTTTATCCTATGCTTTATTAAATTGTATTTATGTTGTTTTATCCTATGCTTTATTAAATTGTATTAATGTTGTTTTATCCTATGCTTTATTAAATTGTATTTATGTTGTTTTATCCTATGCTTTATTAAATTGTATTTATGTTGTTTTATCATATGCTCTATTAAATTGTATTATGTTGTTTTATCGTATGCTTTATTAAATTGTATTTATGTTGTTTTATCCTATGCTTTATTAAATTTTGTTTATGTTGTTTTATCCTATGCTTTATTAAATTGTATTAATGTTGTTTTAACCCATGCTTTATTAAATTGTATTTTTTGTGGTTTTATCCTATGCTTTATTAAATTGTATTTATGTTGTTTTATCCTATGATTTATTAAATTGTATTTATGTTGTTTTATCGTATGCTTTATTAAACTGCATTTATGTTGTTTTATCCTATGCTTTATTAAACTGCATTTATGTTGTTTTATCCTATGCTTTATTAAATTGTATTTATGTTGTTTTATCCTATGCTTTATTAAATTGTATTTATGTTGTTTTATCCTATGCTTTATTAAATTGTATTTATGTTGTTTTATCCTATGCTTTATTAACCCCTTAAGCCCCGGAGCATTTTTTCGTTTTTGCATTTTCGTTTTTGCTCCCCTTGTTCCCAGAGCCATAGCGTTTTTATTTTTTGGTCAATATGGCCATGTGAGGGCTTATTTTTTGCGGGACGAGTTGTACTTTTCAACGCCATTACTAGTTTTATCATATCCTGTACGGGAAAACAGGAAAAAAATTCCAAGTGCGGTAAAATTGCAAAAAAAGTGCAATACCCCAGTTGTTTTTTATTTATTTTTTTTACCATGTTCACTGAATGCTAAAACTGACCTGCCCTTCTTATTCTACAGGTCATTACGAGTTCATAGACACCAAACATGTATAGGTTCTTTTATATTTAAGTGGTGAAAAAAAATTCCAAAATTTGGTAAAAAAAAAAAAAAAAAAAGCGCCATTTTCTAAGACCCGTAGCGTCTCCATTTTTCGTGATCTGGGGCTGGTTGATGGCTTATTTTTTGCGTGCCAGGCTGACGTTTATATTGATAACATTTGGGGTAGATCCGATGTTTTGATCGCCCGTTATTGCATTTTATTGCAATTTTGCGGCGACCAAAAAACGTAATTCTGGCGTTTAGAATTTTTTTCTCGCTACGCCGTTTACCGATCGGAATAATTATTTTTTTATTTTGATAGATCGGGCGATTCTGAACGCGGCGATACCAAATATGTGTATGTGGGTTTTTTTTTTATATATTTTATTTTGAATGGGGCGAAAGGGGGGTGATTTAAACTTTTATATTTTTTTATTTTTTTTTATATTTTTAAAAACTTTTTTTTTTTACTTTTTGCATGCTTCTATAGTCTCCATAGGAGACTAGAAGCAGCAACTGTCCGATCGCCTCTGCTACATACAGGGGACCAGCAGATCCCCTGCATGCAGCAGAAATGGTCCTGTGCTATGAGCGCCGACCACTAGGTGGCGCTCATAGCAACAAGATCATGACAACCACAGGCGTCTGCTGCAGACCCTGGGTTGTCATGCACGCCCATCGGCGACCCGCGATCACGTGACGGGGTCACCGGTGGGCGGGGCTTATGACGCGCTACCCGGAAGCGCGCGTTAAATGCTGCTGTCGGAGATTGACAGCAGCATTTAACTGGTTAACAGCCGCGGGTGGATCGCGATTCCACCCGCGGCTGTTGCGGGCACATGTCAGCTGTAAGAATCAGCTGACATGTGCTCGGTTCAGTGAGGGCTCAGCGCCGGAGCCCTCACTGAACCGACGGTACGCAGATATGCGTACTAATACGTCCCCGGTAAGTAAGGGGTTAAATTGTATTATGTTGTTTTATCGTATGCTTTATTAAATTGTATTTATGTTGTTTTACCCTATGCTTTATTAAATTGTGTTTATGTTGTTTTATCCTATGCTTTATTAAATTGTATTAATGTTGTTTTAACCCATGCTTTATTAAATTGTATTTATGTGGTTTTATCCTATGCTTTATTAAATTGTATTTATGTTGTTTTATCCTATGCTTTATTAAATTGTATTTATGTTATTTTAACCCATGCTTTATTAAATTGTATTTATGTGGTTTTATCCTATGCTTTATTAAATTGTATTTATGTTGTTTTATCCTATGCTTTATTAAATTGTATTTATGTTGTTTTATCCTATGCTTTATTAAATTGTATTTATGTTGTTTTATCCTATGCTTTATTAAATTGTATTTATGTTGTTTTATCCTATGCTTTATTAAATTGTATTTATTTTGTTTTATCCTATGCTTTATTAAATTGTGTTTATGTTGTTTGATCCTATGCTTTATTAAATTGTATTTATGTTGTTTTATCATATGCTCTATTAAATTGTATTATGTTGTTTTATCGTATGCTTTATTAAATTGTATTTATGTTGTTTTATCCTATTCTTTATTAAATTGTGTTTATGTTGTTTTATCCTATGCTTTATTAAATTGTATTAATGTTGTTTTAACCCATGCTTTATTAAATTGTATTTTTTGTGGTTTTATCCTATGCTTTATTAAATTGTATTTATGTTGTTTTATCCTATGATTTATTAAATTGTATTTATGTTGTTTTATCGTATGCTTTATTAAACTGCATTTATGTTGTTTTATCCTATGCTTTATTAAACTGCATTTATGTTGTTTTATCCTCTGCTTTATTAAATTGTATTTATGTTGTTTTATCCTATGCTTTATTAAATTGTATTTATGTTGTTTTATCCTATGCTTTATTAAATTGTATTTATGTTGTTTTATCCTATGCTTTATTAAATTGTATTATGTTGTTTTATCGTATGCTTTATTAAATTGTATTTATGTTGTTTTATCCTATGCTTTATTAAATTGTGTTTATGTTGTTTTATCCTATGCTTTATTAAATTGTATTAATGTTGTTTTAACCCATGCTTTATTAAATTGTATTTATGTGGTTTTATCCTATGCTTTATTAAATTGTATTTATGTTGTTTTATCCTATGCTTTATTAAATTGTATTTATGTTATTTTAACCCATGCTTTATTAAATTGTATTTATGTGGTTTTATCCTATGCTTTATTAAATTTTATTTATGTTGTTTTATCCTATGCTTTATTAAATTGTATTTATGTTGTTTTATCCTATGCTTTATTAAATTGTATTTATGTTGTTTTATCCTATGCTTTATTAAATTGTATTTATGTTGTTTTATCCTATGCTTTATTAAATTGTATTTATTTTGTTTTATCCTATGCTTTATTAAATTGTGTTTATGTTGTTTGATCCTATGCTTTATTAAATTGTATTAATGTTGTTTTAACCCATGCTTTATTAAATTGTATTTATGTGGTTTTATCCTAAGCTTTATTAAATTGTATTTATGTTGTTTTATCCTATGCTTTATTAAATTGTATTTATGTTGTTTTATCCTATGCTTTATTAAATTGTATTTATGTTGTTTTAACCCATGCTTTATTAAATTGTATTTATGTGGTTTTATCCTATGCTTTATTAAATTGTATTTATGTTGTTTTATCCTATGCTTTATTAAATTGTATTTATGTTGTTTTATCCTATGCTTTATTAAATTGTATTTATGTTGTTTTATCCTATGCTTTATTAAATTGTATTTATGTTGTTTTATCCTATGCTTTATTAAATTGTATTATGTTGTTTTATCGTATGCTTTATTAAATTGTATTTATGTTGTTTTATCCTATGCTTTATTAAATTGTGTTTATGTTGTTTTATCCTATGCTTTATTAAATTGTAATAATGTTGTTTTAACCCATGCTTTATTAAATAGTATTTATGTGGTTTTATCCTATGCTTTATTAAATTGTATTTATGTTGTTTTATCCTATGCTTTATTAAATTGTATTTATGTTGTTTTATCGTATGCTTTATTAAACTGCATTTATGTTGTTTTATCCTATGCTTTATTAAACTGCATTTATGTTGTTTTATCCTATGCTTTATTAAATTGTATTTATGTTGTTTTATCCTATGCTTTATTAAATTGTATTTATGTTGTTTTATCCTATGCTTTATTAAATTGTATTTATGTTGTTTTATGCTATGCTTTATTAAATTGTATTTATGTGGTTTTATCCTATGCTTTATTAAATTGTATTTATGTTGTTTTATCCTATGCTTTATTAAATTGTATTTATGTGGTTTTATCCTATGCTTTATTAAATTGTATTTATGCTGTTTTATCCTATGCTTTATTAAATTGTATTTATGTTGTTTTATCCTATGCTTTAATAAATTGTATGTATGTTGTTTTGTCCTATGCTTTATTAAATTGTATTTATGTTGTTTTAACCCATGCTTTATTAAATTGTATTTATGTTGTTTTATCCTGTGCTTTATTAAATTGTATTTATGTTGTTTTATCCTATGCTTTATTAAATTGTATTTATGTTGTTTTTTCCTATGCTTTATTAAATTGTATTTATTTTGTTTTATCCTATGCTTTAATAAATTGTATTTATGTTGTTTTGTCCTATGCTTTATTAAATTGTATTTATGTTATTTTAACCCATGCTTTATTAAATTGTATTTATGTTGTTTTATCCTATGCTTTATGAAATTGTATTTATGTTGTTTTATCCTATGCTTTATTAAATTGTATTTATGTTGTTTTATCCTATGCTTTATTAAATTGTATTTATGTTGTTTTATCGTATGCTTTATTAAAGTGCATTTATGTTGTTTTATCCTATGCTTTATTAAATTGTATTAATGTTGTTTTATCCTATGCTTTATTAAATTGTATTTATGTTGTTTTATCCTATGCTTTATTAAATTGTATTTATGTTGTTTTAACCCATGCTTTATTAAATTGTATTTATGTGGTTTTATCCTATGCTTTATTAAATTGTATTTATGTTGTTTTATCCTATGCTTTATTAAATTGTATTTATGTTGTTTTATCCTATGCTTTATTAAATTGTATTTATGTTGTTTTATCCTATGCTTTATTAAATTGTATTTATGTTGTTTTATCATATGCTCTATTAAATTGTATTATGTTGTTTTATCGTATGCTTTATTAAATTGTATTTATGTTGTTTTATCCTATGCTTTATTAAATTTTGTTTATGTTGTTTTATCCTATGCTTTATTAAATTGTATTAATGTTGTTTTAACCCATGCTTTATTAAATTGTATTTTTTGTGGTTTTATCCTATGCTTTATTAAATTGTATTTATGTTGTTTTATCCTATGATTTATTAAATTGTATTTATGTTGTTTTATCGTATGCTTTATTAAACTGCATTTATGTTGTTTTATCCTATGCTTTATTAAACTGCATTTATGTTGTTTTATCCTATGCTTTATTAAATTGTATTTATGTTGTTTTATCCTATGCTTTATTAAATTGTATTTATGTTGTTTTATCCTATGCTTTATTAAATTGTATTTATGTTGTTTTATCCTATGCTTTATTAACCCCTTAAGCCCCGGAGCATTTTTTCGTTTTTGCATTTTCGTTTTTGCTCCCCTTGTTCCCAGAGCCATAGCGTTTTTATTTTTTGGTCAATATGGCCATGTGAGGGCTTATTTTTTGCGGGACGAGTTGTACTTTTCAACGCCATTACTAGTTTTATCATATCCTGTACGGGAAAACAGGAAAAAAATTCCAAGTGCGGTAAAATTGCAAAAAAAAGTGCAATACCCCAGTTGTTTTTTATTTATTTTTTTTACCATGTTCACTGAATGCTAAAACTGACCTGCCCTTCTTATTCTACAGGTCATTACGAGTTCATAGACACCAAACATGTATAGGTTCTTTTATATTTAAGTGGTGAAAAAAAATTCCAAAATTTGGTAAAAAAAAAAAAAAAAAAAGCGCCATTTTCTAAGACCCGTAGCGTCTCCATTTTTCGTGATCTGGGGCTGGTTGATGGCTTATTTTTTGCGTGCCAGGCTGACGTTTATATTGATAACATTTGGGGTAGATCCGATGTTTTGATCGCCCGTTATTGCATTTTATTGCAATTTTGCGGCGACCAAAAAACGTAATTCTGGCGTTTAGAATTTTTTTCTCGCTACGCCGTTTACCGATCGGAATAATTCTTTTTTTATTTTGATAGATCGGGCGATTCTGAACGCGGCGATACCAAATATGTGTATGTGGGTTTTTTTTTTATATATTTTATTTTGAATGGGGCGAAAGGGGGGTGATTTAAACTTTTATATTTTTTTATTTTTTTTTATATTTTTAAAAACTTTTTTTTTTTACTTTTTGCATGCTTCTATAGTCTCCATAGGAGACTAGAAGCAGCAACTGTCCGATCGCCTCTGCTACATACAGGGGACCAGCAGATCCCCTGCATGCAGCAGAAATGGTCCTGTGCTATGAGCGCCGACCACTAGGTGGCGCTCATAGCAACAAGATCATGACAACCACAGGCGTCTGCTGCAGACCCTGGGTTGTCATGCACGCTCATCGGCGACCCGCGATCACGTGACGGGGTCGCCGGTGGGCGGGGCTTATGACGCGCTACCCGGAAGCGCGCGTTAAATGCTGCTGTCGGAGATTGACAGCAGCATTTAACTGGTTAACAGCCGCAGGTGGATCGCGATTCCACCCGCGGCTGTTGCGGGCACATGTCAGCTGTAAGAATCAGCTGACATGTGCTCGGTTCAGTGAGGGCTCAGCGCCGGAGCCCTCACTGAACCGACGGTACGCAGATATGCGTACTAATACGTCCCCGGTAAGTAAGGGGTTAAATTGTATTATGTTGTTTTATCGTATGCTTTATTAAATTGCATTTATGTTGTTTTATCCTATGCTTTATTAAATTGTGTTTATGTTGTTTTATCCTATGCTTTATTAAATTGTATTAATGTTGTTTTAACCCATGCTTTATTAAATTGTATTTATGTGGTTTTATCCTATGCTTTATTAAATTGTATTTATGTTGTTTTATCCTATGCTTTATTAAATTGTATTTATGTTATTTTAACCCATGCTTTATTAAATTGTATTTATGTGGTTTTATCCTATGCTTTATTAAATTGTATTTATGTTGTTTTATCCTATGCTTTATTAAATTGTATTTATGTTGTTTTATCCTATGCTTTATTAAATTGTATTTATGTTGTTTTATCCTATGCTTTATTAAATTGTATTTATGTTGTTTTATCCTATGCTTTATTAAATTGTATTTATTTTGTTTTATCCTATGCTTTATTAAATTGTGTTTATGTTGTTTGATCCTATGCTTTATTAAATTGTATTTATGTTGTTTTATCATATGCTCTATTAAATTGTATTATGTTGTTTTATCGTATGCTTTATTAAATTGTATTTATGTTGTTTTATCCTATTCTTTATTAAATTGTGTTTATGTTGTTTTATCCTATGCTTTATTAAATTGTATTAATGTTGTTTTAACCCATGCTTTATTAAATTGTATTTTTTGTGGTTTTATCCTATGCTTTATTAAATTGTATTTATGTTGTTTTATCCTATGATTTATTAAATTGTATTTATGTTGTTTTATCGTATGCTTTATTAAACTGCATTTATGTTGTTTTATCCTATGCTTTATTAAACTGCATTTATGTTGTTTTATCCTCTGCTTTATTAAATTGTATTTATGTTGTTTTATCCTATGCTTTATTAAATTGTATTTATGTTGTTTTATCCTATGCTTTATTAAATTGTATTTATGTTGTTTTATCCTATGCTTTATTAAAATGTATTATGTTGTTTTATCGTATGCTTTATTAAATTGTATTTATGTTGTTTTATCCTATGCTTTATTAAATTGTGTTTATGTTGTTTTATCCTATGCTTTATTAAATTGTATTAATGTTGTTTTAACCCATGCTTTATTAAATTGTATTTATGTGGTTTTATCCTATGCTTTATTAAATTGTATTTATGTTGTTTTATCCTATGCTTTA
Source organism: Phyllobates terribilis (assembly GCF_046119375.1). Classification (NCBI taxonomy): domain Eukaryota; kingdom Metazoa; phylum Chordata; class Amphibia; order Anura; family Dendrobatidae; genus Phyllobates; species Phyllobates terribilis. The sequence goes on along the minus strand of NW_027362924.1, from coordinate 3,366,317 downwards.
TTAAATTGTATTTATGTTATTTTAACCCATGCTTTATTAAATTGTATTTATGTGGTTTTATCCTATGCTTTATTAAATTTTATTTATGTTGTTTTATCCTATGCTTTATTAAATTGTATTTATGTTGTTTTATCCTATGCTTTATTAAATTGTATTTATGTTGTTTTATCCTATGCTTTATTAAATTGTATTTATGTTGTTTTATCCTATGCTTTATTAAATTGTATTTATTTTGTTTTATCCTATGCTTTATTAAATTGTGTTTATGTTGTTTGATCCTATGCTTTATTAAATTGTATTTATGTTGTTTTATCCTATGCTTTATTAAATTGTATTTATGTTGTTTTATCCTATGATTTATGAAATTGTATTTATGTTTTTTATCCTATGATTTATGAAATTGTATTTATGTTTTTTATCCTATGCTTTATTAATTTGTATTTATGTTGTTTTATCCTATGCTTTATTAAATTGTATTTATGTTGTTTTATCGTATGCTTTATTAAAGTGCATTTATGTTGTTTTATCCTATGCTTTATTAAATTGTATTTATGTTGTTTTATCTTATGCTTTATTAAATTGTATTTAAGTTGTTTTATCCTATGCTTATTAAATTGTATTTATGTTGTTTTATCCTATGCTTTATTAAATTGTATTTATGTTGTTTTATCCTATGCTTTATTAAATTGTATTTATGTTGTTTTATCCTATGCTCTATTAAATTGTGTTTATTTTGTTTTATCCTATGCTTTATTAAATTGTATTTATGTTGTTTTAACCCATGTTTTATTAAATTGTATTTATGTTGTTTTATCCTATGCTTTATTAAATTGTATATATGTTGTTTTATCCTATGCTTTATTAAATTGTATTTATCTTGTTTTGTCCTATGCTTTATTAAATTGTATTTATGTTGTTTTAACCTATACTTTATTAAATTGTATTTATGTTGTTTTATCCTATGCTTTATTAAATTGTATTTATGTTGTTTTATCCTATGCTTTATTAAATTGTATTTATGTTGTTTTATCCTATGCTTTATTAAATTGTATTTATGTTGTTTTATCCTATGCTTTATTAAATTGTATTTATGTTGTTTTATCCTATGCTTTATTAAATTGTATTTATGTTGTTTTATCATATGCTCTATTAAATTGTATTATGTTGTTTTATCGTATGCTTTATTAAATTGTATTTATGTTGTTTTATCCTATGCTTTATTAAATTTTGTTTATGTTGTTTTATCCTATGCTTTATTAAATTGTATTAATGTTGTTTTAACCCATGCTTTATTAAATTGTATTTTTTGTGGTTTTATCCTATGCTTTATTAAATTGTATTTATGTTGTTTTATCCTATGATTTATTAAATTGTATTTATGTTGTTTTATCGTATGCTTTATTAAACTGCATTTATGTTGTTTTATCCTATGCTTTATTAAACTGCATTTATGTTGTTTTATCCTATGCTTTATTAAATTGTATTTATGTTGTTTTATCCTATGCTTTATTAAATTGTATTTATGTTGTTTTATCCTATGCTTTATTAAATTGTATTTATGTTGTTTTATCCTATGCTTTATTAACCCCTTAAGCCCCGGAGCATTTTTTCGTTTTTGCATTTTCGTTTTTGCTCCCCTTGTTCCCAGAGCCATAGCGTTTTTATTTTTTGGTCAATATGGCCATGTGAGGGCTTATTTTTTGCGGGACGAGTTGTACTTTTCAACGCCATTACTAGTTTTATCATATCCTGTACGGGAAAACAGGAAAAAAATTCCAAGTGCGGTAAAATTGCAAAAAAAGTGCAATACCCCAGTTGTTTTTTATTTATTTTTTTTACCATGTTCACTGAATGCTAAAACTGACCTGCCCTTCTTATTCTACAGGTCATTACGAGTTCATAGACACCAAACATGTATAGGTTCTTTTATATTTAAGTGGTGAAAAAAAATTCCAAAATTTGGTAAAAAAAAAAAAAAAAAAAGCGCCATTTTCTAAGACCCGTAGCGTCTCCATTTTTCGTGATCTGGGGCTGGTTGATGGCTTATTTTTTGCGTGCCAGGCTGACGTTTATATTGATAACATTTGGGGTAGATCCGATGTTTTGATCGCCCGTTATTGCATTTTATTGCAATTTTGCGGCGACCAAAAAACGTAATTCTGGCGTTTAGAATTTTTTTCTCGCTACGCCGTTTACCGATCGGAATAATTATTTTTTTATTTTGATAGATCGGGCGATTCTGAACGCGGCGATACCAAATATGTGTATGTGGGTTTTTTTTTTATATATTTTATTTTGAATGGGGCGAAAGGGGGGTGATTTAAACTTTTATATTTTTTTATTTTTTTTTATATTTTTAAAAACTTTTTTTTTTTACTTTTTGCATGCTTCTATAGTCTCCATAGGAGACTAGAAGCAGCAACTGTCCGATCGCCTCTGCTACATACAGGGGACCAGCAGATCCCCTGCATGCAGCAGAAATGGTCCTGTGCTATGAGCGCCGACCACTAGGTGGCGCTCATAGCAACAAGATCATGACAACCACAGGCGTCTGCTGCAGACCCTGGGTTGTCATGCACGCCCATCGGCGACCCGCGATCACGTGACGGGGTCACCGGTGGGCGGGGCTTATGACGCGCTACCCGGAAGCGCGCGTTAAATGCTGCTGTCGGAGATTGACAGCAGCATTTAACTGGTTAACAGCCGCGGGTGGATCGCGATTCCACCCGCGGCTGTTGCGGGCACATGTCAGCTGTAAGAATCAGCTGACATGTGCTCGGTTCAGTGAGGGCTCAGCGCCGGAGCCCTCACTGAACCGACGGTACGCAGATATGCGTACTAATACGTCCCCGGTAAGTAAGGGGTTAAATTGTATTATGTTGTTTTATCGTATGCTTTATTAAATTGTATTTATGTTGTTTTACCCTATGCTTTATTAAATTGTGTTTATGTTGTTTTATCCTATGCTTTATTAAATTGTATTAATGTTGTTTTAACCCATGCTTTATTAAATTGTATTTATGTGGTTTTATCCTATGCTTTATTAAATTGTATTTATGTTGTTTTATCCTATGCTTTATTAAATTGTATTTATGTTATTTTAACCCATGCTTTATTAAATTGTATTTATGTGGTTTTATCCTATGCTTTATTAAATTGTATTTATGTTGTTTTATCCTATGCTTTATTAAATTGTATTTATGTTGTTTTATCCTATGCTTTATTAAATTGTATTTATGTTGTTTTATCCTATGCTTTATTAAATTGTATTTATGTTGTTTTATCCTATGCTTTATTAAATTGTATTTATTTTGTTTTATCCTATGCTTTATTAAATTGTGTTTATGTTGTTTGATCCTATGCTTTATTAAATTGTATTTATGTTGTTTTATCATATGCTCTATTAAATTGTATTATGTTGTTTTATCGTATGCTTTATTAAATTGTATTTATGTTGTTTTATCCTATTCTTTATTAAATTGTGTTTATGTTGTTTTATCCTATGCTTTATTAAATTGTATTAATGTTGTTTTAACCCATGCTTTATTAAATTGTATTTTTTGTGGTTTTATCCTATGCTTTATTAAATTGTATTTATGTTGTTTTATCCTATGATTTATTAAATTGTATTTATGTTGTTTTATCGTATGCTTTATTAAACTGCATTTATGTTGTTTTATCCTATGCTTTATTAAACTGCATTTATGTTGTTTTATCCTCTGCTTTATTAAATTGTATTTATGTTGTTTTATCCTATGCTTTATTAAATTGTATTTATGTTGTTTTATCCTATGCTTTATTAAATTGTATTTATGTTGTTTTATCCTATGCTTTATTAAATTGTATTATGTTGTTTTATCGTATGCTTTATTAAATTGTATTTATGTTGTTTTATCCTATGCTTTATTAAATTGTGTTTATGTTGTTTTATCCTATGCTTTATTAAATTGTATTAATGTTGTTTTAACCCATGCTTTATTAAATTGTATTTATGTGGTTTTATCCTATGCTTTATTAAATTGTATTTATGTTGTTTTATCCTATGCTTTATTAAATTGTATTTATGTTATTTTAACCCATGCTTTATTAAATTGTATTTATGTGGTTTTATCCTATGCTTTATTAAATTTTATTTATGTTGTTTTATCCTATGCTTTATTAAATTGTATTTATGTTGTTTTATCCTATGCTTTATTAAATTGTATTTATGTTGTTTTATCCTATGCTTTATTAAATTGTATTTATGTTGTTTTATCCTATGCTTTATTAAATTGTATTTATTTTGTTTTATCCTATGCTTTATTAAATTGTGTTTATGTTGTTTGATCCTATGCTTTATTAAATTGTATTAATGTTGTTTTAACCCATGCTTTATTAAATTGTATTTATGTGGTTTTATCCTAAGCTTTATTAAATTGTATTTATGTTGTTTTATCCTATGCTTTATTAAATTGTATTTATGTTGTTTTATCCTATGCTTTATTAAATTGTATTTATGTTGTTTTAACCCATGCTTTATTAAATTGTATTTATGTGGTTTTATCCTATGCTTTATTAAATTGTATTTATGTTGTTTTATCCTATGCTTTATTAAATTGTATTTATGTTGTTTTATCCTATGCTTTATTAAATTGTATTTATGTTGTTTTATCCTATGCTTTATTAAATTGTATTTATGTTGTTTTATCCTATGCTTTATTAAATTGTATTATGTTGTTTTATCGTATGCTTTATTAAATTGTATTTATGTTGTTTTATCCTATGCTTTATTAAATTGTGTTTATGTTGTTTTATCCTATGCTTTATTAAATTGTAATAATGTTGTTTTAACCCATGCTTTATTAAATAGTATTTATGTGGTTTTATCCTATGCTTTATTAAATTGTATTTATGTTGTTTTATCCTATGCTTTATTAAATTGTATTTATGTTGTTTTATCGTATGCTTTATTAAACTGCATTTATGTTGTTTTATCCTATGCTTTATTAAACTGCATTTATGTTGTTTTATCCTATGCTTTATTAAATTGTATTTATGTTGTTTTATCCTATGCTTTATTAAATTGTATTTATGTTGTTTTATCCTATGCTTTATTAAATTGTATTTATGTTGTTTTATGCTATGCTTTATTAAATTGTATTTATGTGGTTTTATCCTATGCTTTATTAAATTGTATTTATGTTGTTTTATCCTATGCTTTATTAAATTGTATTTATGTGGTTTTATCCTATGCTTTATTAAATTGTATTTATGCTGTTTTATCCTATGCTTTATTAAATTGTATTTATGTTGTTTTATCCTATGCTTTAATAAATTGTATGTATGTTGTTTTGTCCTATGCTTTATTAAATTGTATTTATGTTGTTTTAACCCATGCTTTATTAAATTGTATTTATGTTGTTTTATCCTGTGCTTTATTAAATTGTATTTATGTTGTTTTATCCTATGCTTTATTAAATTGTATTTATGTTGTTTTTTCCTATGCTTTATTAAATTGTATTTATTTTGTTTTATCCTATGCTTTAATAAATTGTATTTATGTTGTTTTGTCCTATGCTTTATTAAATTGTATTTATGTTATTTTAACCCATGCTTTATTAAATTGTATTTATGTTGTTTTATCCTATGCTTTATGAAATTGTATTTATGTTGTTTTATCCTATGCTTTATTAAATTGTATTTATGTTGTTTTATCCTATGCTTTATTAAATTGTATTTATGTTGTTTTATCGTATGCTTTATTAAAGTGCATTTATGTTGTTTTATCCTATGCTTTATTAAATTGTATTAATGTTGTTTTATCCTATGCTTTATTAAATTGTATTTATGTTGTTTTATCCTATGCTTTATTAAATTGTATTTATGTTGTTTTAACCCATGCTTTATTAAATTGTATTTATGTGGTTTTATCCTATGCTTTATTAAATTGTATTTATGTTGTTTTATCCTATGCTTTATTAAATTGTATTTATGTTGTTTTATCCTATGCTTTATTAAATTGTATTTATGTTGTTTTATCCTATGCTTTATTAAATTGTATTTATGTTGTTTTATCATATGCTCTATTAAATTGTATTATGTTGTTTTATCGTATGCTTTATTAAATTGTATTTATGTTGTTTTATCCTATGCTTTATTAAATTTTGTTTATGTTGTTTTATCCTATGCTTTATTAAATTGTATTAATGTTGTTTTAACCCATGCTTTATTAAATTGTATTTTTTGTGGTTTTATCCTATGCTTTATTAAATTGTATTTATGTTGTTTTATCCTATGATTTATTAAATTGTATTTATGTTGTTTTATCGTATGCTTTATTAAACTGCATTTATGTTGTTTTATCCTATGCTTTATTAAACTGCATTTATGTTGTTTTATCCTATGCTTTATTAAATTGTATTTATGTTGTTTTATCCTATGCTTTATTAAATTGTATTTATGTTGTTTTATCCTATGCTTTATTAAATTGTATTTATGTTGTTTTATCCTATGCTTTATTAACCCCTTAAGCCCCGGAGCATTTTTTCGTTTTTGCATTTTCGTTTTTGCTCCCCTTGTTCCCAGAGCCATAGCGTTTTTATTTTTTGGTCAATATGGCCATGTGAGGGCTTATTTTTTGCGGGACGAGTTGTACTTTTCAACGCCATTACTAGTTTTATCATATCCTGTACGGGAAAACAGGAAAAAAATTCCAAGTGCGGTAAAATTGCAAAAAAAAGTGCAATACCCCAGTTGTTTTTTATTTATTTTTTTTACCATGTTCACTGAATGCTAAAACTGACCTGCCCTTCTTATTCTACAGGTCATTACGAGTTCATAGACACCAAACATGTATAGGTTCTTTTATATTTAAGTGGTGAAAAAAAATTCCAAAATTTGGTAAAAAAAAAAAAAAAAAAAGCGCCATTTTCTAAGACCCGTAGCGTCTCCATTTTTCGTGATCTGGGGCTGGTTGATGGCTTATTTTTTGCGTGCCAGGCTGACGTTTATATTGATAACATTTGGGGTAGATCCGATGTTTTGATCGCCCGTTATTGCATTTTATTGCAATTTTGCGGCGACCAAAAAACGTAATTCTGGCGTTTAGAATTTTTTTCTCGCTACGCCGTTTACCGATCGGAATAATTCTTTTTTTATTTTGATAGATCGGGCGATTCTGAACGCGGCGATACCAAATATGTGTATGTGGGTTTTTTTTTTATATATTTTATTTTGAATGGGGCGAAAGGGGGGTGATTTAAACTTTTATATTTTTTTATTTTTTTTTATATTTTTAAAAACTTTTTTTTTTTACTTTTTGCATGCTTCTATAGTCTCCATAGGAGACTAGAAGCAGCAACTGTCCGATCGCCTCTGCTACATACAGGGGACCAGCAGATCCCCTGCATGCAGCAGAAATGGTCCTGTGCTATGAGCGCCGACCACTAGGTGGCGCTCATAGCAACAAGATCATGACAACCACAGGCGTCTGCTGCAGACCCTGGGTTGTCATGCACGCTCATCGGCGACCCGCGATCACGTGACGGGGTCGCCGGTGGGCGGGGCTTATGACGCGCTACCCGGAAGCGCGCGTTAAATGCTGCTGTCGGAGATTGACAGCAGCATTTAACTGGTTAACAGCCGCAGGTGGATCGCGATTCCACCCGCGGCTGTTGCGGGCACATGTCAGCTGTAAGAATCAGCTGACATGTGCTCGGTTCAGTGAGGGCTCAGCGCCGGAGCCCTCACTGAACCGACGGTACGCAGATATGCGTACTAATACGTCCCCGGTAAGTAAGGGGTTAAATTGTATTATGTTGTTTTATCGTATGCTTTATTAAATTGCATTTATGTTGTTTTATCCTATGCTTTATTAAATTGTGTTTATGTTGTTTTATCCTATGCTTTATTAAATTGTATTAATGTTGTTTTAACCCATGCTTTATTAAATTGTATTTATGTGGTTTTATCCTATGCTTTATTAAATTGTATTTATGTGGTTTTATCCTATGCTTTATTAAATTGTATTTATGTTGTTTTATCCTATGCTTTATTAAATTGTATTTATGTTGTTTTATCCTATGCTTTATTAAATTGTATTTATGTTGTTTTATCCTATGCTTTATTAAATTGTATTTATGTTGTTTTATCCTATGCTTTATTAAATTGTATTTATTTTGTTTTATCCTATGCTTTATTAAATTGTGTTTATGTTGTTTGATCCTATGCTTTATTAAATTGTATTTATGTTGTTTTATCATATGCTCTATTAAATTGTATTATGTTGTTTTATCGTATGCTTTATTAAATTGTATTTATGTTGTTTTATCCTATTCTTTATTAAATTGTGTTTATGTTGTTTTATCCTATGCTTTATTAAATTGTATTAATGTTGTTTTAACCCATGCTTTATTAAATTGTATTTTTTGTGGTTTTATCCTATGCTTTATTAAATTGTATTTATGTTGTTTTATCCTATGATTTATTAAATTGTATTTATGTTGTTTTATCGTATGCTTTATTAAACTGCATTTATGTTGTTTTATCCTCTGCTTTATTAAATTGTATTTATGTTGTTTTATCCTATGCTTTATTAAATTGTATTTATGTTGTTTTATCCTATGCTTTATTAAATTGTATTTATGTTGTTTTATCCTATGCTTTATTAAAATGTATTATGTTGTTTTATCGTATGCTTTATTAAATTGTATTTATGTTGTTTTATCCTATGCTTTATTAAATTGTGTTTATGTTGTTTTATCCTATGCTTTATTAAATTGTATTAATGTTGTTTTAACCCATGCTTTATTAAATTGTATTTATGTGGTTTTATCCTATGCTTTATTAAATTGTATTTATGTTGTTTTATCCTATGCTTTATTAAATTGTATTTATGTTATTTTAACCCATGCTTTATTAAATTGTATTTATGTGGTTTTATCCTATGCTTTATTAAATTTTATTTATGTTGTTTTATCCTATGCTTTATTAAATTGTATTTATGTTGTTTTATCCTATGCTTTATTAAATTGTATTTATGTTGTTTTATCCTATGCTTTATTAAATTGTATTTATGTTGTTTTATCCTATGCTTTATTAAATTGTATTTATTTTGTTTTATCCTATGCTTTATTAAATTGTGTTTATGTTGTTTGATCCTATGCTTTATTAAATTGTATTTATGTTGTTTTATCCTATGCTTTATTAAATTGTATTTATGTTGTTTTATCCTATGATTTATGAAATTGTATTTATGTTTTTTATCCTATGATTTATGAAATTGTATTTATGTTTTTTATCCTATGCTTTATTAATTTGTATTTATGTTGTTTTATCCTATGCTTTATTAAATTGTATTTATGTTGTTTTATCGTATGCTTTATTAAAGTGCATTTATGTTGTTTTATCCTATGCTTTATTAAATTGTATTTATGTTGTTTTATCTTATGCTTTATTAAATTGTATTTAAGTTGTTTTATCCTATGCTTATTAAATTGTATTTATGTTGTTTTATCCTATGCTTTATTAAATTGTATTTATGTTGTTTTATCCTATGCTTTATTAAATTGTATTTATGTTGTTTTATCCTATGCTCTATTAAATTGTGTTTATTTTGTTTTATCCTATGCTTTATTAAATTGTATTTATGTTGTTTTAACCCATGTTTTATTAAATTGTATTTATGTTGTTTTATCCTATGCTTTATTAAATTGTATATATGTTGTTTTATCCTATGCTTTATTAAATTGTATTTATCTTGTTTTGTCCTATGCTTTATTAAATTGTATTTATGTTGTTTTAACCTATACTTTATTAAATTGTATTTATGTTGTTTTATCCTATGCTTTATTAAATTGTATTTATGTTGTTTTATCCTATGCTTTATTAAATTGTATTTATGTTGTTTTATCCTATGCTTTATTAAATTGTATTTATGTTGTTTTATCCTATGCTTTATTAAATTGTATTATGTTGTTTTATCCTATGCTTTATTAAATTGTATTTATGTTGTTTTATCCTATGCTTTATTAAATTGTGTTTATGTTGTTTTATCCTATGCTTTATTAAATTGTATTAATGTTGTTTTAACCCATGCTTTATTAAATTGTATTTATGTGGTTTTATCCTATGCTTTATTAAATTGTATTTATGTTGTTTTATCCTATGCTTTATTAAATTGTGTTTATGTTGTTTTATCCTATGCTTTATTAAATTGTATTAATGTTGTTTTAACCCATGCTTTATTAAATTGTATTTATGTGGTTTTATCCTATGCTTTATTAAATTGTATTTATGTTGTTTTATCCTATGCTTTATTAAATTGTATTTATGTTGTTTTATCCTATGCTTTATTAAATTGTATTTATGTTGTTTTAACCCATGCTTTATTAAATTGTATTTATGTGGTTTTATCCTATGCTTTATTAAATTGTATTTATGTTGTTTTATCCTATGCTTTATTAAATTGTATTTATGTTGTTTTATCCTATGCTTTATTAAATTGTATTTATGTTGTTTTATCCTATGCTTTATTAAATAGTATTTATGTTGTTTTATCCTATGCTTTATTAAATTGTATTATGTTGTTTTATCGTATGCTTTATTAAATTGTATTTATGTTGTTTTATCCTATGCTTTATTAAATTGTGTTTATGTTGTTTTATCCTATGCTTTATTAAATTGTATTAATGTTGTTTTAACCCATGCTTTATTAAATTGTATTTATGTGGTTTTATCCTATGCTTTATTAAATTGTATTTATGTTGTTTTATCCTATGCTTTATTAAATTGTATTTATGTTGTTTTATCCTATGCTTTATTAAATTGTATGTATGTTGTTTTATCCTATGCTTTATTAAATTGTATTTATGTTGTTTTATCCTATGCTTTATTAAATTGTATTTATGTTGTTTTATCATATGCTTTATTAAATTGTATTATGTTGTTTTATCGTATGCTTTATTAAATTGTATTTATGTTGTTTTATCCTATGCTTTATTAAATTGTGTTTATGTTGTTTTTTCCTATGCTTTATTAAATTGTACTAATGTTGTTTTAACCCATGCTTAATTAAATTGTATTTATGTGGTTTTATCCTATGCTTTATTAAATTGTATTTATGTTGTTTTATCCTACGCTTTATTAAATTGTATTTATGTTGTTTTATCGTATGCTTTATTAAACTGCATTTATGTTGTTTTATCCTATGCTTTATTAAACTGCATTTATGTTGTTTTATCCTATGCTTTATTAAATTGTATTTATGTTGTTTTATTCTATGCTTTATTAAATTGTATTTATGTTGTTTTATCCTATGCTTTATTCAATTGTATTTATGTTGATTTATCCTATGCTTTATTAAATTGTATTATGTTGTTTTATCGTATGCTTTATTAAATTGTATTTATGTTGTTTTATCCTATGCTTTATTAAATTGTGTTTATGTTGTTTTATCCTATGCTTTATTAAATTGTATTAATGTTGTTTTAACCCATGCTTTATTAAATTGTATTTATGTGGTTTTATCCTATGCTTTATTAAATTGTATTTATGTTGTTTTATCCTATGCTTTATTAAATTGTATTTATGTTGTTTTATCCTATGCTTTATTAAATTGTATTTATGTTGTTTTAACCCATGCTTTATTAAATTGTATTTATGTGGTTTTATCCTATGCTTTATTAAATTGTATTTATGTTGTTTTATCCTATGCTTTATTAAATTGTATTTATGTTGTTTTATCCTATGCTTTATTAAATTGTATTTATGTTGTTTTATCCTATGCTTTATTAAATTGTATTTATGTTGTTTTATCCTATGCTTTATTAAATTGTATTATGTTGTTTTATCGTATGCTTTATTAAATTGTATTTATGTTGTTTTATCCTATGCTTTATTAAATTGTGTTTATGTTGTTTTATCCTATGCTTTATTAAATTGTATTAATGTTGTTTTAACCCATGCTTTATTAAATAGTATTTATGTGGTTTTATCCTATGCTTTATTAAATTGTACTTATGTTGTTTTATCCTATGCTTTATTAAATTGTATTTATGTTGTTTTATCCTATGCTTTATTAAATTGTATTTATGTTGTTTTATCCTATGCTTTATTAAAATGTATTTATGTTGTTTTATCCTATGCTTTATTAAATTGTATTTATGTTGTTTTATCCTATGCTTTATTAAACTCTATTTATGTTGTTTAATCATATGCTTTATTAAATTGTATTTATGTTCTTTAATCCTATGCTTTACTAAATTGTGTTTATGTTGTTTTATCCTATGCTTTATTAAATTGTATTTATGTTGTTTTATCCTATGCTTTATTAAATTGTATTTATGTTGTTTTATCCTATGCTTTATTAAATTGTGTTTATGTTGTTTTATCCTATGCTTTATTAAATTGTATTAATGTTGTTTTAACCCATGCTTTATTAAATTGTATTTATGTGGTTTTATCCTATGCTTTATTAAATTGTATTTATGTTGTTTTATCCTATGCTTTATTAAATTGTATTTATGTTGTTTTATCCTATGCTTTATTAAATTGTATTTATGTTGTTTTAACCCATGCTTTATTAAATTGTATTTATGTGGTTTTATCCTATGCTTTATTAAATTGTATTTATGTTTTTTTATCCTATGCTTTATTAAATTGTATTTATGTTGTTTTATCCTATGCTTTATTAAATTGTATTTATGTTGTTTTATCCTATGCTTTATTAAATTGTATTTATGTTGTTTTATCCTATGCTTTATTAAATTGTATTTATGTTGTTTTATCCTATGCTTTATTAAATTGTATTATGTTGTTTTATCGTATGCTTTATTAAATTGTATTTATGTTGTTTTATCCTATGCTTTATTAAATTGTATTAATGTTGTTTTAACCCATGCTTTATTAAATTGTATTTATGTGGTTTTATCCTATGCTTTATTAAATTGTATTTATGTTGTTTTATCCTATGCTTTATTAAATTGTATTTATGTTGTTTTATCGCATGCTTTATTAAACTGCATTTATGTTGTTTTATCCTATGCTTTATTAAACTGCATTTATGTTGTTTTATCCTATGCTTTATTAAATTGGATTTATGTTGTTTTATTCTATGCTTTATTAAATTGTATTTATGTTGTTTTATCCTATGCTTTATTCAATTGTATTTATGTTGATTTATCCTATGCTTTATTAAATTGTATTATGTTGTTTTATCGTATGCTTTATTAAATTGTGTTTATGTTGTTTTATCCTATGCTTTATTAAATTGTATTAATGTTGTTTTAACCCATGCTTTATTAAATTGTATTTATGTGGTTTAATCCTATGCTTTACTAAATTGTGTTTATGTTGTTTTATCCTATGCTTTATTAAATTGTATTTATGTTGTTTTATCCTATGCTTTATTAAATTGTATTTATGTTGTTTTATTCTATGCTTTATTAAATTGTATTTATGTTGTTTTATCCTATGCTTTATTCAATTGTATTTATGTTGATTTATCCTATGCTTTATTAAATTGTATTATGTTGTTTTATCCTATGCTTTATTAAATTGTGTTTATGTTGTTTTATCCTATGCTTTATTAAATTGTATTAATGTTGTTTTAACCCATGCTTTATTAAATTGTATTTATGTGGTTTTATCCTATGCTTTATTAAATTGTATTTATGTTGTTTTATCCTATGCTTTATTAAATTGTATTTATGTTGTTTTATCCTATGCTTTATTAAACTGCATTTATGTTGTTTTATCCTATGCTTTATTAAATTGTATTTATGTTGTTTTATTCTATGCTTTATTAAATTGTATTTATGTTGTTTTATCCTATGCTTTATTCAATTGTATTTATGTTGATTTATCCTATGCTTTATTAAATTGTATTATGTTGTTTTATCCTATGCTTTATTAAATTGTGTTTATGTTGTTTTATCCTATGCTTTATTAAATTGTATTAATGTTGTTTTAACCCATGCTTTATTAAATTGTATTTATGTGGTTTTATCCTATGCTTTATTAAATTGTATTTATGTTGTTTTATCCTATGCTTTATTAAATTGTATTTATGTTGTTTTATCCTATGCTTTATTAAATTGTATTTATGTTGTTTTAACCCATGCTTTATTAAATTGTATTTATGTGGTTTTATCCTATGCTTTATTAAATTGTATTTATGTTGTTTTATCCTATGCTTTATTAAATTGTATTTATGTTGTTTTATCCTATGCTTTATTAAATTGTATTTATGTTGTTTTATCCTATGCTTTATTAAAATGTATTTATGTTGTTTTATCCTATGCTTTATTAAATTGTATTTATGTTGTTTTATCCTATGCTTTATTAAATTGTATTTATGTTGTTTTATCCTATGCTTTATTAAATTGTATTTATGTTGTTTTATCCTATGCTTTATTAAAATGTATTTATGTTGTTTTATCCTATGCTTTATTAAATTGTATTTATGTTGTTTTATCCTATGCTTTATTAAACTCTATTTATGTTGTTTAATCAAATGCTTTATTAAATTGTATTTATGTTGTTTAATCCTATGCTTTACTAAATTGTGTTTATGTTGTTTTATCCTATGCTTTATTAAATTGTATTTATGTTGTTTTATCCTATGCTTTATTAAATTGTATTTATGTTGTTTTATCCTATGCTTTATTAAATTGTATTTATGTTGTTTTATCCTATGCTTTATTAAAATGTATTTATGTTGTTTTATCCTATGCTTTATTAAATTGTATTTATGTTGTTTTATCCTATGCTTTATTAAACTCTATTTATGTTGTTTAATCAAATGCTTTATTAAATTGTATTTATGTTGTTTAATCCTATGCTTTACTAAATTGTGTTTATGTTGTTTTATCCTATGCTTTATTAAATTGTATTTATGTTGTTTTATCCTATGCTTTATTAAATTGTATTTATGTTGTTTTATCCTATGCTTTATTAAATTGTATTTATGTTGTTTTATCCTATGCTTTATTAAATTGTATTAATGTTGTTTTAACCCATGCTTTATTAAATTGTATTTATGTGGTTTTTCCTATGCTTTATTAAATTGTATTTATGTTGTTTTATCCTATGCTTTATTAAATTGTATTTATGTTGTTTTATCCTATGCTTTATTAAATTGTATTTATGTTGTTTTAACCCATGCTTTATTAAATTGTATTTATGTGGTTTTATCCTATGCTTTATTAAATTGTATTTATGTTGTTTTATCCTATGCTTTATTAAATTGTATTTATGTTGTTTTATCCTATGCTTTATTAAATTGTATTTATGTTGTTTTATCCTATGCTTTATTAAATTGTATTTATGTTGTTTTATCCTATGCTTTATTAAATTGTATTTATGTTGTTTTATCCTATGCTTTATTAAATTGTATTTATGTTGTTTTATCCTATGCTTTATTAAATTGTATTATGTTGTTTTATCGTATGCTTTATTAAATTGTATTTATGTTGTTTTATCCTATGCTTTATTAAATTGTGTTTATGTTGTTTTATCCTATGCTTTATTAAATTGTATTAATGTTGTTTTAACCCATGCTTTATTAAATTGTATTTATGTGGTTTTATCCTATGCTTTATTAAATTGTATTTATGTTGTTTTATCCTATGCTTTATTAAATTGTATTTATGTTGTTTTATCGTATGCTTTATTAAACTGCATTTATGTTGTTTTATCCTATGCTTTATTAAACTGCATTTATGTTGTTTTATCCTATGCTTTATTAAATTGTATTTATGTTGTTTTATTCTATGCTTTATTAAATTGTATTTATGTTGTTTTATCCTATGCTTTATTCAATTGTATTTATGTTGATTTATCCTATGCTTTATTAAATTGTATTATGTTGTTTTATCGTATGCTTTATTAAATTGTATTTATGTTGTTTTATCCTATGCTTTATTAAATTGTGTTTATGTTGTTTTATCCTATGCTTTATTAAATTGTATTAATGTTGTTTTAACCCATGCTTTATTAAATTGTATTTATGTGGTTTTATCCTATGCTTTATTAAATTGTATTTATTTTGTTTTATCCTATGCTTTATTAAATTGTATTTATGTTGTTTTATCCTATGCTTTATTAAATTGTATTTATGTTGTTTTAACCCATGCTTTATTAAATTGTATTTATGTGGTTTTATCCTATGCTTTATTAAATTGTATTTATGTTGTTTTATCCTATGCTTTATTAAATTGTATTTATGTTGTTTTATCCTATGCTTTATTAAATTGTATTTATGTTGTTTTATCCTATGCTTTATTAAATTGTATTTATGTTGTTTTATCCTATGCTTTATTAAATTGTATTATGTTGTTTTATCCTATGCTTTATTAAATTGTATTTATGTTGTTTTATCCTATGCTTTATTAAATTGTGTTTATGTTGTTTTATCCTATGCTTTATTAAATTGTATTTATGTTGTTTTAACCCATGCTTTATTAAATTGTATTTATGTGGTTTTATCCTATGCTTTATTAAATTGTATTTATGTTGTTTTATCCTATGCTTTATTAAATTGTATTTATGTTGTTTTATCGTATGATTTATTAAACTGCATTTATGTTGTTTTATCCTATGCTTTATTAAACTGCATTTATGTTGTTTTATCCTATGCTTTATTAAATTGTATTTATGTTGTTTTATCATATGCTTTATTAAATTGTATTTATGTTGTTTTATCCTATGCTTTATTCAATTGTATTTATGTTGATTTATCCTATGCTTTATTAAATTGTATCATGTTGTTTTATCGTATGCTTTATTAAATTGTATTTATGTTGTTTTATCCTATGCTTTATTAAATTGTGTTTATGTTGTTTTATCCTATGCTTTATTAAATTGTATTAATGTTGTTTTAACCCATGCTTTATTAAATTGTATTTATGTGGTTTTATCCTATGCTTTATTAAATTGTATTTATGTTGTTTTATCCTATGCTTTATTAAATTGTATTTATGTTGTTTTATCCTATGCTTTATTAAATTGTATTTATGTTGTTTTAACCCATGCTTTATTAAATTGTATTTATGCGGTTTTATCCTATGCTTTATTAAATTGTATTTATGTTGTTTTATCCTATGCTTTATTAAATTGTATTTATGTTGTTTTATCCTATGCTTTATTCAATTGTATTTATGTTGTTTTATCCTATGCTTTATTAAATTGTATTTATGTTGTTTTAACCCATGCTTTATTAAATTGTATTTATGTGGTTTTATCCTATGCTTTATTAAATTGTATTTATGTTGTTTTATCCTATGCTTTATTAAATTGTATTATGTTGTTTTATCGTATGCTTTATTAAATTGTATTTATATTGTTTTATCCTATGCTTTATTAAATTGTGTTTATGTTGTTTTATCCTATGCTTTATTAAATTGTGTTTATGTTGTTTTATCCTATGCTTTATTAAATTGTATTAATGTTGTTTTAACCCATGCTTTATTAAATTGTATTTATGTGGTTTTATCGTATGCTTTATTAAATTGTATTATGTTGTTTTATCGTATGCTTTATTAAATTGTATTTATGTTGTTTTAACCCATGCTTTATTAAATTGTATTTATGTGGTTTTATCCTATGCTTTATTAAATTGTATTTATGTTGTTTTATCCTATGCTTTATTAAATTGTATTATGTTGTTTTATCGTATGCTTTATTAAATTGTATTTATGTTGTTTTATCCTATGCTTTATTAAATTGTGTTTATGTTGTTTTATCCTATGCTATATTAAATTGTATTAATGTTGTTTTAACCCATGCTTTATTAAATAGTATTTATGTGGTTTTATCCTATGCTTTATTAAATTGTATTTATGTTGTTTTATCCTATGCTTTATTAAATTGTATTTATGTTGTTTTATCGTATGCTTTATTAAACTGCATTTATGTTGTTTTATCCTATGCTTTATTAAACTGCATTTATGTTGTTTTATCCTATGCTTTATTAAATTGTATTTATGTTGTTTTATCCTATGCTTTATTAAATTGTATTTATGTTGTTTTATCCTATGCTTTATTCAATTGTATTTATGTTGATTTATCCTATGCTTTATTAAATTGTATTATGTTGTTTTATCGTATGCTTTATTAAATTGTATTTATGTTGTTTTATCCTATGCTTTATTAAATTGTATTTATGTTGTTTTATCCTATGCTTTATTAAATTGTATTTATGTTGTTTTATCCTATGCTTTATTAAATTGTATTTATGTTGTTTTATCCTATGCTTTATTAAATTGTATTATGTTGTTTTATCGTATGCTTTATTAAATTGTATTTATGTTGTTTTATCCTATGCTTTATTAAATTGTGTTTATGTTGTTTTATCCTATGCTTTATTAAATTGTGTTTATGTTGTTTTATCCTATGCTTTATTAAATTGTGTTTATGTTGTTTTATCCTATGCTTTATTAAATTGTGTTTATGTTGTTTTATCCTATGCTTTATTAAATTGTATTAATGTTGTTTTAACCCATGCTTTATTAAATTGTATTTATGTGGTTTTATCGTATGCTTTATTAAATTGTATTATGTTGTTTTATCGTATGCTTTATTAAATTGTATTTATGTTGTTTTAACCCATGCATTATTAAATTGTATTTATGTGGTTTTATCCTATGCTTTATTAAATTGTATTTATGTTGTTTTATCCTATGCTTTATTAAATTGTATTTATGTTGTTTTATCCTATGCTTTATTAAATTGTATTTATGTTGTTTTATCCTATGCTTTATTAAATTGTATTTATGTTGTTTTATCCTATGCTTTATTAAATTGTATTATGTTGTTTTATCGTATGCTTTATTAAATTGTATTTATGTTGTTTTATCCTATGCTTTATTAAATTGTGTTTATGTTGTTTTATCCTATGCTTTATTAAATTGTATTAATGTTGTTTTAACCCATGCTTTATTAAATAGTATTTATGTGGTTTTATCCTATGCTTTATTAAATTGTATTTATGTTGTTTTATCCTATGCTTTATTAAATTGTATTTATGTTGTTTTATCGTATGCTTTATTAAACTGCATTTATGTTGTTTTATCCTATGCTTTATTAAACTGCATTTATGTTGTTTTATCCTATGCTTTATTAAATTGTATTTATGTTGTTTTATCCTATGCTTTATTAAATTGTATTTATGTTGTTTTATCCTATGCTTTATTCAATTGTATTTATGTTGATTTATCCTATGCTTTATTAAATTGTATCATGTTGTTTTATCGTATGCTTTATTAAATTGTATTTATGTTGTTTTATCCTATGCTTTATTAAATTGTGTTTATGTTGTTTTATCCTATGCTTTATTAAATTGTATTAATGTTGTTTTAACCCATGCTTTATTAAATTGTATTTATGTGGTTTTATCCTATGCTTTATTAAATTGTATTTATGTTGTTTTATCCTATGCTTTATTAAATTGTATTTATGTTGTTTTATCCTATGCTTTATTAAATTGTATTTATGTTGTTTTAACCCATGCTTTATTAAATTGTATTTATGCGGTTTTATCCTATGCTTTATTAAATTGTATTTATGTTGTTTTATCCTATGCTTTATTAAATTGTATTTATGTTGTTTTATCCTATGCTTTATTCAATTGTATTTATGTTGTTTTATCCTATGCTTTATTAAATTGTATTTATGTTGTTTTAACCCATGCTTTATTAAATTGTATTTATGTGGTTTTATCCTATGCTTTATTAAATTGTATTTATGTTGTTTTATCCTATGCTTTATTAAATTGTATTTATGTTGTTTTATCCTATGCTTTATTAAATTGTATTTATGTTGTTTTATCCTATGCTTTATTAAATTGTATTTATGTTGTTTTATCCTATGCTTTATTAAATTGTATTTATGTTGTTTTATCGTATGCTTTATTAAATTGTATTTATGTTGTTTTATCCTATGCTTTATTAAATTGTGTTTATGTTGTTTTATCCTATGCTTTATTAAATTGTATTAATGTTGTTTTAACCCATGCTTTATTAAATTGTATTTATGTGGTTTTATCCTATGCTTTATTAAATTGTATTTATGTTGTTTTATCCTATGCTTTATTAAATTGTATTTATGTTGTTTTATCGTATGCTTTATTAAACTGCATTTATGTTGTTTTATCCTATGCTTTATTAAACTGCATTTATGTTGTTTTATCCTATGCTTTATTAAATTGTATTTATGTTGTTTTATCCTATGCTTTATTAAATTGTATTTATGTTGTTTTATCCTATGCTTTATTCAATTGTATTTATGTTGATTTATCCTATGCTTTAGTAAATTGTATTATGTTGTTTTATCGTATGCTTTATTAAATTGTATTTATGTTGTTTTATCCTATGCTTTATTAAATTGTGTTTATGTTGTTTTATCCTATGCTTTATTAAATTGTATTAATGTTGTTTTAACCGATGCTTTATTAAATTGTATTTATGTGGTTTTATCCTATGCTTTATTAAATTGTATTTATGTTGTTTTATCCTATGCTTTATTAAATTGTATTTATGTTGTTTTATCCTATGCTTTATTAAATTGTATTTATGTTGTTTTAACCCATGCTTTATTAAATTGTATTTATGCGGTTTTATCCTATGCTTTATTAAATTGTATTTATGTTGTTTTATCCTATGCTTTATTAAATTGTATTTATGTTGTTTTATCCTATGCTTTATTAAATTGTATTTATGTTGTTTTATCCTATGCTTTATTAAATTGTATTTATGTTGTTTTATCCTATGCTTTATGAAATTGTATTTATGTTGTTTTATCCTATGCTTTATTAAATTGTATTTATGTTGTTTTATCCTATGCTTTATTAAATTGTATTTATGTTGTTTTATCGTATGCTTTATTAAAGTGCATTTATGTTGTTTTATCCTATGCTTTATTAAATTGTATTTATGTTGTTTTATCTTATGCTTTATTAAATTGTATTTAAGTTGTTTTATCCTATGCTTAATTAAATTGTATTTATGTTGTTTTATCCTATGCTTTATTAAATTGTATTTATGTTGTTTTATCGTATGCTTTATTAAATTGTATTTATGTTGTTTTATCCTATGCTCTATTAAATTGTGTTTATTTTGTTTTATCCTATGCTTTATTAAATTGTATTTATGTTGTTTTAACCCATGTTTTATTAAATTGTATTTATGTTGTTTTATCCTATGCTTTTTTAAATTGTATATATGTTGTTTTATCCTATGCTTTATTAAATTGTATTTATCTTGTTTTGTCCTATGCTTTATTAAATTGTATTTATGTTGTTTTAACCTATGCTTTATTAAATTGTATTTATGTGGTTTTATCCTATGCTTTATTAAATTGTATTTATGTTGTTTTATCCTATGCTTTATTAAATTGTATTTATGTTGTTTTATCCTATGCTTTATTAAATTGTATTTATGTTGTTTTAACCCATGCTTTATTAAATAGTATTTATGTGGTTTTATCCTATGCTTTATTAAATTGTATTTATGTTGTTTTATCCTATGCTTTATTAAATTGTATTTATGTTGTTTTATCCTATGCTTTATTAAATTGTATTTATGTTGTTTTATCCTATGCTTTATTAAATTGTATTATGTTGTTTTATCGTATGCTTTATTAAATTGTATTTATGTTGTTTTATCCTATGCTTTATTAAATTGTGTTTATGTTGTTTTATCCTATGCTTTATTAAATTGTATTAATGTTGTTTTAACCCATGCTTTATTAAATAGTATTTATGTGGTTTTATCCTATGCTTTATTAAATTGTATTTATGTTGTTTTATCCTATGCTTTATTAAATTGTATTTATGTTGTTTTATCGTATGCTTTATTAAACTGCATTTATGTTGTTTTATCCTATGCTTTATTAAACTGCATTTATGTTGTTTTATCCTATGCTTTATTAAATTGTATTTATGTTGTTTTATCCTATGCTTTATTAAATTGTATTTATGTTGTTTTATCCTATGCTTTATTCAATTGTATTTATGTTGATTTATCCTATGCTTTATTAAATTGTATTATGTTGTTTTATCGTATGCTTTATTAAATTGTATTTATGTTGTTTTATCCTATGCTTTATTAAATTGTATTTATGTTGTTTTATCCTATGCTTTATTAAATTGTATTTATGTTGTTTTATCCTATGCTTTATTAAATTGTATTTATGTTGTTTTATCCTATGCTTTATTAAATTGTATTATGTTGTTTTATCGTATGCTTTATTAAATTGTATTTATATTGTTTTATCCTATGCTTTATTAAATTGTGTTTATGTTGTTTTATCCTATGCTTTATTAAATTGTGTTTATGTTGTTTTATCCTATGCTTTATTAAATTGTATTAATGTTGTTTTAACCCATGCTTTATTAAATTGTATTTATGTGGTTTTATCGTATGCTTTATTAAATTGTATTATGTTGTTTTATCGTATGCTTTATTAAATTGTATTTATGTTGTTTTAACCCATGCTTTATTAAATTGTATTTATGTGGTTTTATCCTATGCTTTATTAAATTGTATTTATGTTGTTTTATCCTATGCTTTATTAAATTGTATTATGTTGTTTTATCGTATGCTTTATTAAATTGTATTTATGTTGTTTTATCCTATGCTTTATTAAATTGTGTTTATGTTGTTTTATCCTATGCTTTATTAAATTGTATTAATGTTGTTTTAACCCATGCTTTATTAAATAGTATTTATGTGGTTTTATCCTATGCTTTATTAAATTGTATTAATGTTGTTTTAACCCATGCTTTATTAAATTATATTTATGTGGTTTTATCGTATGCTTTATTAAATTGTATTATGTTGTTTTATCGTATGCTTTATTAAATTGTATTTATGTTGTTTTAACCCATGCATTATTAAATTGTATTTATGTGGTTTTATCCTATGCTTTATTAAATTGTATTTATGTTGTTTTATCCTATGCTTTATTAAATTGTATTCATGTTGTTTTATCCTATGCTTTATTAAATTGTATTTATGTTGTTTTATCCTATGCTTTATTAAATTGTATTTATGTTGTTTTATCCTATGCTTTATTAAATTGTATTATGTTGTTTTATCGTATGCTTTATTAAATTGTATTTATGTTGTTTTATCCTATGCTTTATTAAATTGTGTTTATGTTGTTTTATCCTATGCTTTATTAAATTGTATTAATGTTGTTTTAACCCATGCTTTATTAAATAGTATTTATGTGGTTTTATCCTATGCTTTATTAAATTGTATTTATGTTGTTTTATCCTATGCTTTATTAAATTGTATTTATGTTGTTTTATCGTATGCTTTATTAAACTGCATTTATGTTGTTTTATCCTATGCTTTATTAAACTGCATTTATGTTGTTTTATCCTATGCTTTATTAAATTGTATTTATGTTGTTTTATCCTATGCTTTATTAAATTGTATTTATGTTGTTTTATCCTATGCTTTATTCAATTGTATTTATGTTGATTTATCCTATGCTTTATTAAATTGTATCATGTTGTTTTATCGTATGCTTTATTAAATTGTATTTATGTTGTTTTATCCTATGCTTTATTAAATTGTGTTTATGTTGTTTTATCCTATGCTTTATTAAATTGTATTAATGTTGTTTTAACCCATGCTTTATTAAATTGTATTTATGTGGTTTTATCCTATGCTTTATTAAATTGTATTTATGTTGTTTTATCCTATGCTTTATTAAATTGTATTTATGTTGTTTTATCCTATGCTTTATTCAATTGTATTTATGTTGATTTATCCTATGCTTTATTAAATTGTATCATGTTGTTTTATCGTATGCTTTATTAAATTGTATTTATGTTGTTTTATCCTATGCTTTATTAAATTGTGTTTATGTTGTTTTATCCTATGCTTTATTAAATTGTATTAATGTTGTTTTAACCCATGCTTTATTAAATTGTATTTATGTGGTTTTATCCTATGCTTTATTAAATTGTATTTATGTTGTTTTATCCTATGCTTTATTAAATTGTATTTATGTTGTTTTATCCTATGCTTTATTAAATTGTATTTATGTTGTTTTAACCCATGCTTTATTAAATTGTATTTATGCGGTTTTATCCTATGCTTTATTAAATTGTATTTATGTTGTTTTATCCTATGCTTTATTAAATTGTATTTATGTTGTTTTATCCTATGCTTTATTCAATTGTATTTATGTTGTTTTATCCTATGCTTTATTAAATTGTATTTATGTGGTTTTATCCTATGCTTTATTAAATTGTATTTATGTTGTTTTATCCTATGCTTTATTAAATTGTATTATGTTGTTTTCTCGTATGCTTTATTAAATTGTATTTATATTGTTTTATCCTATGCTTTATTAAATTGTGTTTATGTTGTTTTAACCCATGCTTTATTAAATTGTATTATGTTGTTTTATCGTATGCTTTATTAAATTGTATTTATGTTGTTTTAACCCATGCTTTATTAAATTGTATTTATGTGGTTTTATCCTATGCTTTATTAAATTGTATTTATGTTGTTTTATCCTATGCTTTATTAAATTGTATTATGTTGTTTTATCGTATGCTTTATTAAATTGTATTTATGTTGTTTTATCCTATGCTTTATTAAATTGTGTTTATGTTGTTTTATCCTATGCTTTATTAAATTGTATTAATGTTGTTTTAACCCATGCTTTATTAAATAGTATTTATGTGGTTTTATCCTATGCTTTATTAAATTGTTTTTATGTTGTTTTATCCTATGCTTTATTAAATTGTATTTATGTTGTTTTATCGTATGCTTTATTAAACTGCATTTATGTTGTTTTATCCTATGCTTTATTAAACTGCATTTATGTTGTTTTATCCTATGCTTTATTAAATTGTATTTATGTTGTTTTATCCTATGCTTTATTAAATTGTATTTATGTTGTTTTATCCTATGCTTTATTCAATTGTATTTATGTTGATTTATCCTATGCTTTATTAAATTGTATTATGTTGTTTTATCGTATGCTTTATTAAATTGTATTTATGTTGTTTTATCCTATGCTTTATTAAATTGTATTTATGTTGTTTTATCCTATGCTTTATTAAATTGTATTTATGTTGTTTTATCCTATGCTTTATTAAATTGTATTTATGTTGTTTTATCCTATGCTTTATTAAATTGTATTATGTTGTTTTATCGTATGCTTTATTAAATTGTATTTATGTTGTTTTATCCTATGCTTTATTAAATTGTGTTTATGTTGTTTTATCCTATGCTTTATTAAATTGTGTTTATGTTGTTTTATCCTATGCTTTATTAAATTGTGTTTATGTTGTTTTATCCTATGCTTTATTAAATTGTGTTTATTTTGTTTTATCCTATGCTTTATTAAATTGTATTAATGTTGTTTTAACCCATGCTTTATTAAATTGTATTTATGTGGTTTTATCGTATGCTTTATTAAATTGTATTATGTTGTTTTATCGTATGCTTTATTAAATTGTATTTATGTTGTTTTAACCCATGCATTATTAAATTGTATTTATGTGGTTTTATCCTATGCTTTATTAAATTGTATTTATGTTGTTTTATCCTATGCTTTATTAAATTGTATTTATGTTGTTTTATCCTATGCTTTATTAAATTGTATTTATGTTGTTTTATCCTATGCTTTATTAAATTGTATTTATGTTGTTTTATCCTATGCTTTATTAAATTGTATTATGTTGTTTTATCGTATGCTTTATTAAATTGTATTTATGTTGTTTTATCCTATGCTTTATTAAATTGTGTTTATGTTGTTTTATCCTATGCTTTATTAAATTGTATTAATGTTGTTTTAACCCATGCTTTATTAAATAGTATTTATGTGGTTTTATCCTATGCTTTATTAAATTGTATTTATGTTGTTTTATCCTATGCTTTATTAAATTGTATTTATGTTGTTTTATCGTATGCTTTATTAAACTGCATTTATGTTGTTTTATCCTATGCTTTATTAAACTGCATTTATGTTGTTTTATCCTATGCTTTATTAAATTGTATTTATGTTGTTTTATCCTATGCTTTATTAAATTGTATTTATGTTGTTTTATCCTATGCTTTATTCAATTGTATTTATGTTGATTTATCCTATGCTTTATTAAATTGTATCATGTTGTTTTATCGTATGCTTTAATAAATTGTATTTATGTTGTTTTATCCTATGCTTTATTAAATTGTGTTTATGTTGTTTTATCCTATGCTTTATTAAATTGTATTAATGTTGTTTTAACCCATGCTTTATTAAATTGTATTTATGTGGTTTTATCCTATGCTTTATTAAATTGTATTTATGTTGTTTTATCCTATGCTTTATTAAATTGTATTTATGTTGTTTTATCCTATGCTTTATTCAATTGTATTTATGTTGTTTTATCCTATGCTTTATTAAATTGTATTTATGTTGTTTTAACCCATGCTTTATTAAATTGTATTTATGTGGTTTTATCCTATGCTTTATTAAATTGTATTTATGTTGTTTTATCCTATGCTTTATTAAATTGTATTTATGTTGTTTTATCCTATGCTTTATTAAATTGTATTTATGTTGTTTTATCCTATGCTTTATTAAATTGTATTTATGTTGTTTTATCCTATGCTTTATTAAATTGTATTTATGTTGTTTTATCGTATGCTTTATTAAATTGTATTTATGTTGTTTTATCCTATGCTTTATTAAATTGTGTTTATGTTGTTTTATCCTATGCTTTATTAAATTGTATTAATGTTGTTTTAACCCATGCTTTATTAAATTGTATTTATGTGGTTTTATCCTATGCTTTATTAAATTGTATTTATGTTGTTTTATCCTATGCTTTATTAAATTGTATTTATGTTGTTTTATCGTATGCTTTATTAAACTGCATTTATGTTGTTTTATCCTATGCTTTATTAAACTGCATTTATGTTGTTTTATCCTATGCTTTATTAAATTGTATTTATGTTGTTTTATCCTATGCTTTATTAAATTGTATTTATGTTGTTTTATCCTATGCTTTATTCAATTGTATTTATGTTGATTTATCCTATGCTTTATTAAATTGTATTATGTTGTTTTATCGTATGCTTTATTAAATTGTATTTATGTTGTTTTATCCTATGCTTTATTAAATTGTGTTTATGTTGTTTTATCCTATGCTTTATTAAATTGTATTAATGTTGTTTTAACCGATGCTTTATTAAATTGTATTTATGTGGTTTTATCCTATGCTTTATTAAATTGTATTTATGTTGTTTTATCCTATGCTTTATTAAATTGTATTTATGTTGTTTTATCCTATGCTTTATTAAATTGTATTTATGTTGTTTTAACCCATGCTTTATTAAATTGTATTTATGCGGTTTTATCCTATGCTTTATTAAATTGTATTTATGTTGTTTTATCCTATGCTTTATTAAATTGTATTTATGTTGTTTTATCCTATGCTTTATTAAATTGTATTTATGTTGTTTTATCCTATGCTTTATTAAATTGTATTTATGTTGTTTTATCCTATGCTTTATGAAATTGTATTTATGTTGTTTTATCCTATGCTTTATTAAATTGTATTTATGTTGTTTTATCCTATGCTTTATTAAATTGTATTTATGTTGTTTTATCCTATGCTTTATTAAATTGTATTATGTTGTTTTATCGTATGCTTTATTAAATTGTATTTATGTTGTTTTATCCTATGCTTTATTAAATTGTGTTTATGTTGTTTTATCCTATGCTTTATTAAATTGTGTTTATGTTGTTTTATCCTATGCTTTATTAAATTGTGTTTATGTTGTTTTAACCTATGCTTTATTAAATTGTGTTTATGTTGTTTTATCCTATGCTTTATTAAATTGTATTAATGTTGTTTTAACCCATGCTTTATTAAATTGTATTTATGTGGTTTTATCGTATGCTTTATTAAATTGTATTATGTTGTTTTATCGTATGCTTTATTAAATTGTATTTATGTTGTTTTAACCCATGCATTATTAAATTGTATTTATGTGGTTTTATCCTATGCTTTATTAAATTGTATTTATGTTGTTTTATCCTATGCTTTATTAAATTGTATTTATGTTGTTTTATCCTATGCTTTATTAAATTGTATTTATGTTGTTTTATCCTATGCTTTATTAAATTGTATTTATGTTGTTTTATCCTATGCTTTATTAAATTGTATTATGTTGTTTTATCGTATGCTTTATTAAATTGTATTTATGTTGTTTTATCCTATGCTTTATTAAATTGTGTTTATGTTGTTTTATCCTATGCTTTATTAAATTGTATTAATGTTGTTTTAACCCATGCTTTATTAAATAGTATTTATGTGGTTTTATCCTATGCTTTATTAAATTGTATTTATGTTGTTTTATCCTATGCTTTATTAAATTGTATTTATGTTGTTTTATCGTATGCTTTATTAAACTGCATTTATGTTGTTTTATCCTATGCTTTATTAAACTGCATTTATGTTGTTTTATCCTATGCTTTATTAAATTGTATTTATGTTGTTTTATCCTATGCTTTATTAAATTGTATTTATGTTGTTTTATCCTATGCTTTATTCAATTGTATTTATGTTGATTTATCCTATGCTTTATTAAATTGTATTTATGTTGTTTTATCCTATGCTTTATTAAATTGTATTTATGTTGTTTTATCCTATGCTTTATTAAATTGTATTAATGTTGTTTTAACCCATGCTTTATTAAATTGTATTTATGTGGTTTTATCCTATGCTTTATTAAATTGTATTTATGTTGTTTTATCCTATGCTTTATTAAATTGTATTTATGTTGTTTTATCCTATGCTTTATTCAATTGTATTTATGTTGTTTTATCCTATGCTTTATTAAATTGTATTTATGTTGTTTTAACCCATGCTTTATTAAATTGTATTTATGTGGTTTTATCCTATGCTTTATTAAATTGTATTTATGTTGTTTTATCCTATGCTTTATTAAATTGTATTTATGTTGTTTTATCCTATGCTTTATTAAATTGTATTTATGTTGTTTTATCCTATGCTTTATTAAATTGTATTTATGTTGTTTTATCCTATGCTTTATTAAATTGTATTTATGTTGTTTTATCGTATGCTTTATTAAATTGTATTTATGTTGTTTTATCCTATGCTTTATTAAATTGTGTTTATGTTGTTTTATCCTATGCTTTATTAAATTGTATTAATGTTGTTTTAACCCATGCTTTATTAAATTGTATTTATGTGGTTTTATCCTATGCTTTATTAAATTGTATTTATGTTGTTTTATCCTATGCTTTATTAAATTGTATTTATGTTGTTTTATCGTATGCTTTATTAAACTGCATTTATGTTGTTTTATCCTATGCTTTATTAAACTGCATTTATGTTGTTTTATCCTATGCTTTATTAAATTGTATTTATGTTGTTTTATCCTATGCTTTATTAAATTGTATTTATGTTGTTTTATCCTATGCTTTATTCAATTGTATTTATGTTGATTTATCCTATGCTTTATTAAATTGTATTATGTTGTTTTATCGTATGCTTTATTAAATTGTATTTATGTTGTTTTATCCTATGCTTTATTAAATTGTGTTTATGTTGTTTTATCCTATGCTTTATTAAATTGTATTAATGTTGTTTTAACCGATGCTTTATTAAATTGTATTTATGTGGTTTTATCCTATGCTTTATTAAATTGTATTTATGTTGTTTTATCCTATGCTTTATTAAATTGTATTTATGTTGTTTTATCCTATGCTTTATTAAATTGTATTTATGTTGTTTTAACCCATGCTTTATTAAATTGTATTTATGCGGTTTTATCCTATGCTTTATTAAATTGTATTTATGTTGTTTTATCCTATGCTTTATTAAATTGTATTTATGTTGTTTTATCCTATGCTTTATTAAATTGTATTTATGTTGTTTTATCCTATGCTTTATTAAATTGTATTTATGTTGTTTTATCCTATGCTTTATGAAATTGTATTTATGTTGTTTTATCCTATGCTTTATTAAATTGTATTTATGTTGTTTTATCCTATGCTTTATTAAATTGTATTTATGTTGTTTTATCCTATGCTTTATTAAATTGTATTATGTTGTTTTATCGTATGCTTTATTAAATTGTATTTATGTTGTTTTATCCTATGCTTTATTAAATTGTGTTTATGTTGTTTTATCCTATGCTTTATTAAATTGTGTTTATGTTGTTTTATCCTATGCTTTATTAAATTGTGTTTATGTTGTTTTAACCTATGCTTTATTAAATTGTGTTTATGTTGTTTTATCCTATGCTTTATTAAATTGTATTAATGTTGTTTTAACCCATGCTTTATTAAATTGTATTTATGTGGTTTTATCGTATGCTTTATTAAATTGTATTATGTTGTTTTATCGTATGCTTTATTAAATTGTATTTATGTTGTTTTAACCCATGCATTATTAAATTGTATTTATGTGGTTTTATCCTATGCTTTATTAAATTGTATTTATGTTGTTTTATCCTATGCTTTATTAAATTGTATTTATGTTGTTTTATCCTATGCTTTATTAAATTGTATTTATGTTGTTTTATCCTATGCTTTATTAAATTGTATTTATGTTGTTTTATCCTATGCTTTATTAAATTGTATTATGTTGTTTTATCGTATGCTTTATTAAATTGTATTTATGTTGTTTTATCCTATGCTTTATTAAATTGTGTTTATGTTGTTTTATCCTATGCTTTATTAAATTGTATTAATGTTGTTTTAACCCATGCTTTATTAAATAGTATTTATGTGGTTTTATCCTATGCTTTATTAAATTGTATTTATGTTGTTTTATCCTATGCTTTATTAAATTGTATTTATGTTGTTTTATCGTATGCTTTATTAAACTGCATTTATGTTGTTTTATCCTATGCTTTATTAAACTGCATTTATGTTGTTTTATCCTATGCTTTATTAAATTGTATTTATGTTGTTTTATCCTATGCTTTATTAAATTGTATTTATGTTGTTTTATCCTATGCTTTATTCAATTGTATTTATGTTGATTTATCCTATGCTTTATTAAATTGTATCATGTTGTTTTATCGTATGCTTTATTAAATTGTATTTATGTTGTTTTATCCTATGCTTTATTAAATTGTGTTTATGTTGTTTTATCCTATGCTTTATTAAATTGTATTAATGTTGTTTTAACCCATGCTTTATTAAATTGTATTTATGTGGTTTTATCCTATGCTTTATTAAATTGTATTTATGTTGTTTTATCCTATGCTTTATTAAATTGTATTTATGTTGTTTTATCCTATGCTTTATTAAATTGTATTTATGTTGTTTTAACCCATGCTTTATTAAATTGTATTTATGCGGTTTTATCCTATGCTTTATTAAATTGTATTTATGTTGTTTTATCCTATGCTTTATTAAATTGTATTTATGTGGTTTTATCCTATGCTTTATTCAATTGTATTTATGTTGTTTTATCCTATGCTTTATTAAATTGTATTTATGTTGTTTTATCCTATGCTTTATTAAATTGTATTTATGTTGTTTTATCCTATGCTTTATTAAATTGTATTTATGTTGTTTTATCCTATGCTTTATTAAATTGTATTTATGTTGTTTTATCGTATGCTTTATTAAATTGTATTTATGTTGTTTTATCCTATGCTTTATTAAATTGTGTTTATGTTGTTTTATCCTATGCTTTATTAAATTGTATTAATGTTGTTTTAACCCATGCTTTATTAAATTGTATTTATGTGGTTTTATCCTATGCTTTATTAAATTGTATTTATGTTGTTTTATCCTATGCTTTATTAAATTGTATTTATGTTGTTTTATCGTATGCTTTATTAAACTGCATTTATGTTGTTTTATCCTATGCTTTATTAAACTGCATTTATGTTGTTTTATCCTATGCTTTATTAAATTGTATTTATGTTGTTTTATCCTATGCTTTATTAAATTGTATTTATGTTGTTTTATCCTATGCTTTATTCAATTGTATTTATGTTGATTTATCCTATGCTTTATTAAATTGTATTATGTTGTTTTATCGTATGCTTTATTAAATTGTATTTATGTTGTTTTATCCTATGCTTTATTAAATTGTGTTTATGTTGTTTTATCCTATGCTTTATTAAATTGTATTAATGTTGTTTTAACCGATGCTTTATTAAATTGTATTTATGTGGTTTT
Organism: Phyllobates terribilis; assembly: GCF_046119375.1. Taxonomy (NCBI): domain Eukaryota; kingdom Metazoa; phylum Chordata; class Amphibia; order Anura; family Dendrobatidae; genus Phyllobates; species Phyllobates terribilis. The sequence goes on along the minus strand of NW_027362924.1, from coordinate 3,334,160 downwards.
ATCCTATGCTTTATTAAATTGTATTTATGTTGTTTTATCCTATGCTTTATTAATTTGTATTTATGTTGTTTTATCCTATGCTTTATTAAATTGTATTTATGTTGTTTTAACCCATGCTTTATTAAATTGTATTTATGCGGTTTTATCCTATGCTTTATTAAATTGTATTTATGTTGTTTTATCCTATGCTTTATTAAATTGTATTTATGTTGTTTTATCCTATGCTTTATTAAATTGTATTTATGTTGTTTTATCCTATGCTTTATTAAATTGTATTTATGTTGTTTTATCCTATGCTTTATGAAATTGTATTTATGTTGTTTTATCCTATGCTTTATTAAATTGTATTTATGTTGTTTTATCCTATGCTTTATTAAATTGTATTTATGTTGTTTTATCGTATGCTTTATTAAAGTGCATTTATGTTGTTTTATCCTATGCTTTATTAAATTGTATTTATGTTGTTTTATCTTATGCTTTATTAAATTGTATTTAAGTTGTTTTATCCTATGCTTAATTAAATTGTATTTATGTTGTTTTATCCTATGCTTTATTAAATTGTATTTATGTTGTTTTATCGTATGCTTTATTAAATTGTATTTATGTTGTTTTATCCTATGCTCTATTAAATTGTGTTTATTTTGTTTTATCCTATGCTTTATTAAATTGTATTTATGTTGTTTTAACCCATGTTTTATTAAATTGTATTTATGTTGTTTTAACCCATGTTTTATTAAATTGTATTTATGTTGTTTTATCCTATGCTTTTTTAAATTGTATATATGTTGTTTTATCCTATGCTTTATTAAATTGTATTTATCTTGTTTTGTCCTATGCTTTATTAAATTGTATTTATGTTGTTTTAACCTATGCTTTATTAAATTGTATTTATGTGGTTTTATCCTATGCTTTATTAAATTGTATTTATGTTGTTTTATCCTATGCTTTATTAAATTGTATTTATGTTGTTTTATCCTATGCTTTATTAAATTGTATTTATGTTGTTTTAACCCATGCTTTATTAAATAGTATTTATGTGGTTTTATCCTATGCTTTATTAAATTGTATTTATGTTGTTTTATCCTATGCTTTATTAAATTGTATTTATGTTGTTTTATCCTATGCTTTATTAAATTGTATTTATGTTGTTTTATCCTATGCTTTATTAAATTGTATTATGTTGTTTTATCGTATGCTTTATTAAATTGTATTTATGTTGTTTTATCCTATGCTTTATTAAATTGTGTTTATGTTGTTTTATCCTATGCTTTATTAAATTGTATTAATGTTGTTTTAACCCATGCTTTATTAAATAGTATTTATGTGGTTTTATCCTATGCTTTATTAAATTGTATTTATGTTGTTTTATCCTATGCTTTATTAAATTGTATTTATGTTGTTTTATCGTATGCTTTATTAAACTGCATTTATGTTGTTTTATCCTATGCTTTATTAAACTGCATTTATGTTGTTTTATCCTATGCTTTATTAAATTGTATTTATGTTGTTTTATCCTATGCTTTATTAAATTGTATTTATGTTGTTTTATCCTATGCTTTATTCAATTGTATTTATGTTGATTTATCCTATGCTTTATTAAATTGTATTATGTTGTTTTATCGTATGCTTTATTAAATTGTATTTATGTTGTTTTATCCTATGCTTTATTAAATTGTATTTATGTTGTTTTATCCTATGCTTTATTAAATTGTATTTATGTTGTTTTATCCTATGCTTTATTAAATTGTATTTATGTTGTTTTATCCTATGCTTTATTAAATTGTATTATGTTGTTTTATCGTATGCTTTATTAAATTGTATTTATATTGTTTTATCCTATGCTTTATTAAATTGTGTTTATGTTGTTTTATCCTATGCTTTATTAAATTGTGTTTATGTTGTTTTATCCTATGCTTTATTAAATTGTATTAATGTTGTTTTAACCCATGCTTTATTAAATTGTATTTATGTGGTTTTATCGTATGCTTTATTAAATTGTATTATGTTGTTTTATCGTATGCTTTATTAAACTGCATTTATGTTGTTTTAACCCATGCTTTATTAAATTGTATTTATGTGGTTTTATCCTATGCTTTATTAAATTGTATTTATGTTGTTTTATCCTATGCTTTATTAAATTGTATTATGTTGTTTTATCGTATGCTTTATTAAATTGTATTTATGTTGTTTTATCCTATGCTTTATTAAATTGTGTTTAAGTTGTTTTATCCTATGCTTTATTAAATTGTATTAATGTTGTTTTAACCCATGCTTTATTAAATAGTATTTATGTGGTTTTATCCTATGCTTTATTAAATTGTATTTATGTTGTTTTATCCTATGCTTTATTAAATTGTATTTATGTTGTTTTATCGTATGCTTTATTAAACTGCATTTATGTTGTTTTATCCTATGCTTTATTAAACTGCATTTATGTTGTTTTATCCTATGCTTTATTAAATTGTATTTATGTTGTTTTATCCTATGCTTTATTAAATTGTATTTATGTTGTTTTATCCTATGCTTTATTCAATTGTATTTATGTTGATTTATCCTATGCTTTATTAAATTGTATTATGTTGTTTTATCGTATGCTTTATTAAATTGTATTTATGTTGTTTTATCCTATGCTTTATTAAATTGTATTTATGTTGTTTTATCCTATGCTTTATTAAATTGTATTTATGTTGTTTTATCCTATGCTTTATTAAATTGTATTTATGTTGTTTTATCCTATGCTTTATTAAATTGTATTATGTTGTTTTATCGTATGCTTTATTAAATTGTATTTATGTTGTTTTATCCTATGCTTTATTAAATTGTGTTTATGTTGTTTTATCCTATGCTTTATTAAATTGTGTTTATGTTGTTTTATCCTATGCTTTATTAAATTGTGTTTATGTTGTTTTATCCTATGCTTTATTAAATTGTGTTTATGTTGTTTTATCCTATGCTTTATTAAATTGTATTAATGTTGTTTTAACCCATGCTTTATTAAATTGTATTTATGTGGTTTTATCGTATGCTTTATTAAATTGTATTATGTTGTTTTATTGTATGCTTTATTAAATTGTATTTATGTTGTTTTAACCCATGCTTTATTAAATTGTATTTATGTGGTTTTATCCTATGCTTTATTAAATTGTATTTATGTTGTTTTATCCTATGCTTTATTAAATTGTATTTATGTTGTTTTATCCTATGCTTTATTAAATTGTATTTATGTTGTTTTATCCTATGCTTTATTAAATTGTATTTATGTTGCTTTAACCCATGCTTTATTAAATTGTATTTATGCGGTTTTATCCTATGCTTTATTAAATTGTATTTATGTTGTTTTATCCTATGCTTTATTAAATTGTATTTATGTTGTTTTATCCTATGCTTTATTCAATTGTATTTATGTTGTTTTATCCTATGCTTTATTAAATTGTATTTATGTTGTTTTAACCCATGCTTTATTAAATTGTATTTATGTGGTTTTATCCTATGCTTTATTAAATTGTATTTATGTTGTTTTATCCTATGCTTTATTAAATTGTATTTATGTTGTTTTATCCTATGCTTTATTAAATTGTATTTATGTTGTTTTATCCTATGCTTTATTAAATTGTATTTATGTTGTTTTATCCTATGCTTTATTAAATTGTATTTATGTTGTTTTATCGTATGCTTTATTAAATTGTATTTATGTTGTTTTATCCTATGCTTTATTAAATTGTGTTTATGTTGTTTTATCCTATGCTTTATTAAATTGTATTAATGTTGTATTAACCCATGCTTTATTAAATTGTATTTATGTGGTTTTATCCTATGCTTTATTAAATTGTATTTATGTTGTTTTATCCTATGCTTTATTAAATTGTATTTATGTTGTTTTATCGTATGCTTTATTAAACTGCATTTATGTTGTTTTATCCTATGCTTTATTAAACTGCATTTATGTTGTTTTATCCTATGCTTTATTAAATTGTATTTATGTTGTTTTATCCTATGCTTTATTAAATTGTATTTATGTTGTTTTATCCTATGCTTTATTCAATTGTATTTATGTTGATTTATCCTATGCTTTATTAAATTGAATTATGTTGTTTTATCCTATGCTTTATTAAATTGTATTTATGTTGTTTTATCCTATGCTTTATTAAATTGTATTTATGTTGTTTTATCCTATGCTTTATTAAATTGTATTTATGTTGTTTTAACCCATGCTTTATTAAATTGTATTTATGCGGTTTTATCCTATGCTTTATTAAATTGTATTTATGTTGTTTTATCCTATGCTTTATTAAATTGTATTTATGTTGTTTTATCCTATGCTTTATTAAATTGTATTTATGTTGTTTTATCCTATGCTTTATTAAATTGTATTTATGTTGTTTTATCCTATGCTTTATGAAATTGTATTTATGTTGTTTTATCCTATGCTTTATTAAATTGTATTTATGTTGTTTTATCCTATGCTTTATTAAATTGTATTTATGTTGTTTTATCGTATGCTTTATTAAAGTGCATTTATGTTGTTTTATCCTATGCTTTATTAAATTGTATTTATGTTGTTTTATCTTATGCTTTATTAAATTGTATTTAAGTTGTTTTATCCTATGCTTAATTAAATTGTATTTATGTTGTTTTATCCTATGCTTTATTAAATTGTATTTATGTTGTTTTATCGTATGCTTTATTAAATTGTATTTATGTTGTTTTATCCTATGCTCTATTAAATTGTGTTTATTTTGTTTTATCCTATGCTTTATTAAATTGTATTTATGTTGTTTTAACCCATGTTTTATTAAATTGTATTTATGTTGTTTTATCCTATGCTTTTTTAAATTGTATATATGTTGTTTTATCCTATGCTTTATTAAATTGTATTTATGTTGTTTTATCCTATGCTTTATTAAATTGTATTTATGTTGTTTTATCCTATGCTTTATTAAATTGTATTTATGTTGTTTTATCCTATGCTTTATTAAATTGTATTTATGTTGTTTTATCCTATGCTTTATTAAATTGTATTATGTTGTTTTATCGTATGCTTTATTAAATTGTATTTATGTTGTTTTATCCTATGCTTTATTAAATTGTGTTTATGTTGTTTTATCCTATGCTTTATTAAATTGTATTAATGTTGTTTTAACCCATGCTTTATTAAATAGTATTTATGTGGTTTTATCCTATGCTTTATTAAATTGTATTTATGTTGTTTTATCCTATGCTTTATTAAATTGTATTTATGTTGTTTTATCATATGCTTTATTAAACTGCATTTATGTTGTTTTATCCTATGCTTTATTAAACTGCATTTATGTTGTTTTATCCTATGCTTTATTAAATTGTATTTATGTTGTTTTATCCTATGCTTTATTAAATTGTATTTATGTTGTTTTATCCTATGCTTTATTCAATTGTATTTATGTTGATTTATCCTATGCTTTATTAAATTGTATCATGTTGTTTTATCGTATGCTTTATTAAATTGTATTTATGTTGTTTTATCCTATGCTTTATTAAATTGTGTTTATGTTGTTTTATCCTATGCTTTATTAAATTGTATTAATGTTGTTTTAACCCATGCTTTATTAAATTGTATTTATGTGGTTTTATCCTATGCTTTATTAAATTGTATTTATGTTGTTTTATCCTATGCTTTATTAAATTGTATTTATGTTGTTTTATCCTATGCTTTATTAAATTGTATTTATGTTGCTTTAACCCATGCTTTATTAAATTGTATTTATGCGGTTTTATCCTATGCTTTATTAAATTGTATTTATGTTGTTTTATCCTATGCTTTATTAAATTGTATTTATGTTGTTTTATCCTATGCTTTATTCAATTGTATTTATGTTGTTTTATCCTATGCTTTATTAAATTGTATTTATGTTGTTTTAACCCATGCTTTATTAAATTGTATTTATGTGGTTTTATCCTATGCTTTATTAAATTGTATTTATGTTGTTTTATCCTATGCTTTATTAAATTGTATTTATGTTGTTTTATCCTATGCTTTATTAAATTGTATTTATGTTGTTTTATCCTATGCTTTATTAAATTGTATTTATGCTGTTTTATCCTATGCTTTATTAAATTGTATTTATGTTGTTTTATCGTATGCTTTATTAAATTGTATTTATGTTGTTTTATCCTATGCTTTATTAAATTGTGTTTATGTTGTTTTATCCTATGCTTTATTAAATTGTATTAATGTTGTTTTAACCCATGCTTTATTAAATTGTATTTATGTGGTTTTATCCTATGCTTTATTAAATTGTATTTATGTTGTTTTATCCTATGCTTTATTAAATTGTATTTATGTTGTTTTATCGTATGCTTTATTAAACTGCATTTATGTTGTTTTATCCTATGCTTTATTAAACTGCATTTATGTTGTTTTATCCTATGCTTTATTAAATTGTATTTATGTTGTTTTATCCTATGCTTTATTAAATTGTATTTATGTTGTTTTATCCTATGCTTTATTCAATTGTATTTATGTTGATTTATCCTATGCTTTATTAAATTGTATTATGTTGTTTTATCGTATGCTTTATTAAATTGTATTTATGTTGTTTTATCCTATGCTTTATTAAATTGTGTTTATGTTGTTTTATCCTATGCTTTATTAAATTGTATTAATGTTGTTTTAACCCATGCTTTATTAAATTGTATTTATGTGGTTTTATCCTATGCTTTATTAAATTGTATTTATGTTGTTTTATCCTATGCTTTATTAAATTGTATTTATGTTGTTTTATCCTATGCTTTATTAAATTGTATTTATGTTGTTTTAACCCATGCTTTATTAAATTGTATTTATGCGGTTTTATCCTATGCTTTATTAAATTGTATTTATGTTGTTTTATCCTATGCTTTATTAAATTGTATTTATGTTGTTTTATCCTATGCTTTATTAAATTGTATTTATGTTGTTTTATCCTATGCTTTATTAAATTGTATTTATGTTGTTTATCCTATGCTTTATGAAATTGTATTTATGTTGTTTTATCCTATGCTTTATTAAATTGTATTTATGTTGTTTTATCCTATGCTTTATTAAATTGTATTTATGTTGTTTTATCGTATGCTTTATTAAAGTGCATTTATGTTGTTTTATCCTATGCTTTATTAAATTGTATTTATGTTGTTTTATCTTATGCTTTATTAAATTGTATTTAAGTTGTTTTATCCTATGCTTAATTAAATTGTATTTATGTTGTTTTATCCTATGCTTTATTAAATTGTATTTATGTTGTTTTATCGTATGCTTTATTAAATTGTATTTATGTTGTTTTATCCTATGCTCTATTAAATTGTGTTTATTTTGTTTTATCCTATGCTTTATTAAATTGTATTTATGTTGTTTTAACCCATGTTTTATTAAATTGTATTTATGTTGTTTTATCCTATGCTTTTTTAAATTGTATATATGTTGTTTTATCCTATGCTTTATTAAATTGTATTTATCTTGTTTTGTCCTATGCTTTATTAAATTGTATTTATGTTGTTTTAACCTATGCTTTATTAAATTGTATTTATGTGGTTTTATCCTATGCTTTATTAAATTGTATTTATGTTGTTTTATCCTATGCTTTATTAAATTGTATTTATGTTGTTTTATCCTATGCTTTATTAAATTGTATTTATGTTGTTTTAACCCATGCTTTATTAAATAGTATTTATGTGGTTTTATCCTATGCTTTATTAAATTGTATTTATGTTGTTTTATCCTATGCTTTATTAAATTGTATTTATGTTGTTTTATCCTATGCTTTATTAAATTGTATTTATGTTGTTTTATCCTATGCTTTATTAAATTGTATTTATGTTGTTTTATCCTATGCTTTATTAAATTGTATTATGTTGTTTTATCGTATGCTTTATTAAATTGTATTTATGTTGTTTTATCCTATGCTTTATTAAATTGTGTTTATGTTGTTTTATCCTATGCTTTATTAAATTGTATTAATGTTGTTTTAACCCATGCTTTATTAAATTGTATTTATGTGGTTTTATCCTATGCTTTATTAAATTGTATTTATGTTGTTTTATCCTATGCTTTATTAAATTGTATTTATGTTGTTTTATCGTATGCTTTATTAAACTGCATTTATGTTGTTTTATCCTATGCTTTATTAAACTGCATTTATGTTGTTTTATCCTATGCTTTATTAAATTGTATTTATGTTGTTTTATCCTATGCTTTATTAAATTGTATTTATGTTGTTTTATCCTATGCTTTATTCAATTGTATTTATGTTGATTTATCCTATGCTTTATTAAATTGTATTATGTTGTTTTATCGTATGCTTTATTAAATTGTATTTATGTTGTTTTATCCTATGCTTTATTAAATTGTGTTTATGTTGTTTTATCCTATGCTTTATTAAATTGTATTAATGTTGTTTTAACCCATGCTTTATTAAATTGTATTTATGTGGTTTTATCCTATGCTTTATTAAATTGTATTTATGTTGTTTTATCCTATGCTTTATTAAATTGTATTTATGTTGATTTATCCTATGCTTTATTAAATTGTATTTATGTTGTTTTAACCCATGCTTTATTAAATTGTATTTATGCGGTTTTATCCTATGCTTTATTAAATTGTTTTTATGTTGTTTTATCCTATGCTTTATTAAATTGTATTTATGTTGTTTTATCCTATGCTTTATTCAATTGTATTTATGTTGTTTTATCCTATGCTTTATTAAATTGTATTTATGTTGTTTTAACCCATGCTTTATTAAATTGTATTTATGTGGTTTTATCCTATGCTTTATTAAATTGTATTTATGTTGTTTTATCCTATGCTTTATTAAATTGTATTTATGTTGTTTATCCTATGCTTTATTAAATTGTATTTATGTTGTTTTATCCTATGCTTTATTAAATTGTATTTATGTTGTTTTATCCTATGCTTTATTAAATTGTATTATGTTGTTTTATCGTATGCTTTATTAAATTGTATTTATGTTGTTTTATCCTATGCTTTATTAAATTGTGTTTATGTTGTTTTATCCTATGCTTTATTAAATTGTATTAATGTCGTTTTAACCCATGCTTTATTAAATTGTATTTATGTGGTTTTATCCTATGCTTTATTAAATTGTGTTTATGTTGTTTTATTCTATGCTTTATTAAATTGTATTTATGTTGTTTTATCGTATGCTTTATTAAACTGCATTTATGTTGTTTTATCCTATGCTTTATTAAACTGCATTTATGTTGTTTTATCCTATGCTTTATTAAATTGTATTTATGTTTTTTTATCCTATGCTTTATTAAACTGCATTTATGTTGTTTTATCCTATGCTTTATTAAATTGTATTTATGTTGTTTTATCCTATGCTTTATTAAATTGTATTTATGTTGTTTTATCCTATGCTTTATTCAATTGTATTTATGTTGATTTATCCTATGCTTTATTAAATTGTATTTATGTTGTTTTATCCTATGATTTATTAAATTGTGTTTATGTTGTTTTATCCTATGCTTTATTAAATTGTATTAATGTTGTTTTAACCCATGCTTTATTAAATTGTATTTATGTGGTTTTATCCTATGCTTTATTAAATTGTATTTATGTTGTTTTATCCTATGCTTTATTAAATTGTATTTATGTTGTTTTATCCTATGCTTTATTAAATTGTATTTATGTTGTTTTATCCTATGCTTTATTAAATTGTATTATGTTGTTTTATCGTATGCTTTATTAAATTGTATTTATGTTGTTTTATCCTATGCTTTATTAAATTGTGTTTATGTTGTTTTATCCTATGCTTTATTAAATTGTATTTATGTTGTTTTATCCTATGCTTTATTCAATTGTATTTATGTTGATTTATCCTATGCTTTATTAAATTGTATTATGTTGTTTTATCGTATGCTTTATTAAATTGTATTTATGTTGTTTTATCCTATGCTTTATTAAATTGTGTTTATGTTGTTTTATCCTATGCTTTATTAAATTGTATTAATGTTGTTTTAACCCATGCTTTATTAAATTGTATTTATGTGGTTTTATCCTATGCTTTATTAAATTGTATTTATGTTGTTTTATCCTATGCTTTATTAAATTGTATTTATGTTGTTTTATCGTATGCTTTATTAAACTGCATTTATGTTGTTTTATCCTATGCTTTATTAAACTGCATTTATGTTGTTTTTTCCTATGCTTTATTAAATTGTATTTATGTTGTTTTATCCTATGCTTTATTAAACTGCATTTATGTTGTTTTATCCTGTGCTTTATTAAATTGTATTTATGTTGTTTTATCCTATGCTTTATTAAATTGTATTTATGTTGTTTTAACCCATGCTTTATTAAATTGTATTTATGCAGTTTTATCCTATGCTTTATTAAATTGTATTTATGTTGTTTTATCCTATGCTTTATTAAATTGTATTTATGTTGTTTTATCCTATGCTTTATTCAATTGTATTTATGTTGTTTTATCCTATGCTTTATTAAATTGTATTTATGTTGTTTTAACCCATGCTTTATTAAATTGTATTTATGTGGTTTTATCCTATGCTTTATTAAATTGTATTTATGTTGTTTTATCCTATGCTTTATTAAATTGTATTTATGTTGTTTTATCCTATGCTTTATTAAATTGTATTTATGTTGTTTTATCCTATGCTTTATTCAATTGTATTTATGTTGTTTTATCCTATGCTTTATTAAATTGTATTTATGTTGTTTTAACCCATGCTTTATTAAATTGTATTTATGTGGTTTTATCCTATGCTTTATTAAATTGTATTTATGTTGTTTTATCCTATGCTTTATTAAATTGTATTTATGTTGTTTTATCCTATGCTTTATTAAATTGTATTTATGTTGTTTTATCCTATGCTTTATTAAATTGTATTTATGTTGTTTTATCCTATGCTTTATTAAATTGTATTTATGTTGTTTTATCGTATGCTTTATTAAATTGTATTTATGTTGTTTTATCCTATGCTTTATTAAATTGTGTTTATGTTGTTTTATCCTATGCTTTATTAAATTGTATTAATGTTGTTTTAACCCATGCTTTATTAAATTGTATTTATGTGGTTTTATCCTATGCTTTATTAAATTGTATTTATGTTGTTTTATCCTATGCTTTATTAAATTGTATTTATGTTGTTTTATCGTATGCTTTATTAAACTGCATTTATGTTGTTTTATCCTATGCTTTATTAAACTGCATTTATGTTGTTTTATCCTATGCTTTATTAAATTGTATTTATGTTGTTTTATCCTATGCTTTATTAAATTGTATTTATGTTGTTTTATCCTATGCTTTATTCAATTGTATTTATGTTGATTTATCCTATGCTTTATTAAATTGTATTATGTTGTTTTATCGTATGCTTTATTAAATTGTATTTATGTTGTTTTATCCTATGCTTTATTAAATTGTGTTTATGTTGTTTTATCCTATGCTTTATTAAATTGTATTAATGTTGTTTTAACCCATGCTTTATTAAATTGTATTTATGTGGTTTTATCCTATGCTTTATTAAATTGTATTTATGTTGTTTTATCCTATGCTTTATTAAATTGTATTTATGTTGTTTTATCCTATGCTTTATTAAATTGTATTTATGTTGTTTTAACCCATGCTTTATTAAATTGTATTTATGCGGTTTTATCCTATGCTTTATTAAATTGTATTTATGTTGTTTTATCCTATGCTTTATTAAATTGTATTTATGTTGTTTTATCCTATGCTTTATTAAATTGTATTTATGTTGTTTTATCCTATGCTTTATTAAATTGTATTTATGTTGTTTTATCCTATGCTTTATGAAATTGTATTTATGTTGTTTTATCCTATGCTTTATTAAATTGTATTTATGTTGTTTTATCCTATGCTTTATTAAATTGTATTTATGTTGTTTTATCGTATGCTTTATTAAAGTGCATTTATGTTGTTTTATCCTATGCTTTATTAAATTGTATTTATGTTGTTTTATCTTATGCTTTATTAAATTGTATTTAAGTTGTTTTATCCTATGCTTAATTAAATTGTATTTATGTTGTTTTATCCTATGCTTTATTAAATTGTATTTATGTTGTTTTATCGTATGCTTTATTAAATTGTATTTATGTTGTTTTATCCTATGCTCTATTAAATTGTGTTTATTTTGTTTTATCCTATGCTTTATTAAATTGTATTTATGTTGTTTTAACCCATGTTTTATTAAATTGTATTTATGTTCTTTTATCCTATGCTTTTTTAAATTGTATATATGTTGTTTTATCCTATGCTTTATTAAATTGTATTTATCTTGTTTTGTCCTATGCTTTATTAAATTGTATTTATGTTGTTTTAACCTATGCTTTATTAAATTGTATTTATGTGGTTTTATCCTATGCTTTATTAAATTGTATTTATGTGGTTTTATCCTATGCTTTATTAAATTGTATTTATGTTGTTTTATCCTATGCTTTATTAAATTGTATTTATGTTGTTTTAACCCATGCTTTATTAAATAGTATTTATGTGGTTTTATCCTATGCTTTATTAAATTGTATTTATGTTGTTTTATCCTATGCTTTATTAAATTGTATTTATGTTGTTTTATCCTATGCTTTATTAAATTGTATTTATGTTGTTTTATCCTATGCTTTATTAAATTGTATTTATGTTGTTTTATCCTATGCTTTATTAAATTGTATTATGTTGTTTTATCGTATGCTTTATTAAATTGTATTTATGTTGTTTTATCCTATGCTTTATTAAATTGTGTTTATGTTGTTTTATCCTATGCTTTATTAAATTGTATTAATGTTGTTTTAACCCATGCTTTATTAAATTGTATTTATGTGGTTTTATCCTATGCTTTATTAAATTGTATTTATGTTGTTTTATCCTATGCTTTATTAAATTGTATTTATGTTGTTTTATCGTATGCTTTATTAAACTGCATTTATGTTGTTTTATCCTATGCTTTATTAAACTGCATTTATGTTGTTTTATCCTATGCTTTATTAAATTGTATTTATGTTGTTTTATCCTATGCTTTATTAAATTGTATTTATGTTGTTTTATCCTATGCTTTATTCAATTGTATTTATGTTGATTTATCCTATGCTTTATTAAATTGTATTTATGTTGTTTTATCCTATGCTTTATTAAATTGTATTTATGTTGTTTTATCCTATGCTTTATTAAATTGTGTTTATGTTGTTTTATCCTATGCTTTATTAAATTGTATTAATGTTGTTTTAACCCATGCTTTATTAAATTGTATTTATGTGGTTTTATCCTATGCTTTATTAAATTGTATTTATGTTGTTTTATCCTATGCTTTATTAAATTGTATTTATGTTGATTTATCCTATGCTTTATTAAATTGTATTTATGTTGTTTTAACCCATGCTTTATTAAATTGTATTTATGCGGTTTTATCCTATGCTTTATTAAATTGTTTTTATGTTGTTTTATCCTATGCTTTATTAAATTGTATTTATGTTGTTTTAACCCATGCTTTATTAAATAGTATTTATGTGGTTTTATCCTATGCTTTATTAAATTGTATTTATGTTGTTTTATCCTATGCTTTATTAAATTGTATTTATGTTGTTTTATCCTATGCTTTATTAAATTGTATTTATGTTGTTTTATCCTATGCTTTATTAAATTGTATTTATGTTGTTTTATCCTATGCTTTATTAAATTGTATTATGTTGTTTTATCGTATGCTTTATTAAATTGTATTTATGTTGTTTTATCCTATGCTTTATTAAATTGTGTTTATGTTGTTTTATCCTATGCTTTATTAAATTGTATTAATGTTGTTTTAACCCATGCTTTATTAAATTGTATTTATGTGGTTTTATCCTATGCTTTATTAAATTGTATTTATGTTGTTTTATCCTATGCTTTATTAAATTGTATTTATGTTGTTTTATCGTATGCTTTATTAAACTGCATTTATGTTGTTTTATCCTATGCTTTATTAAACTGCATTTATGTTGTTTTATCCTATGCTTTATTAAATTGTATTTATGTTGTTTTATCCTATGCTTTATTAAATTGTATTTATGTTGTTTTATCCTATGCTTTATTCAATTGTATTTATGTTGATTTATCCTATGCTTTATTAAATTGTATTTATGTTGTTTTATCCTATGCTTTATTAAATTGTATTTATGTTGTTTTATCCTATGCTTTATTAAATTGTGTTTATGTTGTTTTATCCTATGCTTTATTAAATTGTATTAATGTTGTTTTAACCCATGCTTTATTAAATTGTATTTATGTGGTTTTATCCTATGCTTTATTAAATTGTATTTATGTTGTTTTATCCTATGCTTTATTAAATTGTATTTATGTTGATTTATCCTATGCTTTATTAAATTGTATTTATGTTGTTTTAACCCATGCTTTATTAAATTGTATTTATGCGGTTTTATCCTATGCTTTATTAAATTGTTTTTATGTTGTTTTATCCTATGCTTTATTAAATTGTATTTATGTTGTTTTATCCTATGCTTTATTCAATTGTATTTATGTTGTTTTATCCTATGCTTTATTAAATTGTATTTATGTTGTTTTAACCCATGCTTTATTAAATTGTATTTATGTGGTTTTATCCTATGCTTTATTAAATTGTATTTATGTTGTTTTATCCTATGCTTTATTAAATTGTATTTATGTTGTTTATCCTATGCTTTATTAAATTGTATTTATGTTGTTTTATCCTATGCTTTATTAAATTGTATTTATGTTGTTTTATCCTATGCTTTATTAAATTGTATTATGTTGTTTTATCGTATGCTTTATTAAATTGTATTTATGTTGTTTTATCCTATGCTTTATTAAATTGTGTTTATGTTGTTTTATCCTATGCTTTATTAAATTGTATTAATGTCGTTTTAACCCATGCTTTATTAAATTGTATTTATGTGGTTTTATCCTATGCTTTATTAAATTGTGTTTATGTTGTTTTATTCTATGCTTTATTAAATTGTATTTATGTTGTTTTATCGTATGCTTTATTAAACTGCATTTATGTTGTTTTATCCTATGCTTTATTAAACTGCATTTATGTTGTTTTATCCTATGCTTTATTAAATTGTATTTATGTTTTTTTATCCTATGCTTTATTAAACTGCATTTATGTTGTTTTATCCTATGCTTTATTAAATTGTATTTATGTTGTTTTATCCTATGCTTTATTAAATTGTATTTATGTTGTTTTATCCTATGCTTTATTCAATTGTATTTATGTTGATTTATCCTATGCTTTATTAAATTATATTTATGTTGTTTTATCCTATGATTTATTAAATTGTGTTTATGTTGTTTTATCCTATGCTTTATTAAATTGTGTTTATGTTGTTTTATCCTATGCTTTATTAAATTGTGTTTATGTTGTTTTATCCTATGCTTTATTAAATTGTGTTTATGTTGTTTTATCCTATGCTTTATTAAATTGTGTTTATGTTGTTTTATCCTATGCTTTATTAAATTGTATTAATGTTGTTTTAACCCATGCTTTATTAAATTGTATTTATGTGGTTTTATCGTATGCTTTATTAAATTGTATTATGTTGTTTTATTGTATGCTTTATTAAATTGTATTTATGTTGTTTTAACCCATGCTTTATTAAATTGTATTTATGTGGTTTTATCCTATGCTTTATTAAATTGTATTTATGTTGTTTTATCCTATGCTTTATTAAATTGTATTTATGTTGTTTTATCCTATGCTTTATTAAATTGTATTTATGTTGTTTTATCCTATGCTTTATTAAATTGTATTTATGTTGCTTTAACCCATGCTTTATTAAATTGTATTTATGCGGTTTTATCCTATGCTTTATTAAATTGTATTTATGTTGTTTTATCCTATGCTTTATTAAATTGTATTTATGTTGTTTTATCCTATGCTTTATTCAATTGTATTTATGTTGTTTTATCCTATGCTTTATTAAATTGTATTTATATTGTTTTAACCCATGCTTTATTAAATTGTATTTATGTGGTTTTATCCTATGCTTTATTAAATTGTATTTATGTTGTTTTATCCTATGCTTTATTAAATTGTATTTATGTTGTTTTATCCTATGCTTTATTAAATTGTATTTATGTTGTTTTATCCTATGCTTTATTAAATTGTATTTATGTTGTTTTATCCTATGCTTTATTAAATTGTATTTATGTTGTTTTATCGTATGCTTTATTAAATTGTATTTATGTTGTTTTATCCTATGCTTTATTAAATTGTGTTTATGTTGTTTTATCCTATGCTTTATTAAATTGTATTAATGTTGTTTTAACCCATGCTTTATTAAATTGTATTTATGTGGTTTTATCCTATGCTTTATTAAATTGTATTTATGTTGTTTTATCCTATGCTTTATTAAATTGTATTTATGTTGTTTTATCGTATGCTTTATTAAACTGCATTTATGTTGTTTTATCCTATGCTTTATTAAACTGCATTTATGTTGTTTTATCCTATGCTTTATTAAATTGTATTTATGTTGTTTTATCCTATGCTTTATTAAATTGTATTTATGTTGTTTTATCCTATGCTTTATTCAATTGTATTTATGTTGATTTATCCTATGCTTTATTAAATTGTATTATGTTGTTTTATCGTATGCTTTATTAAATTGTATTTATGTTGTTTTATCCTATGCTTTATTAAATTGTGTTTATGTTGTTTTATCCTATGCTTTATTAAATTGTATTAATGTTGTTTTAACCCATGCTTTATTAAATTGTATTTATGTGGTTTTATCCTATGCTTTATTAAATTGTATTTATGTTGTTTTATCCTATGCTTTATTAAATTGTATTTATGTTGTTTTATCCTATGCTTTATTAAATTGTATTTATGTTGTTTTAACCCATGCTTTATTAAATTGTATTTATGCGGTTTTATCCTATGCTTTATTAAATTGTATTTATGTTGTTTTATCCTATGCTTTATTAAATTGTATTTATGTTGTTTTATCCTATGCTTTATTAAATTGTATTTATGTTGTTTTATCCTATGCTTTATTAAATTGTATTTATGTTGTTTTATCCTATGCTTTATGAAATTGTATTTATGTTGTTTTATCCTATGCTTTATTAAATTGTATTTATGTTGTTTTATCCTATGCTTTATTAAATTGTATTTATGTTGTTTTATCCTATGCTTTATTAAAGTGCTTTTATGTTGTTTTATCCTATGCTTTATTAAATTGTATTTATGTTGTTTTATCTTATGCTTTATTAAATTGTATTTAAGTTGTTTTATCCTATGCTTAATTAAATTGTATTTATGTTGTTTTATCCTATGCTTTATTAAATTGTATTTATGTTGTTTTATCGTATGCTTTATTAAATTGTATTTATGTTGTTTTATCCTATGCTCTATTAAATTGTGTTTATTTTGTTTTATCCTATGCTTTATTAAATTGTATTTATGTTGTTTTAACCCATGTTTTATTAAATTGTATTTATGTTGTTTTATCCTATGCTTTTTTAAATTGTATATATGTTGTTTTATCCTATGCTTTATTAAATTGTATTTATGTTGTTTTATCCTATGCTTTATTAAATTGTATTTATGTTGTTTTATCCTATGCTTTATTAAATTGTATTTATGTTGTTTTATCCTATGCTTTATTAAATTGTATTTATGTTGTTTTATCCTATGCTTTATTAAATTGTATTATGTTGTTTTATCGTATGCTTTATTAAATTGTATTTATGTTGTTTTATCCTATGCTTTATTAAATTGTGTTTATGTTGTTTTATCCTATGCTTTATTAAATTGTATTAATGTTGTTTTAACCCATGCTTTATTAAATAGTATTTATGTGGTTTTATCCTATGCTTTATTAAATTGTATTTATGTTGTTTTATCCTATGCTTTATTAAATTGTATTTATGTTGTTTTATCATATGCTTTATTAAACTGCATTTATGTTGTTTTATCCTATGCTTTATTAAACTGCATTTATGTTGTTTTATCCTATGCTTTATTAAATTGTATTTATGTTGTTTTATCCTATGCTTTATTAAATTGTATTTATGTTGTTTTATCCTATGCTTTATTCAATTGTATTTATGTTGATTTATCCTATGCTTTATTAAATTGTATCATGTTGTTTTATCGTATGCTTTATTAAATTGTATTTATGTTGTTTTATCCTATGCTTTATTAAATTGTGTTTATGTTGTTTTATCCTATGCTTTATTAAATTGTATTAATGTTGTTTTAACCCATGCTTTATTAAATTGTATTTATGTGGTTTTATCCTATGCTTTATTAAATTGTATTTATGTTGTTTTATCCTATGCTTTATTAAATTGTATTTATGTTGTTTTATCCTATGCTTTATTAAATTGTATTTATGTTGCTTTAACCCATGCTTTATTAAATTGTATTTATGCGGTTTTATCCTATGCTTTATTAAATTGTATTTATGTTGTTTTATCCTATGCTTTATTAAATTGTATTTATGTTGTTTTATCCTATGCTTTATTCAATTGTATTTATGTTGTTTTATCCTATGCTTTATTAAATTGTATTTATGTTGTTTTAACCCATGCTTTATTAAATTGTATTTATGTGGTTTTATCCTATGCTTTATTAAATTGTATTTATGTTGTTTTATCCTATGCTTTATTAAATTGTATTTATGTTGTTTTATCCTATGCTTTATTAAATTGTATTTATGTTGTTTTATCCTATGCTTTATTAAATTGTATTTATGCTGTTTTATCCTATGCTTTATTAAATTGTATTTATGTTGTTTTATCGTATGCTTTATTAAATTGTATTTATGTTGTTTTATCCTATGCTTTATTAAATTGTGTTTATGTTGTTTTATCCTATGCTTTATTAAATTGTATTAATGTTGTTTTAACCCATGCTTTATTAAATTGTATTTATGTGGTTTTATCCTATGCTTTATTAAATTGTATTTATGTTGTTTTATCCTATGCTTTATTAAATTGTATTTATGTTGTTTTATCGTATGCTTTATTAAACTGCATTTATGTTGTTTTATCCTATGCTTTATTAAACTGCATTTATGTTGTTTTATCCTATGCTTTATTAAATTGTATTTATGTTGTTTTATCCTATGCTTTATTAAATTGTATTTATGTTGTTTTATCCTATGCTTTATTCAATTGTATTTATGTTGATTTATCCTATGCTTTATTAAATTGTATTTATGTTGTTTTATCCTATGCTTTATTAAATTGTATTTATGTTGTTTTATCCTATGCTTTATTAAATTGTGTTTATGTTGTTTTATCCTATGCTTTATTAAATTGTATTAATGTTGTTTTAACCCATGCTTTATTAAATTGTATTTATGTGGTTTTATCCTATGCTTTATTAAATTGTATTTATGTTGTTTTATCCTATGCTTTATTAAATTGTATTTATGTTGATTTATCCTATGCTTTATTAAATTGTATTTATGTTGTTTTAACCCATGCTTTATTAAATTGTATTTATGCGGTTTTATCCTATGCTTTATTAAATTGTTTTTATGTTGTTTTATCCTATGCTTTATTAAATTGTATTTATGTTGTTTTATCCTATGCTTTATTCAATTGTATTTATGTTGTTTTATCCTATGCTTTATTAAATTGTATTTATGTTGTTTTAACCCATGCTTTATTAAATTGTATTTATGTGGTTTTATCCTATGCTTTATTAAATTGTATTTATGTTGTTTTATCCTATGCTTTATTAAATTGTATTTATGTTGTTTATCCTATGCTTTATTAAATTGTATTTATGTTGTTTTATCCTATGCTTTATTAAATTGTATTTATGTTGTTTTATCCTATGCTTTATTAAATTGTATTATGTTGTTTTATCGTATGCTTTATTAAATTGTATTTATGTTGTTTTATCCTATGCTTTATTAAATTGTGTTTATGTTGTTTTATCCTATGCTTTATTAAATTGTATTAATGTCGTTTTAACCCATGCTTTATTAAATTGTATTTATGTGGTTTTATCCTATGCTTTATTAAATTGTGTTTATGTTGTTTTATTCTATGCTTTATTAAATTGTATTTATGTTGTTTTATCGTATGCTTTATTAAACTGCATTTATGTTGTTTTATCCTATGCTTTATTAAACTGCATTTATGTTGTTTTATCCTATGCTTTATTAAATTGTATTTATGTTTTTTTATCATATGCTTTATTAAACTGCATTTATGTTGTTTTATCCTATGCTTTATTAAATTGTATTTATGTTGTTTTATCCTATGCTTTATTAAATTGTATTTATGTTGTTTTATCCTATGCTTTATTCAATTGTATTTATGTTGATTTATCCTATGCTTTATTAAATTGTATTTATGTTGTTTTATCCTATGATTTATTAAATTGTGTTTATGTTGTTTTATCCTATGCTTTATTAAATTGTGTTTATGTTGTTTTATCCTATGCTTTATTAAATTGTGTTTATGTTGTTTTATCCTATGCTTTATTAAATTGTGTTTATGTTGTTTTATCCTATGCTTTATTAAATTGTATTAATGTTGTTTTAACCCATGCTTTATTAAATTGTATTTATGTGGTTTTATCGTATGCTTTATTAAATTGTATTATGTTGTTTTATTGTATGCTTTATTAAATTGTATTTATGTTGTTTTAACCCATGCTTTATTAAATTGTATTTATGTGGTTTTATCCTATGCTTTATTAAATTGTATTTATGTTGTTTTATCCTATGCTTTATTAAATTTTATTTATGTTGTTTTATCCTATGCTTTATTAAATTGTATTTATGTTGTTTTATCCTATGCTTTATTAAATTGTATTTATGTTGCTTTAACCCATGCTTTATTAAATTGTATTTATGCGGTTTTATCCTATGCTTTATTAAATTGTATTTATGTTGTTTTATCCTATGCTTTATTAAATTGTATTTATGTTGTTTTATCCTATGCTTTATTCAATTGTATTTATGTTGCTTTATCCTATGCTTTATTAAATTGTATTTATGTTGTTTTAACCCATGCTTTATTAAATTGTATTTATGTGGTTTTATCCTATGCTTTATTAAATTGTATTTATGTTGTTTTATCCTATGCTTTATTAAATTGTATTTATGTTGTTTTATCCTATGCTTTATTAAATTGTATTTATGTTGTTTTATCCTATGCTTTATTAAATTGTATTTATGTTGTTTTATCCTATGCTTTATTAAATTGTATTTATGTTGTTTTATCGTATGCTTTATTAAATTGTATTTATGTTGTTTTATCCTATGCTTTATTAAATTGTGTTTATGTTGTTTTATCCTATGCTTTATTAAATTGTATTAATGTTGTTTTAACCCATGCTTTATTAAATTGTATTTATGTGGTTTTATCCTATGCTTTATTAAATTGTATTTATGTTGTTTTATCCTATGCTTTATTAAATTGTATTTATGTTGTTTTATCGTATGCTTTATTAAACTGCATTTATGTTGTTTTATCCTATGCTTTATTAAACTGCATTTATGTTGTTTTATCCTATGCTTTATTAAATTGTATTTATGTTGTTTTATCCTATGCTTTATTAAATTGTATTTATGTTGTTTTATCCTATGCTTTATTCAATTGTATTTATGTTGATTTATCCTATGCTTTATTAAATTGTATTATGTTGTTTTATCGTATGCTTTATTAAATTGTATTTATGTTGTTTTATCCTATGCTTTATTAAATTGTGTTTATGTTGTTTTATCCTATGCTTTATTAAATTGTATTAATGTTGTTTTAACCCATGCTTTATTAAATTGTATTTATGTGGTTTTATCCTATGCTTTATTAAATTGTATTTATGTTGTTTTATCCTATGCTTTATTAAATTGTATTTATGTTGTTTTATCCTATGCTTTATTAAATTGTATTTATGTTGTTTTAACCCATGCTTTATTAAATTGTATTTATGCGGTTTTATCCTATGCTTTATTAAATTGTATTTATGTTGTTTTATCCTATGCTTTATTAAATTGTATTTATGTTGTTTTATCCTATGCTTTATTAAATTGTATTTATGTTGTTTTATCCTATGCTTTATTAAATTGTATTTATGTTGTTTTGTCCTATGCTTTATGAAATTGTATTTATGTTGTTTTATCCTATGCTTTATTAAATTGTATTTATGTTGTTTTATCCTATGCTTTATTAAATTGTATTTATGTTGTTTTATCGTATGCTTTATTAAAGTGCATTTATGTTGTTTTATCCTATGCTTTATTAAATTGTATTTATGTTGTTTTATCTTATGCTTTATTAAATTGTATTTAAGTTGTTTTATCCTATGCTTAATTAAATTGTATTTATGTTGTTTTATCCTATGCTTTATTAAATTGTATTTATGTTGTTTTATCGTATGCTTTATTAAATTGTATTTATGTTGTTTTATCCTATGCTCTATTAAATTGTGTTTATTTTGTTTTATCCTATGCTTTATTAAATTGTATTTATGTTGTTTTAACCCATGTTTTATTAAATTGTATTTATGTTGTTTTATCCTATGCTTTTTTAAATTGTATATATGTTGTTTTATCCTATGCTTTATTAAATTGTATTTATGTTGTTTTATCCTATGCTTTATTAAATTGTATTTATGTTGTTTTATCCTATGCTTTATTAAATTGTATTTATGTTGTTTTATCCTATGCTTTATTAAATTGTATTTATGTTGTTTTATCCTATGCTTTATTAAATTGTATTATGTTGTTTTATCGTATGCTTTATTAAATTGTATTTATGTTGTTTTATCCTATGCTTTATTAAATTGTGTTTATGTTGTTTTATCCTATGCTTTATTAAATTGTATTAATGTTGTTTTAACCCATGCTTTATTAAATAGTATTTATGTGGTTTTATCCTATGCTTTATTAAATTGTATTTATGTTGTTTTATCCTATGCTTTATTAAATTGTATTTATGTTGTTTTATCATATGCTTTATTAAACTGCATTTATGTTGTTTTATCCTATGCTTTATTAAACTGCATTTATGTTGTTTTATCCTATGCTTTATTAAATTGTATTTATGTTGTTTTATCCTATGCTTTATTAAATTGTATTTATGTTGTTTTATCCTATGCTTTATTCAATTGTATTTATGTTGATTTATCCTATGCTTTATTAAATTGTATCATGTTGTTTTATCGTATGCTTTATTAAATTGTATTTATGTTGTTTTATCCTATGCTTTATTAAATTGTGTTTATGTTGTTTTATCCTATGCTTTATTAAATTGTATTAATGTTGTTTTAACCCATGCTTTATTAAATTGTATTTATGTGGTTTTATCCTATGCTTTATTAAATTGTATTTATGTTGTTTTATCCTATGCTTTATTAAATTGTATTTATGTTGTTTTATCCTATGCTTTATTAAATTGTATTTATGTTGCTTTAACCCATGCTTTATTAAATTGTATTTATGCGGTTTTATCCTATGCTTTATTAAATTGTATTTATGTTGTTTTATCCTATGCTTTATTAAATTGTATTTATGTTGTTTTATCCTATGCTTTATTCAATTGTATTTATGTTGTTTTATCCTATGCTTTATTAAATTGTATTTATGTTGTTTTAACCCATGCTTTATTAAATTGTATTTATGTGGTTTTATCCTATGCTTTATTAAATTGTATTTATGTTGTTTTATCCTATGCTTTATTAAATTGTATTTATGTTGTTTTATCCTATGCTTTATTAAATTGTATTTATGTTGTTTTATCCTATGCTTTATTAAATTGTATTTATGCTGTTTTATCCTATGCTTTATTAAATTGTATTTATGTTGTTTTATCGTATGCTTTATTAAATTGTATTTATGTTGTTTTATCCTATGCTTTATTAAATTGTGTTTATGTTGTTTTATCCTATGCTTTATTAAATTGTATTAATGTTGTTTTAACCCATGCTTTATTAAATTGTATTTATGTGGTTTTATCCTATGCTTTATTAAATTGTATTTATGTTGTTTTATCCTATGCTTTATTAAATTGTATTTATGTTGTTTTATCGTATGCTTTATTAAACTGCATTTATGTTGTTTTATCCTATGCTTTATTAAACTGCACTTATGTTGTTTTATCCTATGCTTTATTAAATTGTATTTATGTTGTTTTATCCTATGCTTTATTAAATTGTATTTATGTTGTTTTATCCTATGCTTTATTCAATTGTATTTATGTTGATTTATCCTATGCTTTATTAAATTGTATTATGTTGTTTTATCGTATGCTTTATTAAATTGTATTTATGTTGTTTTATCCTATGCTTTATTAAATTGTGTTTATGTTGTTTTATCCTATGCTTTATTAAATTGTATTAATGTTGTTTTAACCCATGCTTTATTAAATTGTATTTATGTGGTTTTATCCTATGCTTTATTAAATTGTATTTATGTTGTTTTATCCTATGCTTTATTAAATGGTATTTATGTTGTTTTATCCTATGCTTTATTAAATTGTATTTATGTTGTTTTAACCCATGCTTTATTAAATTGTATTTATGCGGTTTTATCCTATGCTTTATTAAATTGTATTTATGTTGTTTTATCCTATGCTTTATTAAATTGTATTTATGTTGTTTTATCCTATGCTTTATTAAATTGTATTTATGTTGTTTTATCCTATGCTTTATTAAATTGTATTTATGTTGTTTATCCTATGCTTTATGAAATTGTATTTATGTTGTTTTATCCTATGCTTTATTAAATTGTATTTATGTTGTTTTATCCTATGCTTTATTAAATTGTATTTATGTTGTTTTATCGTATGCTTTATTAAAGTGCATTTATGTTGTTTTATCCTATGCTTTATTAAATTGTATTTATGTTGTTTTATCTTATGCTTTATTAAATTGTATTTAAGTTGTTTTATCCTATGCTTAATTAAATTGTATTTATGTTGTTTTATCCTATGCTTTATTAAATTGTATTTATGTTGTTTTATCGTATGCTTTATTAAATTGTATTTATGTTGTTTTATCCTATGCTCTATTAAATTGTGTTTATTTTGTTTTATCCTATGCTTTATTAAATTGTATTTATGTTGTTTTAACCCATGTTTTATTAAATTGTATTTATGTTGTTTTATCCTATGCTTTTTTAAATTGTATATATGTTGTTTTATCCTATGCTTTATTAAATTGTATTTATCTTGTTTTTTCCTATGCTTTATTAAATTGTATTTATGTTGTTTTAACCTATGCTTTATTAAATTGTATTTATGTGGTTTTATCCTATGCTTTATTAAATTGTATTTATGTTGTTTTATCCTATGCTTTATTAAATTGTATTTATGTTGTTTTATCCTATGCTTTATTAAATTGTATTTATGTTGTTTTAACCCATGCTTTATTAAATAGTATTTATGTGGTTTTATCCTATGCTTTATTAAATTGTATTTATGTTGTTTTATCCTATGCTTTATTAAATTGTATTTATGTTGTTTTATCCTATGCTTTATTAAATTGTATTTATGTTGTTTTATCCTATGCTTTATTAAATTGTATTTATGTTGTTTTATCCTATGCTTTATTAAATTGTATTATGTTGTTTTATCGTATGCTTTATTAAATTGTATTTATGTTGTTTTATCCTATGCTTTATTAAATTGTGTTTATGTTGTTTTATCCTATGCTTTATTAAATTGTATTAATGTTGTTTTAACCCATGCTTTATTAAATTGTATTTATGTGGTTTTATCCTATGCTTTATTAAATTGTATTTATGTTGTTTTATCCTATGCTTTATTAAATTGTATTTATGTTGTTTTATCGTATGCTTTATTAAACTGCATTTATGTTGTTTTATCCTATGCTTTATTAAACTGCATTTATGTTGTTTTATCCTATGCTTTATTAAATTGTATTTATGTTGTTTTATCCTATGCTTTATTAAATTGTATTTATGTTGTTTTATCCTATGCTTTATTCAATTGTATTTATGTTGATTTATCCTATGCTTTATTAAATTGTATTATGTTGTTTTATCGTATGCTTTATTAAATTGTATTTATGTTGTTTTATCCTATGCTTTATTAAATTGTGTTTATGTTGTTTTATCCTATGCTTTATTAAATTGTATTAATGTTGTTTTAACCCATGCTTTATTAAATTGTATTTATGTGGTTTTATCCTATGCTTTATTAAATTGTATTTATGTTGTTTTATCCTATGCTTTATTAAATTGTATTTATGTTGATTTATCCTATGCTTTATTAAATTGTATTTATGTTGTTTTAACCCATGCTTTATTAAATTGTATTTATGCGGTTTTATCCTATGCTTTATTAAATTGTTTTTATGTTGTTTTATCCTATGCTTTATTAAATTGTATTTATGTTGTTTTATCCTATGCTTTATTCAATTGTATTTATGTTGTTTTATCCTATGCTTTATTAAATTGTATTATGTTGTTTTATCGTATGCTTTATTAAATTGTATTTATGTTGTTTTATCCTATGCTTTATTAAATTGTGTTTATGTTGTTTTATCCTATGCTTTATTAAATTGTATTAATGTCGTTTTAACCCATGCTTTATTAAATTGTATTTATGTGGTTTTATCCTATGCTTTATTAAATTGTGTTTATGTTGTTTTATTCTATGCTTTATTAAATTGTATTTATGTTGTTTTATCGTATGCTTTATTAAACTCCATTTATGTTGTTTTATCCTATGCTTTATTAAACTGCATTTATGTTGTTTTATCCTATGCTTTATTAAATTGTATTTATGTTTTTTTATCCTATGCTTTATTAAACTGCATTTATGTTGTTTTATCCTATGCTTTATTAAATTGTATTTATGTTGTTTTATCCTATGCTTTATTAAATTGTATTTATGTTGTTTTATCCTATGCTTTATTCAATTGTATTTATGTTGATTTATCCTATGCTTTATTAAATTGTATTTATGTTGTTTTATCCTATGATTTATTAAATTGTGTTTATGTTGTTTTATCCTATGCTTTATTAAATTGTATTAATGTTGTTTTAACCCATGCTTTATTAAATTGTATTTATGTGGTTTTATCCTATGCTTTATTAAATTGTATTTATGTTGTTTTATCCTATGCTTTATTAAATTGTATTTATGTTGTTTTATCCTATGCTTTATTAAATTGTATTTATGTTGTTTTATCCTATGCTTTATTAAATTGTATTATGTTGTTTTATCGTATGCTTTATTAAATTGTATTTATGTTGTTTTATCCTATGCTTTATTAAATTGTGTTTATGTTGTTTTATCCTATGCTTTATTAAATTGTATTTATGTTGTTTTATCCTATGCTTTATTCAATTGTATTTATGTTGATTTATCCTATGCTTTATTAAATTGTATTATGTTGTTTTATCGTATGCTTTATTAAATTGTATTTATGTTGTTTTATCCTATGCTTTATTAAATTGTGTTTATGTTGTTTTATCCTATGCTTTATTAAATTGTATTAATGTCGTTTTAACCCATGCTTTATTAAATTGTATTTATGTGGTTTTATCCTATGCTTTATTAAATTGTATTTATGTTGTTTTATCCTATGCTTTATTAAATTGTATTTATGTTGTTTTATCGTATGCTTTATTAAACTGCATTTATGTTGTTTTATCCTATGCTTTATTAAACTGCATTTATGTTGTTTTTTCCTATGCTTTATTAAATTGTATTTATGTTGTTTTATCCTATGCTTTATTAAACTGCATTTATGTTGTTTTATCCTGTGCTTTATTAAATTGTATTTATGTTGTTTTATCCTATGCTTTATTAAATTGTATTTATGTTGTTTTAACCCATGCTTTATTAAATTGTATTTATGCAGTTTTATCCTATGCTTTATTAAATTGTATTTATGTTGTTTTATCCTATGCTTTATTAAATTGTATTTATGTTGTTTTATCCTATGCTTTATTCAATTGTATTTATGTTGTTTTATCCTATGCTTTATTAAATTGTATTTATGTTGTTTTAACCCATGCTTTATTAAATTGTATTTATGCAGTTTTATCCTATGCTTTATTAAATTGTATTTATGTTGTTTTATCCTATGCTTTATTAAATTGTATTTATGTTGTTTTATCCTATGCTTTATTCAATTGTATTTATGTTGTTTTATCCTATGCTTTATTAAATTGTATTTATGTTGTTTTATCCTATGCTTTATTAAATTGTATTTATGTTGTTTTATCGTATGCTTTATTAAAGTGCATTTATGTTGTTTTATCCTATGCTTTATTAAATTGTATTTATGTTGTTTTATCTTATGCTTTATTAAATTGTATTTAAGTTGTTTTATCCTATGCTTAATTAAATTGTATTTATGTTGTTTTATCCTATGCTTTATTAAATTGTATTTATGTTGTTTTATCGTATGCTTTATTAAATTGTATTTATGTTGTTTTATCCTATGCTCTATTAAATTGTGTTTATTTTGTTTTATCCTATGCTTTATTAAATTGTATTTATGTTGTTTTAACCCATGTTTTATTAAATTGTATTTATGTTGTTTTATCCTATGCTTTTTTAAATTGTATATATGTTGTTTTATCCTATGCTTTATTAAATTGTATTTATCTTGTTTTTTCCTATGCTTTATTAAATTGTATTTATGTTGTTTTAACCTATGCTTTATTAAATTGTATTTATGTGGTTTTATCCTATGCTTTATTAAATTGTATTTATGTTGTTTTATCCTATGCTTTATTAAATTGTATTTATGTTGTTTTATCCTATGCTTTATTAAATTGTATTTATGTTGTTTTAACCCATGCTTTATTAAATAGTATTTATGTGGTTTTATCCTATGCTTTATTAAATTGTATTTATGTTGTTTTATCCTATGCTTTATTAAATTGTATTTATGTTGTTTTATCCTATGCTTTATTAAATTGTATTTATGTTGTTTTATCCTATGCTTTATTAAATTGTATTTATGTTGTTTTATCCTATGCTTTATTAAATTGTATTATGTTGTTTTATCGTATGCTTTATTAAATTGTATTTATGTTGTTTTATCCTATGCTTTATTAAATTGTGTTTATGTTGTTTTATCCTATGCTTTATTAAATTGTATTAATGTTGTTTTAACCCATGCTTTATTAAATTGTATTTATGTGGTTTTATCCTATGCTTTATTAAATTGTATTTATGTTGTTTTATCCTATGCTTTATTAAATTGTATTTATGTTGTTTTATCGTATGCTTTATTAAACTGCATTTATGTTGTTTTATCCTATGCTTTATTAAACTGCATTTATGTTGTTTTATCCTATGCTTTATTAAATTGTATTTATGTTGTTTTATCCTATGCTTTATTAAATTGTATTTATGTTGTTTTATCCTATGCTTTATTCAATTGTATTTATGTTGATTTATCCTATGCTTTATTAAATTGTATTATGTTGTTTTATCGTATGCTTTATTAAATTGTATTTATGTTGTTTTATCCTATGCTTTATTAAATTGTGTTTATGTTGTTTTATCCTATGCTTTATTAAATTGTATTAATGTTGTTTTAACCCATGCTTTATTAAATTGTATTTATGTGGTTTTATCCTATGCTTTATTAAATTGTATTTATGTTGTTTTATCCTATGCTTTATTAAATTGTATTTATGTTGATTTATCCTATGCTTTATTAAATTGTATTTATGTTGTTTTAACCCATGCTTTATTAAATTGTATTTATGCGGTTTTATCCTATGCTTTATTAAATTGTTTTTATGTTGTTTTATCCTATGCTTTATTAAATTGTATTTATGTTGTTTTATCCTATGCTTTATTCAATTGTATTTATGTTGTTTTATCCTATGCTTTATTAAATTGTATTATGTTGTTTTATCGTATGCTTTATTAAATTGTATTTATGTTGTTTTATCCTATGCTTTATTAAATTGTGTTTATGTTGTTTTATCCTATGCTTTATTAAATTGTATTAATGTCGTTTTAACCCATGCTTTATTAAATTGTATTTATGTGGTTTTATCCTATGCTTTATTAAATTGTGTTTATGTTGTTTTATTCTATGCTTTATTAAATTGTATTTATGTTGTTTTATCGTATGCTTTATTAAACTCCATTTATGTTGTTTTATCCTATGCTTTATTAAACTGCATTTATGTTGTTTTATCCTATGCTTTATTAAATTGTATTTATGTTTTTTTATCCTATGCTTTATTAAACTGCATTTATGTTGTTTTATCCTATGCTTTATTAAATTGTATTTATGTTGTTTTATCCTATGCTTTATTAAATTGTATTTATGTTGTTTTATCCTATGCTTTATTCAATTGTATTTATGTTGATTTATCCTATGCTTTATTAAATTGTATTTATGTTGTTTTATCCTATGATTTATTAAATTGTGTTTATGTTGTTTTATCCTATGCTTTATTAAATTGTATTAATGTTGTTTTAACCCATGCTTTATTAAATTGTATTTATGTGGTTTTATCCTATGCTTTATTAAATTGTATTTATGTTGTTTTATCCTATGCTTTATTAAATTGTATTTATGTTGTTTTATCCTATGCTTTATTAAATTGTATTTATGTTGTTTTATCCTATGCTTTATTAAATTGTATTATGTTGTTTTATCGTATGCTTTATTAAATTGTATTTATGTTGTTTTATCCTATGCTTTATTAAATTGTGTTTATGTTGTTTTATCCTATGCTTTATTAAATTGTATTTATGTTGTTTTATCCTATGCTTTATTCAATTGTATTTATGTTGATTTATCCTATGCTTTATTAAATTGTATTATGTTGTTTTATCGTATGCTTTATTAAATTGTATTTATGTTGTTTTATCCTATGCTTTATTAAATTGTGTTTATGTTGTTTTATCCTATGCTTTATTAAATTGTATTAATGTCGTTTTAACCCATGCTTTATTAAATTGTATTTATGTGGTTTTATCCTATGCTTTATTAAATTGTATTTATGTTGTTTTATCCTATGCTTTATTAAATTGTATTTATGTTGTTTTATCGTATGCTTTATTAAACTGCATTTATGTTGTTTTATCCTATGCTTTATTAAACTGCATTTATGTTGTTTTTTCCTATGCTTTATTAAATTGTATTTATGTTGTTTTATCCTATGCTTTATTAAACTGCATTTATGTTGTTTTATCCTGTGCTTTATTAAATTGTATTTATGTTGTTTTATCCTATGCTTTATTAAATTGTATTTATGTTGTTTTAACCCATGCTTTATTAAATTGTATTTATGCAGTTTTATCCTATGCTTTATTAAATTGTATTTATGTTGTTTTATCCTATGCTTTATTAAATTGTATTTATGTTGTTTTATCCTATGCTTTATTCAATTGTATTTATGTTGTTTTATCCTATGCTTTATTAAATTGTATTTATGTTGTTTTAACCCATGCTTTATTAAATTGTATTTATGTGGTTTTATCCTATGCTTTATTAAATTGTATTTATGTTGTTTTATCCTATGCTTTATTAAATTGTATTTATGTTGTTTTATCCTATGCTTTATTAAATTGTATTTATGTTGTTTTATCCTATGCTTTATTCAATTGTATTTATGTTGTTTTATCCTATGCTTTATTAAATTGTATTTATGTTGTTTTAACCCATGCTTTATTAAATTGTATTTATGTGGTTTTATCCTATGCTTTATTAAATTGTATTTATGTTGTTTTATCCTATGCTTTATTAAATTGTATTTATGTTGTTTTATCCTATGCTTTATTAAATTGTATTTATGTTGTTTTATCCTATGCTTTATTAAATTGTATTTATGTTGTTTTATCCTATGCTTTATTAAATTGTATTTATGTTGTTTTATCGTATGCTTTATTAAATTGTATTTATGTTGTTTTATCCTATGCTTTATTAAATTGTGTTTATGTTGTTTTATCCTATGCTTTATTAAATTGTATTAATGTTGTTTTAACCCATGCTTTATTAAATTGTATTTATGTGGTTTTATCCTATGCTTTATTAAATTGTATTTATGTTGTTTTATCCTATGCTTTATTAAATTGTATTTATGTTGTTTTATCGTATGCTTTATTAAACTGCATTTATGTTGTTTTATCCTATGCTTTATTAAACTGCATTTATGTTGTTTTATCCTATGCTTTATTAAATTGTATTTATGTTGTTTTATCCTATGCTTTATTAAATTGTATTTATGTTGTTTTATCCTATGCTTTATTCAATTGTATTTATGTTGATTTATCCTATGCTTTATTAAATTGTATTATGTTGTTTTATCGTATGCTTTATTAAATTGTATTTATGTTGTTTTATCCTATGCTTTATTAAATTGTGTTTATGTTGTTTTATCCTATGCTTTATTAAATTGTATTAATGTTGTTTTAACCCATGCTTTATTAAATTGTATTTATGTGGTTTTATCCTATGCTTTATTAAATTGTATTTATGTTGTTTTATCCTATGCTTTATTAAATTGTATTTATGTTGTTTTATCCTATGCTTTATTAAATTGTATTTATGTTGTTTTAACCCATGCTTTATTAAATTGTATTTATGCGGTTTTATCCTATGCTTTATTAAATTGTATTTATGTTGTTTTATCCTATGCTTTATTAAATTGTATTTATGTTGTTTTATCCTATGCTTTATTAAATTGTATTTATGTTGTTTTATCCTATGCTTTATTAAATTGTATTTATGTTGTTTTATCCTATGCTTTATGAAATTGTATTTATGTTGTTTTATCCTATGCTTTATTAAATTGTATTTATGTTGTTTTATCCTATGCTTTATTAAATTGTATTTATGTTGTTTTATCGTATGCTTTATTAAAGTGCATTTATGTTGTTTTATCCTATGCTTTATTAAATTGTATTTATGTTGTTTTATCTTATGCTTTATTAAATTGTATTTAAGTTGTTTTATCCTATGCTTAATTAAATTGTATTTATGTTGTTTTATCCTATGCTTTATTAAATTGTATTTATGTTGTTTTATCGTATGCTTTATTAAATTGTATTTATGTTGTTTTATCCTATGCTCTATTAAATTGTGTTTATTTTGTTTTATCCTATGCTTTATTAAATTGTATTTATGTTGTTTTAACCCATGTTTTATTAAATTGTATTTATGTTGTTTTATCCTATGCTTTTTTAAATTGTATATATGTTGTTTTATCCTATGCTTTATTAAATTGTATTTATCTTGTTTTGTCCTATGCTTTATTAAATTGTATTTATGTTGTTTTAACCTATGCTTTATTAAATTGTATTTATGTGGTTTTATCCTATGCTTTATTAAATTGTATTTATGTTGTTTTATCCTATGCTTTATTAAATTGTATTTATGTTGTTTTATCCTATGCTTTATTAAATTGTATTTATGTTGTTTTAACCCATGCTTTATTAAATAGTATTTATGTGGTTTTATCCTATGCTTTATTAAATTGTATTTATGTTGTTTTATCCTATGCTTTATTAAATTGTATTTATGTTGTTTTATCCTATGCTTTATTAAATTGTATTTATGTTGTTTTATCCTATGCTTTATTAAATTGTATTTATGTTGTTTTATCCTATGCTTTATTAAATTGTATTATGTTGTTTTATCGTATGCTTTATTAAATTGTATTTATGTTGTTTTATCCTATGCTTTATTAAATTGTGTTTATGTTGTTTTATCCTATGCTTTATTAAATTGTATTAATGTTGTTTTAACCCATGCTTTATTAAATTGTATTTATGTGGTTTTATCCTATGCTTTATTAAATTGTATTTATGTTGTTTTATCCTATGCTTTATTAAATTGTATTTATGTTGTTTTATCGTATGCTTTATTAAACTGCATTTATGTTGTTTTATCCTATGCTTTATTAAACTGCATTTATGTTGTTTTATCCTATGCTTTATTAAATTGTATTTATGTTGTTTTATCCTATGCTTTATTAAATTGTATTTATGTTGTTTTATCCTATGCTTTATTCAATTGTATTTATGTTGATTTATCCTATGCTTTATTAAATTGTATTTATGTTGTTTTATCCTATGCTTTATTAAATTGTATTTATGTTGTTTTATCCTATGCTTTATTAAATTGTGTTTATGTTGTTTTATCCTATGCTTTATTAAATTGTATTAATGTTGTTTTAACCCATGCTTTATTAAATTGTATTTATGTGGTTTTATCCTATGCTTTATTAAATTGTATTTATGTTGTTTTATCCTATGCTTTATTAAATTGTATTTATGTTGATTTATCCTATGCTTTATTAAATTGTATTTATGTTGTTTTAACCCATGCTTTATTAAATTGTATTTATGCGGTTTTATCCTATGCTTTATTAAATTGTTTTTATGTTGTTTTATCCTATGCTTTATTAAATTGTATTTATGTTGTTTTATCCTATGCTTTATTCAATTGTATTTATGTTGTTTTATCCTATGCTTTATTAAATTGTATTTATGTTGTTTTAACCCATGCTTTATTAAATTGTATTTATGTGGCTTTATCCTATGCTTTATTAAATTGTATTTATGTTGTTTTATCCTATGCTTTATTAAATTGTATTTATGTTGTTTATCCTATGCTTTATTAAATTGTATTTATGTTGTTTTATCCTATGCTTTATTAAATTGTATTTATGTTGTTTTATCCTATGCTTTATTAAATTGTATTATGTTGTTTTATCGTATGCTTTATTAAATTGTATTTATGTTGTTTTATCCTATGCTTTATTAAATTGTGTTTATGTTGTTTTATCCTATGCTTTATTAAATTGTATTAATGTCGTTTTAACCCATGCTTTATTAAATTGTATTTATGTGGTTTTATCCTATGCTTTATTAAATTGTGTTTATGTTGTTTTATTCTATGCTTTATTAAATTGTATTTATGTTGTTTTATCGTATGCTTTATTAAACTGCATTTATGTTGTTTTATCCTATGCTTTATTAAACTGCATTTATGTTGTTTTATCCTATGCTTTATTAAATTGTATTTATGTTTTTTTATCCTATGCTTTATTAAACTGCATTTATGTTGTTTTATCCTATGCTTTATTAAATTGTATTTATGTTGTTTTATCCTATGCTTTATTAAATTGTATTTATGTTGTTTTATCCTATGCTTTATTCAATTGTATTTATGTTGATTTATCCTATGCTTTATTAAATTGTATTTATGTTGTTTTATCCTATGATTTATTAAATTGTGTTTATGTTGTTTTATCCTATGCTTTATTAAATTGTATTAATGTTGTTTTAACCCATGCTTTATTAAATTGTATTTATGTGGTTTTATCCTATGCTTTATTAAATTGTATTTATGTTGTTTTATCCTATGCTTTATTAAATTGTATTTATGTTGTTTTATCCTATGCTTTATTAAATTGTATTTATGTTGTTTTATCCTATGCTTTATTAAATTGTATTATGTTGTTTTATCGTATGCTTTATTAAATTGTATTTATGTTGTTTTATCCTATGCTTTATTAAATTGTGTTTATGTTGTTTTATCCTATGCTTTATTAAATTGTATTAATGTTGTTTTAACCCATGCTTTATTAAATTGTATTTATGTGGTTTTATCCTATGCTTTATTAAATTGTATTTATGTTGTTTCATCCTATGCTTTATTAAATTGTATTTATGTTGTTTTATCGTATGCTTTATTAAACTGCATTTATGTTGTTTTATCCTATGCTTTATTAAACTGCATTTATGTTGTTTTATCCTATGCTTTATTAAATTGTATTTATGTTGTTTTATCCTATACTTTATTAAATTGTATTTATGTTGTTTTATCCTATGCTTTATTCAATTGTATTTATGTTGATTTATCCTATGCTTTATTAAATTGTATTATGTTGTTTTATCGTATGCTTTATTAAATTGTATTTATGTTGTTTTATCCTATGCTTTATTAAATTGTGTTTATGTTGTTTTATCCTATGCTTTATTAAATTGTATTAATGTCGTTTTAACCCATGCTTTATTAAATTGTATTTATGTGGTTTTATCCTATGCTTTATTAAATTGTATTTATGTTGTTTTATCCTATGCTTTATTAAATTGTATTTATGTTGTTTTATCGTATGCTTTATTAAACTGCATTTATGTTGTTTTATCCTATGCTTTATTAAACTGCATTTATGTTGTTTTTTCCTATGCTTTATTAAATTGTATTTATGTTGTTTTATCCTATGCTTTATTAAACTGCATTTATGTTGTTTTATCCTGTGCTTTATTAAATTGTATTTATGTTGTTTTATCCTATGCTTTATTAAATTGTATTTATGTTGTTTTAACCCATGCTTTATTAAATTGTATTTATGTGGTTTTATCCTATGCTTTATTAAATTGTATTTATGTTGTTTTATCCTATGCTTTATTAAATTGTATTTATGTTGTTTTATCCTATGCTTTATTCAATTGTATTTATGTTGTTTTATCCTATGCTTTATTAAATTGTATTTATGTTGTTTTAACCCATGCTTTATTAAATTGTATTTATGTGGTTTTATCCTATGCTTTATTAAATTGTATTTATGTTGTTTTATCCTATGCTTTATTAAATTGTATTTATGTTGTTTTATCCTATGCTTTATTAAATTGTATTTATGTTGTTTTATCCTATGCTTTATTAAATTGTATTTATGTTGTTTTATCCTATGCTTTATTAAATTGTATTATGTTGTTTTATCGTATGCTTTATTAAATTGTATTTATGTTGTTTTATCCTATGCTTTATTAAATTGTGTTTATGTTGTTTTATCCTATGCTTTATTAAATTGTATTAATGTTGTTTTAACCCATGCTTTATTAAATTGTATTTATGTGGTTTTATCCTATGCTTTATTAAATTGTATTTATGTTGTTTTATCCTATGCTTTATTAAATTGTATTTATGTTGTTTTATCGTATGCTTTATTAAACTGCATTTATGTTGTTTTATCCTATGCTTTATTAAACTGCATTTATGTTGTTTTATCCTATGCTTTATTAAATTGTATTTATGTTGTTTTATCCTATGCTTTATTAAATTGTATTTATGTTGTTTTATCCTATGCTTTATTCAATTGTATTTATGTTGATTTATCCTATGCTTTATTAAATTGTATTATGTTGTTTTATCGTATGCTTTATTAAATTGTATTTATGTTGTTTTATCCTATGCTTTATTAAATTGTGTTTATGTTGTTTTATCCTATGCTTTATTAAATTGTATTAATGTTGTTTTAACCCATGCTTTATTAAATTGTATTTATGTGGTTTTATCCTATGCTTTATTAAATTGTATTTATGTTGTTTTATCCTATGCTTTATTAAATTGTATTTATGTTGTTTTATCCTATGCTTTATTAAATTGTATTTATGTTGTTTTAACCCATGCTTTATTAAATTGTATTTATGCGGTTTTATCCTATGCTTTATTAAATTGTATTTATGTTGTTTTATCCTATGCTTTATTAAATTGTATTTATGTTGTTTTATCCTATGCTTTATTAAATTGTATTTATGTTGTTTTATCCTATGCTTTATGAAATTGTATTTATGTTGTTTTATCCTATGCCTTATTAAATTGTATTTATGTTGTTTTATCCTATGCTTTATTAAATTGTATTTATGTGGTTTTATCCTATGCTTTATTAAATTGTATTTATGTTGTTTTATCCTATGCTATATTAAATTGTATTTATGTGGTTTTATCCTATGCTTTATTAAATTGTATTTATGTTGTTTTATCCTATGCTTTATTAAATTGTATTTATGTTGTTTTATCCTATGCTTTAATAAATTGTATTTATGTTGTTTTGTCCTATGCTTTATTAAATTGTATTTATGTTGTTTTAACCCATGCTTTATTAAATTGTATTTATGTTGTTTTATCCTGTGCTTTATTAAATTGTATTTATGTTGTTTTATCCTATGCTTTATTAAATTGTATTTATGTTGTTTTTTCCTATGCTTTATTAAATTGTATTTATTTTTTTTTATCCTATGCTTTAATAAATTGTATTTATGTTGTTTTGTCCTATGCTTTATTAAATTGTATTTATGTTATTTTAACCCATGCTTTATTAAATTGTATTTATGTTGTTTTATCCTATGCTTTATTAAATTGTACTTATGTTGTTTTATCCTATGCTTTATTAAATTGTATTTATGTTGTTTTATCCTATGCTTTATTAAATTGTATTTATGTTGTTTTATCCTATGCTTTATTAAAATGTATTTATGTTGTTTTATCCTATGCTTTATTAAATTGTATTTATGTTGTTTTATCCTATGCTTTATTAAACTCTATTTATGTTGTTTAATCATATTCTTTATTAAATTGTATTTATGTTGTTTAATCCTATGCTTTACTAAATTGTGTTTATGTTTTTTTATCCTATGCTTTATTAAATTGTATTTATGTTGTTTTATCCTATGCTTTATTAAATTGTATTTATGTTGTTTTATCCTATGCTTTATTCAATTGTATTTATGTTGATTTATCCTATGCTTTATTAAATTGTATTATGTTGTTTTATCGTATGCTTTATTAAATTGTATTTATGTTGTTTTATCCTATGCTTTATTAAATTGTGTTTATGTTGTTTTATCCTATGCTTTATTAAATTGTATTAATGTTGTTTTAACCCATGCTTTATTAAATTGTATTTATGTGGTTTTATCCTATGCTTTATTAAATTGTATTTATTTTGTTTTATCCTATGCTTTATTAAATTGTATTTATGTTGTTTTATCCTATGCTTTATTAAATTGTATTTATGTTGTTTTAACCCATGCTTTATTAAATTGTATTTATGTGGTTTTATCCTATGCTTTATTAAATTGTATTTATGTTGTTTTATCCTATGCTTTATTAAATTGTATTTATGTTGTTTTATCCTATGCTTTATTAAATTGTATTTATGTTGTTTTATCCTATGCTTTATTAAATTGTATTTATGTTGTTTTATCCTATGCTTTATTAAGTTGTATTATGTTGTTTTATCGTATGCTTTATTAAATTGTATTTATGTTGTTTTATCCTATGCTTTATTAAATTGTGTTTATGTTGTTTTATCCTATGCTTTATTAAATTGTATTAATGTTGTTTTAACCCATGCTTTATTAAATAGTATTTATGTGGTTTTATCCTATGCTTTATTAAATTGTATTTATGTTGTTTTATCCTATGCTTTATTAAATTGTATTTATGTTGTTTTATCGTATGCTTTATTAAACTGCATTTATGTTGTTTTATCCTATGCTTTATTAAACTGCATTTATGTTGTTTTATCCTTTGCTTTATTAAATTGTATTTATGTTGTTTTATCCTATGCTTTATTAAATTGTATTTATGTTGTTTTATCCTATGCTTTATTCAATTGTATTTATGTTGTTTTAACCCATGCTTTATTAAATTGTATTTATGTGGTTTTATCCTATGCTTTATTAAATTGTATTTATGTTGTTTTATCCTATGCTTTATTAAATTGTATTTATGTTGTTTTATCCTATGCTTTATTAAATTGTATTTATGTTGTTTTAACCCATGCTTTATTAAATTGTATTTATGCGGTTTTATCCTATGCTTTATTAAATTGTATTTATGTTGTTTTATCCTATGCTTTATTAAATTGTATTTATGTTGTTTTATCCTATGCTTTATTCAATTGTATTTATGTTGTTTTATCCTATGCTTTATTTAATTGTATTTATGTTGTTTTAACCCATGCTTTATTAAATTGTATTTATGTGGTTTTATCCTATGCTTTATTAAATTGTATTTATGTTGTTTTATCCTATGCTTTATTAAATTGTATTTATGTTGTTTTATCCTATGCTTTATTAAATTGTATTTATGTTGTTTTATCCTATGCTTTATTAAATTGTATTTATGTTGTTTTATCCTATGCTTTATTAAATTGTATTATGTTGTTTTATCGTATGCTTTATTAAATTGTATTTATGTTGTTTTATCCTATGCTTTATTAAATTGTGTTTATGTTGTTTTATCCTATGCTTTATTAAATTGTGTTTATGTTGTTTTATCCTATGCTTTATTAAATTGTATTAATGTTGTTTTAACCCATGCTTTATTAAATTGTATTTATGTGGTTTTATCGTATGCTTTATTAAATTGTATTATGTTGTTTTATCTTATGCTTTATTAAATTGTATTTATGCTGTTTTAACCCATGCTTTATTAAATTGTATTTATGTGGTTTTATCCTATGCTTTATTAAATTGTATTTATGTTGTTTTATCCTATGCTTTATTAAATTGTATTTATGTTGTTTTATCCTATGCTTTATTAAATTGTATTTATGTTGTTTTATCCTATGCTTTATTAAATTGTATTTATGTTGTTTTATCCTATGCTTTATTAAATTGTATTATGTTGTTTTATCGTATGCTTTATTAAATTGTATTTATGTTGTTTTATCCTATGCTTTATTAAATTGTGTTTATGTTGTTTTATCCTATGCTTTATTAAATTGTATTAATGTTGTTTTAACCCATGCTTTATTAAATAGTATTTATGTGGTTTTATCCTATGCTTTATTAAATTGTATTTATGTTGTTTTATCCTATGCTTTATTAAATTGTATTTATGTTGTTTTATCGTATGCTTTATTAAACTGCATTTATGTTGTTTTATCCTATGCTTTATTAAACTGCATTTTTGTTGTTTTATCCTATGCTTTATTAAATTGTATTTATGTTGTTTTATCCTATGCTTTATTAAATTGTATTTATGTTGTTTTATCCTATGCTTTATTCAATTGTATTTATGTTGATTTATCCTATGCTTTATTAAATTGTATTTATGTTGTTTTATCCTATGCTTTATTCAATTGTATTTATGTTGTTTTATCCTATGCTTTATTAAATTGTATTTATGTTGTTTTAACCCATGCTTTATTAAATTGTATTTATGTGGTTTTATCCTATGCTTTATTAAATTGTATTTATGTTGTTTTATCCTATGCTTTATTAAATTGTATTTATGTTGTTTTATCCTATGCTTTATTAAATTGTATTTATGTTGTTTTATCCTATGCTTTAATAAATTGTATTTATGTTGTTTTGTCCTATGCTTTATTAAATTGTATTTATGTTGTTTTAACCCATGCTTTATTAAATTGTATTTATGTTGTTTTATCCTGTGCTTTATTAAATTGTATTTATGTTGTTTTATCCTATGCTTTATTAAATTGTATTTATGTTGTTTTTTCCTATGCTTTATTAAATTGTATTTATTTTTTTTTATCCTATGCTTTAATAAATTGTATTTATGTTGTTTTGTCCTATGCTTTATTAAATTGTATTTATGTTATTTTAACCCATGCTTTATTAAATTGTATTTATGTTGTTTTATCCTATGCTTTATTAAATTGTACTTATGTTGTTTTATCCTATGCTTTATTAAATTGTATTTATGTTGTTTTATCCTATGCTTTATTAAATTGTATTTATGTTGTTTTATCCTATGCTTTATTAAAATGTATTTATGTTGTTTTATCCTATGCTTTATTAAATTGTATTTATGTTGTTTTATCCTATGCTTTATTAAACTCTATTTATGTTGTTTAATCATATTCTTTATTAAATTGTATTTATGTTGTTTAATCCTATGCTTTACTAAATTGTGTTTATGTTTTTTTATCCTATGCTTTATTAAATTGTATTTATGTTGTTTTATCCTATGCTTTATTAAATTGTATTTATGTTGTTTTATCCTATGCTTTATTCAATTGTATTTATGTTGATTTATCCTATGCTTTATTAAATTGTATTATGTTGTTTTATCGTATGCTTTATTAAATTGTATTTATGTTGTTTTATCCTATGCTTTATTAAATTGTGTTTATGTTGTTTTATCCTATGCTTTATTAAATTGTATTAATGTTGTTTTAACCCATGCTTTTTTAAATTGTATTTATGTGGTTTTATCCTATGCTTTATTAAATTGTATTTATTTTGTTTTATCCTATGCTTTATTAAATTGTATTTAGGTTGTTTTATCCTATGCTTTATTAAATTGTATTTATGTTGTTTTAACCCATGCTTTATTAAATTGTATTTATGTGGTTTTATCCTATGCTTTATTAAATTGTATTTATGTTGTTTTATCCTATGCTTTATTAAATTGTATTTATGTTGTTTTATCCTATGCTTTATTAAATTGTATTTATGTTGTTTTATCCTATGCTTTATTAAATTGTATTTATGTTGTTTTATCCTATGCTTTATTAAATTGTATTATGTTGTTTTATCGTATGCTTTATTAAATTGTATTTATGTTGTTTTATCCTATGCTTTATTAAATTGTGTTTATGTTGTTTTATCCTATGCTTTATTAAATTGTATTAATGTTGTTTTAACCCATGCTTTATTAAATAGTATTTATGTGGTTTTATCCTATGCTTTATTAAATTGTATTTATGTTGTTTTATCCTATGCTTTATTAAATTGTATTTATGTTGTTTTATCGTATGCTTTATTAAACTGCATTTATGTTGTTTTATCCTATGCTTTATTAAACTGCATTTATGTTGTTTTATCCTTTGCTTTATTAAATTGTATTTATGTTGTTTTATCCTATGCTTTATTAAATTGTATTTATGTTGTTTTATCCTATGCTTTATTCAATTGTATTTATGTTGATTTATCCTATGCTTTATTAAATTGTATTATGTTGTTTTATCGTATGCTTTATTAAATTGTATTTATGTTGTTTTATCCTATGCTTTATTAAATTGTGTTTATGTTGTTTTATCCTATGCTTTATTAAATTGTATTAATGTTGTTTTAACCCATGCTTTATTAAATTGTATTTATGTGGTTTTATCCTATGCTTTATTAAATTGTATTTATGTTGTTTTATCCTATGCTTTATTAAATTGTATTTATGTTGTTTTATCCTATGCTTTATTAAATTGTATTTATGTTGTTTTAACCCATGCTTTATTAAATTGTATTTATGCGGTTTTATCCTATGCTTTATTAAATTGTATTTATGTTGTTTTATCCTATGCTTTATTAAATTGTATTTATGTTGTTTTATCCTATGCTTTATTCAATTGTATTTATGTTGTTTTATCCTATGCTTTATTTAATTGTATTTATGTTGTTTTAACCCATGCTTTATTAAATTGTATTTATGTGGTTTTATCCTATGCTTTATTAAATTGTATTTATGTTGTTTTATCCTATGCTTTATTAAATTGTATTTATGTTGTTTTATCCTATGCTTTATTAAATTGTATTTATGTTGTTTTATCCTATGCTTTATTAAATTGTATTTATGTTGTTTTATCCTATGCTTTATTAAATTGTATTATGTTGTTTTATCGTATGCTTTATTAAATTGTATTTATGTTGTTTTATCCTATGCTTTATTAAATTGTGTTTATGTTGTTTTATCCTATGCTTTATTAAATTGTGTTTATGTTGTTTTATCCTATGCTTTATTAAATTGTATTAATGTTGTTTTAACCCATGCTTTATTAAATTGTATTTATGTGGTTTTATCGTATGCTTTATTAAATTGTATTATGTTGTTTTATCTTATGCTTTATTAAATTGTATTTATGCTGTTTTAACCCATGCTTTATTAAATTGTATTTATGTGGTTTTATCCTATGCTTTATTAAATTGTATTTATGTTGTTTTATCCTATGC
This sequence comes from Phyllobates terribilis, assembly GCF_046119375.1. Taxonomy (NCBI): domain Eukaryota; kingdom Metazoa; phylum Chordata; class Amphibia; order Anura; family Dendrobatidae; genus Phyllobates; species Phyllobates terribilis. The sequence goes on along the minus strand of NW_027362924.1, from coordinate 3,290,511 downwards.
TTTATTAAATTGTATTTATGTTGTTTTATCCTATGCTTTATTAAATTGTATTTATGTTGTTTTATCCTATGCTTTATTAAATTGTATTTATGTTGTTTTATCCTATGCTTTATTAAATTGTATTATGTTGTTTTATCGTATGCTTTATTAAATTGTATTTATGTTGTTTTATCCTATGCTTTATTAAATTGTGTTTATGTTGTTTTATCCTATGCTTTATTAAATTGTATTAATGTTGTTTTAACCCATGCTTTATTAAATAGTATTTATGTGGTTTTATCCTATGCTTTATTAAATTGTATTTATGTTGTTTTATCCTATGCTTTATTAAATTGTATTTATGTTGTTTTATCGTATGCTTTATTAAACTGCATTTATGTTGTTTTATCCTATGCTTTATTAAACTGCATTTATGTTGTTTTATCCTATGCTTTATTAAATTGTATTTATGTTGTTTTATCCTATGCTTTATTAAATTGTATTTATGTTGTTTTATCCTATGCTTTATTCAATTGTATTTATGTTGATTTATCCTATGCTTTATTAAATTGTATTTATGTTGTTTTATCCTATGCTTTATTCAATTGTATTTATGTTGTTTTATCCTATGCTTTATTAAATTGTATTTATGTTGTTTTAACCCATGCTTTATTAAATTGTATTTATGTGGTTTTATCCTATGCTTTATTAAATTGTATTTATGTTGTTTTATCCTATGCTTTATTAAATTGTATTTATGTTGTTTTATCCTATGCTTTATTAAATTGTATTTATGTTGTTTTATCCTATGCTTTATTAAATTGTATTTATGTTGTTTTATCCTATGCTTTATTAAATTGCATTTATGTTGTTTTATCGTATGCTTTATTAAATTGTATTTATGTTGTTTTATCCTATGCTTTATTAAATTGTGTTTATGTTGTTTTATCCTATGCTTTATTAAATTGTATTAATGTTGTTTTAACCCATGCTTTATTAAATTGTATTTATGTGGTTTTATCCTATGCTTTATTAAATTGTATTTATGTTGTTTTATCCTATGCTTTATTAAATTGTATTTATGTTGTTTTATCCTATGCTTTATTAAATTGTATTTATGTTGTTTTATCCTATGCTTTATTAAATTGTATTTATGTTGTTTTATCCTATGCTTTATTAAATTGTATTATGTTGTTTTATCGTATGCTTTATTAAATTGTATTTATGTTGTTTTATCCTATGCTTTATTAAATTGTGTTTATGTTGTTTTATCCTATGCTTTATTAAATTGTATTAATGTTGTTTTAACCCATGCTTTATTAAATAGTATTTATGTGGTTTTATCCTATGCTTTATTAAATTGTATTTATGTTGTTTTATCCTATGCTTTATTAAATTGTATTTATGTTGTTTTATCCTATGCTTTATTAAATTGTATTTATGTTGTTTTAACCCATGCTTTATTAAATTGTATTTATGTGGTTTTATCCTATGCTTTATTAAATTGTATTTATGTTGTTTTATCCTATGCTTTATTAAATTGTATTTATGTTGTTTTATCCTATGCTTTATTAAATTGTATTTATGTTGTTTTATCCTATGCTTTATTAAATTGTATTTATGTTGTTTTATCCTATGCTTTATTAAATTGCATTTATGTTGTTTTATCGTATGCTTTATTAAATTGTATTTATGTTGTTTTATCCTATGCTTTATTAAATTGTGTTTATGTTGTTTTATCCTATGCTTTATTAAATTGTATTAATGTTGTTTTAACCCATGCTTTATTAAATTGTATTTATGTGGTTTTATCCTATGCTTTATTAAATTGTATTTATGTTGTTTTATCCTATGCTTTATTAAATTGTATTTATGTTGTTTTATCGTATGCTTTATTAAACTGCATTTATGTTGTTTTATCCTATGCTTTATTAAACTGCATTTATGTTGTTTTATCCTATGCTTTATTAAATTGTATTTATGTTGTTTTATCCTATGCTTTATTAAATTGTATTTATGTTGTTTTATCCTATGCTTTATTCAATTGTATTTATGTTGATTTATCCTATGCTTAATTAAATTGTATTATGTTGTTTTATCGTATGCTTTATTAAATTGTATTTATGTTGTTTTATCCTATGCTTTATTAAATTGTGTTTATGTTGTTTTATCCTATGCTTTATTAAATTGTATTAATGTTGTTTTAACCCATGCTTTATTAAATTGTATTTATGTGGTTTTATCCTATGCTTTATTAAATTGTATTTATGTTGTTTTATCCTATGCTTTATTAAATTGTATTTATGCGGTTTTATCCTATGCTTTATTAAATTGTATTTATGTTGTTTTATCCTATGCTTTATTAAATTGTATTTATGTTGTTTTATCCTATGCTTTATTAAATTGTATTTATGTTGTTTTATCCTATGCTTTATGAAATTGTATTTATGTTGTTTTATCCTATGCATTATAAATTGTATTTATGTTGTTTTATCCTATGCTTTATTAAATTGTATTTATGTTGTTTTATCGTATGCTTTATTAAAGTGCATTTATGTTGTTTTATCCTATGCTTTATTAAATTGTATTTATGTTGTTTTATCTTATGCTTTATTAAATTGTATTTAAGTTGTTTTATCCTATGCTTAATTAAATTGTATTTATGTTGTTTTATCCTATGCTTTATTAAATTGTATTTATGTTGTTTTATCGTATGCTTTATTAAATTGTATTTATGTTGTTTTATCCTATGCTCTATTAAATTGTGTTTATTTTGTTTTATCCTATGCTTTATTAAATTGTATTTATGTTGTTTTAACCCATGTTTTATTAAATTGTATTTATGTTGTTTTATCCTATGCTTTTTTAAATTGTATATATGTTGTTTTATCCTATGCTTTATTAAATTGTATTTATCTTGTTTTGTCCTATGCTTTATTAAATTGTATTTATGTTGTTTTAACCTATGCTTTATTAAATTGTATTTATGTGGTTTTATCCTATGCTTTATTAAATTGTATTTATGTTGTTTTATCCTATGCTTTATTAAATTGTATTTATGTTGTTTTATCCTATGCTTTATTAAATTGTATTAATGTTGTTTTAACCCATGCTTTATTAAACTGTATTTATGTGGTTTTATCCTATGCTTTATTAAATTGTATTTATGTTGTTTTATCCTATGCTTTATTAAATTGTATTTATGTTGTTTTATCGTATGCTTTATTAAACTGCATTTATGTTGTTTTATCCTATGCATTATTAAACTGCATTTATGTTGTTTTATCCTATGCTTTATTAAATTGTATTTATGTTGTTTTATCCTATGCTTTATTAAATTGTATTATGTTGTTTTATCATATGCTTTATTAAATTGTATTTATGTTGTTTTATCCTATGCTTTATTAAATTGTGTTTATGTTGTTTTATCCTATGCTTTATTAAATTGTATTAATGTTGTTTTAACCCATGCTTTATTAAATTGTATTTATGTGGTTTTATCCTATGCTTTATTAAATTGTATTTATGTTGTTTTATCCTATGCTTTATTAAATTGTATTTATGTTGATTTATCCTATGCTTTATTAAATTGTATTTATGTTGTTTTAACCCATGCTTTATTAAATTGTATTTATGCGGTTTTATCCTATGCTTTATTAAATTGTTTTTATGTTGTTTTATCCTATGCTTTATTAAATTGTATTTATGTTGTTTTATCCTATGCTTTATTCAATTGTATTTATGTTGTTTTATCCTATGCTTTATTAAATTGTATTTATGTTGTTTTAACCCATGCTTTATTAAATTGTATTTATGTGGTTTTATCCTATGCTTTATTAAATTGTATTTATGTTGTTTTATCCTATGCTTTATTAAATTGTATTTATGTTGTTTATCCTATGCTTTATTAAATTGTATTTATGTTGTTTTATCCTATGCTTTATTAAATTGTATTTATGTTGTTTTATCCTATGCCTTATTAAATTGTATTATGTTGTTTTATCGTATGCTTTATTAAATTGTATTTATGTTGTTTTATCCTATGCTTTATTAAATTGTGTTTATGTTGTTTTATCCTATGCTTTATTAAATTGTATTAATGTTGTTTTAACCCATGCTTTATTAAATTGTATTTATGTGGTTTTATCCTATGCTTTATTAAATTGTATTTATGTTGTTTTATCCTATGCTTTATTAAATTGTATTTATGTTGTTTTATCCTATGCTTTATTAAATTGTATTAATGTTGTTTTAACCCATGCTTTATTAAATAGTATTTATGTGGTTTTATCCTATGCTTTATTAAATTGTATTTATGTTGTTTTATCCTATGCTTTATTAAATTGTATTTATGTTGTTTTATCGTATGCTTTATTAAACTGCATTTATGTTGTTTTATCCTATGCTTTATTAAACTGCATTTATGTTGTTTTATCCTATGCTTTATTAAATTGTATTTATGTTGTTTTATCCTATGCTTTATTAAATTGTATTTATGTTGTTTTATCCTATGCTTTATTCAATTGTATTTATGTTGATTTATCCTATGCTTTATTAAATTGTATTTATGTTGTTTTATCCTATGCTTTATTCAATTGTATTTATGTTGTTTTATCCTATGCTTTATTAAATTGTATTTATGTTGTTTTAACCCATGCTTTATTAAATTGTATTTATGTGGTTTTATCCTATGCTTTATTAAATTGTATTTATGTTGTTTTATCCTATGCTTTATTAAATTGTATTTATGTTGTTTTATCCTATGCTTTATTAAATTGTATTTATGTTGTTTTATCCTATGCTTTATTAAATTGTATTTATGTTGTTTTATCCTATGCTTTATTAAATTGCATTTATGTTGTTTTATCGTATGCTTTATTAAATTGTATTTATGTTGTTTTATCCTATGCTTTATTAAATTGTGTTTATGTTGTTTTATCCTATGCTTTATTAAATTGTATTAATGTTGTTTTAACCCATGCTTTATTAAATTGTATTTATGTGGTTTTATCCTATGCTTTATTAAATTGTATTTATGTTGTTTTATCCTATGCTTTATTAAATTGTATTTATGTTGTTTTATCCTATGCTTTATTAAATTGTATTTATGTTGTTTTATCCTATGCTTTATTAAATTGTATTTATGTTGTTTTATCCTATGCTTTATTAAATTGTATTATGTTGTTTTATCGTATGCTTTATTAAATTGTATTTATGTTGTTTTATCCTATGCTTTATTAAATTGTGTTTATGTTGTTTTATCCTATGCTTTATTAAATTGTATTAATGTTGTTTTAACCCATGCTTTATTAAATAGTATTTATGTGGTTTTATCCTATGCTTTATTAAATTGTATTTATGTTGTTTTATCCTATGCTTTATTAAATTGTATTTATGTTGTTTTATCGTATGCTTTATTAAACTGCATTTATGTTGTTTTATCCTATGCTTTATTAAACTGCATTTATGTTGTTTTATCCTATGCTTTATTAAATTGTATTTATGTTGTTTTATCCTATGCTTTATTAAATTGTATTTATGTTGTTTTATCCTATGCTTTATTCAATTGTATTTATGTTGATTTATCCTATGCTTTATTAAATTGTATTTATGTTGTTTTATCCTATGCTTTATTCAATTGTATTTATGTTGTTTTATCCTATGCTTTATTAAATTGTATTTATGTTGTTTTAACCCATGCTTTATTAAATTGTATTTATGTGGTTTTATCCTATGCTTTATTAAATTGTATTTATGTTGTTTTATCCTATGCTTTATTAAATTGTATTTATGTTGTTTTATCCTATGCTTTATTAAATTGTATTTATGTTGTTTTATCCTATGCTTTATTAAATTGTATTTATGTTGTTTTATCCTATGCTTTATTAAATTGCATTTATGTTGTTTTATCGTATGCTTTATTAAATTGTATTTATGTTGTTTTATCCTATGCTTTATTAAATTGTGTTTATGTTGTTTTATCCTATGCTTTATTAAATTGTATTAATGTTGTTTTAACCCATGCTTTATTAAATTGTATTTATGTGGTTTTATCCTATGCTTTATTAAATTGTATTTATGTTGTTTTATCATATGCTTTATTAAATTGTATTTATGTTGTTTTATCGTATGCTTTATTAAACTGCATTTATGTTGTTTTATCCTATGCTTTATTAAACTGCATTTATGTTGTTTTATCCTATGCTTTATTAAATTGTATTTATGTTGTTTTATCCTATGCTTTATTAAATTGTATTTATGTTGTTTTATCCTATGCTTTATTCAATTGTATTTATGTTGATTTATCCTATGCTTAATTAAATTGTATTATGTTGTTTTATCGTATGCTTTATTAAATTGTATTTATGTTGTTTTATCCTATGCTTTATTAAATTGTGTTTATGTTGTTTTATCCTATGCTTTATTAAATTGTATTAATGTTGTTTTAACCCATGCTTTATTAAATTGTATTTATGTGGTTTTATCCTATGCTTTATTAAATTGTATTTATGTTGTTTTATCCTATGCTTTATTAAATTGTATTTATGCGGTTTTATCCTATGCTTTATTAAATTGTATTTATGTTGTTTTATCCTATGCTTTATTAAATTGTATTTATGTTGTTTTATCCTATGCTTTATTAAATTGTATTTATGTTGTTTTATCCTATGCTTTATGAAATTGTATTTATGTTGTTTTATCCTATGCATTATAAATTGTATTTATGTTGTTTTATCCTATGCTTTATTAAATTGTATTTATGTTGTTTTATCGTATGCTTTATTAAAGTGCATTTATGTTGTTTTATCCTATGCTTTATTAAATTGTATTTATGTTGTTTTATCTTATGCTTTATTAAATTGTATTTAAGTTGTTTTATCCTATGCTTAATTAAATTGTATTTATGTTGTTTTATCCTATGCTTTATTAAATTGTATTTATGTTGTTTTATCGTATGCTTTATTAAATTGTATTTATGTTGTTTTATCCTATGCTCTATTAAATTGTGTTTATTTTGTTTTATCCTATGCTTTATTAAATTGTATTTATGTTGTTTTAACCCATGTTTTATTAAATTGTATTTATGTTGTTTTATCCTATGCTTTTTTAAATTGTATATATGTTGTTTTATCCTATGCTTTATTAAATTGTATTTATCTTGTTTTGTCCTATGCTTTATTAAATTGTATTTATGTTGTTTTAACCTATGCTTTATTAAATTGTATTTATGTGGTTTTATCCTATGCTTTATTAAATTGTATTTATGTTGTTTTATCCTATGCTTTATTAAATTGTATTTATGTTGTTTTATCCTATGCTTTATTAAATTGTATTAATGTTGTTTTAACCCATGCTTTATTAAACTGTATTTATGTGGTTTTATCCTATGCTTTATTAAATTGTATTTATGTTGTTTTATCCTATGCTTTATTAAATTGTATTTATGTTGTTTTATCGTATGCTTTATTAAACTGCATTTATGTTGTTTTATCCTTTGCATTATTAAACTGCATTTATGTTGTTTTATCCTATGCTTTATTAAATTGTATTTATGTTGTTTTATCCTATGCTTTATTAAATTGTATTATGTTGTTTTATCATATGCTTTATTAAATTGTATTTATGTTGTTTTATCCTATGCTTTATTAAATTGTGTTTATGTTGTTTTATCCTATGCTTTATTAAATTGTATTAATGTTGTTTTAACCCATGCTTTATTAAATTGTATTTATGTGGTTTTATCCTATGCTTTATTAAATTGTATTTATGTTGTTTTATCCTATGCTTTATTAAATTGTATTTATGTTGATTTATCCTATGCTTTATTAAATTGTATTTATGTTGTTTTAACCCATGCTTTATTAAATTGTATTTATGCGGTTTTATCCTATGCTTTATTAAATTGTTTTTATGTTGTTTTATCCTATGCTTTATTAAATTGTATTTATGTTGTTTTATCCTATGCTTTATTCAATTGTATTTATGTTGTTTTATCCTATGCTTTATTAAATTGTATTTATGTTGTTTTAACCCATGCTTTATTAAATTGTATTTATGTGGTTTTATCCTATGCTTTATTAAATTGTATTTATGTTGTTTTATCCTATGCTTTATTAAATTGTATTTATGTTGTTTATCCTATGCTTTATTAAATTGTATTTATGTTGTTTTATCCTATGCTTTATTAAATTGTATTTATGTTGTTTTATCCTATGCCTTATTAAATTGTATTATGTTGTTTTATCGTATGCTTTATTAAATTGTATTTATGTTGTTTTATCCTATGCTTTATTAAATTGTGTTTATGTTGTTTTATCCTATGCTTTATTAAATTGTATTAATGTTGTTTTAACCCATGCTTTATTAAATTGTATTTATGTGGTTTTATCCTATGCTTTATTAAATTGTATTTATGTTGTTTTATCCTATGCTTTATTAAATTGTATTTATGTTGTTTTATCCTATGCTTTATTAAATTGTATTTATGTTGTTTTAACCCATGCTTTATTAAATTGTATTTATGCGGTTTTATCCTATGCTTTATTAAATTGTATTTATGTTGTTTTATCCTATGCTTTATTAAATTGTATTTATGTTGTTTTATCCTATGCTTTATTAAATTGTATTTATGTTGTTTTATCCTATGCTTTATGAAATTGTATTTATGTTGTTTTATCCTACGCTTTATTAAATTGTATTTATGTGGTTTTATCCTATGCTTTATTAAATTGTATTTATGTTGTTTTATCCTATGCTTTATTAAATTGTATTTATGTGGTTTTATCCTATGCTTTATTAAATTGTATTTATGTTGTTTTATCCTATGCTTTATTAAATTGTATTTATGTTGTTTTATCCTATGCTTTAATAAATTGTATTTATGTTGTTTTGTCCTATGCTTTATTAAATTGTATTTATGTTGTTTTAACCCATGCTTTATTAAATTGTATTTATGTTGTTTTATCCTGTACTTTATTAAATTGTATTTATGTTGTTTTATCCTATGCTTTATTAAATTGTATTTATGTTGTTTTTTCCTATGCTTTATTAAATTGTATTTATTTTGTTTTATCCTATGCTTTAATAAATTGTATTTATGTTGTTTTGTCCTATGCTTTATTAAATTCTATTTATGTTATTTTAACCCATGCTTTATTAAATTGTATTTATGTTGTTTTATCCTATGCTTTATTAAATTGTACTTATGTTGTTTTATCCTATGCTTTATTAAATTGTATTTATGTTGTTTTATCCTATGCTTTATTAAATTGTATTTATGTTGTTTTATCCTATGCTTTATTAAAATGTATTTATGTTGTTTTATCCTATGCTTTATTAAATTGTATTTATGTTGTTTTATCCTATGCTTTATTAAACTCTATTTATGTTGTTTAATCATATTCTTTATTAAATTGTATTTATGTTGTTTAATCCTATGCTTTACTAAATTGTGTTTATGTTTTTTTATCCTATGCTTTATTAAATTGTATTTATGTTGTTTTATCCTATGCTTTATTAAATTGTATTTATGTTGTTTTATCCTATGCTTTATGAAATTGTATTTTTGTTGTTTTATCCTATGCTTTATTAAATTGTATTTATGTTGTTTTATCCTATGCTTTATTAAATTGTATTTATGTTGTTTTATCCTATGCTTTATTAAATTGTATTTATGTTGTTTTATCCTATGCTTTATTAAATTGTATTTATGTTGTTTTATCCTATGCTTTATTAAATTGTATTTATGTTCTTTTATCCTATGCTTTATTCAATTGTGTTTATGTTGTTTTAGCGTATGCTTTATTAAATTGTATTAATGTTGTTTTAACCCATGCTTTATTAAATTGTATTTTTGTGGTTTTATCCTATGCTTTATTAAATTGTATTTATGTTGTTTTATCCTATGCTTTATTAAATTGTATTTATGTTGTTTTATCCTATGCTTTATTAAATTGTATTTATGTTGTTTTATCCTATGCTTTATTAAATTGTATTATGTTGTTTTATCGTATGCTTTATTAAATTGTATTTATGTTGTTTTATCCTATGCTTTATTAAATTGTGTTTATGTTGTTTTATCCTATGCTTTATTAAATTGTATTAATGTTGTTTTAACCCATGCTTTATTAAATTGTATTTATGTGGTTTTATCCTATGCTTTATTAAATTGTATTTATGTTGTTTCATCCTATGCTTTATTAAATTGTATTTATGTTGTTTTATCGTATGCTTTATTAAACTGCATTTATGTTGTTTTATCCTATGCTTTATTAAACTGCATTTATGTTGTTTTATCCTATGCTTTATTAAATTGTATTTATGTTGTTTTATCCTATACTTTATTAAATTGTATTTATGTTGTTTTATCCTATGCTTTATTCAATTGTATTTATGTTGATTTATCCTATGCTTTATTAAATTGTATTATGTTGTTTTATCGTATGCTTTATTAAATTGTATTTATGTTGTTTTATCCTATGCTTTATTAAATTGTGTTTATGTTGTTTTATCCTATGCTTTATTAAATTGTATTAATGTCGTTTTAACCCATGCTTTATTAAATTGTATTTATGTGGTTTTATCCTATGCTTTATTAAATTGTATTTATGTTGTTTTATCCTATGCTTTATTAAATTGTATTTATGTTGTTTTATCGTATGCTTTATTAAACTGCATTTATGTTGTTTTATCCTATGCTTTATTAAACTGCATTTATGTTGTTTTTTCCTATGCTTTATTAAATTGTATTTATGTTGTTTTATCCTATGCTTTATTAAACTGCATTTATGTTGTTTTATCCTGTGCTTTATTAAATTGTATTTATGTTGTTTTATCCTATGCTTTATTAAATTGTATTTATGTTGTTTTAACCCATGCTTTATTAAATTGTATTTATGTGGTTTTATCCTATGCTTTATTAAATTGTATTTATGTTGTTTTATCCTATGCTTTATTAAATTGTATTTATGTTGTTTTATCCTATGCTTTATTCAATTGTATTTATGTTGTTTTATCCTATGCTTTATTAAATTGTATTTATGTTGTTTTAACCCATGCTTTATTAAATTGTATTTATGTGGTTTTATCCTATGCTTTATTAAATTGTATTTATGTTGTTTTATCCTATGCTTTATTAAATTGTATTTATGTTGTTTTATCCTATGCTTTATTAAATTGTATTTATGTTGTTTTATCCTATGCTTTATTAAATTGTATTTATGTTGTTTTATCCTATGCTTTATTAAATTGTATTATGTTGTTTTATCGTATGCTTTATTAAATTGTATTTATGTTGTTTTATCCTATGCTTTATTAAATTGTGTTTATGTTGTTTTATCCTATGCTTTATTAAATTGTATTAATGTTGTTTTAACCCATGCTTTATTAAATTGTATTTATGTGGTTTTATCCTATGCTTTATTAAATTGTATTTATGTTGTTTTATCCTATGCTTTATTAAATTGTATTTATGTTGTTTTATCGTATGCTTTATTAAACTGCATTTATGTTGTTTTATCCTATGCTTTATTAAACTGCATTTATGTTGTTTTATCCTATGCTTTATTAAATTGTATTTATGTTGTTTTATCCTATGCTTTATTAAATTGTATTTATGTTGTTTTATCCTATGCTTTATTCAATTGTATTTATGTTGATTTATCCTATGCTTTATTAAATTGTATTATGTTGTTTTATCGTATGCTTTATTAAATTGTATTTATGTTGTTTTATCCTATGCTTTATTAAATTGTGTTTATGTTGTTTTATCCTATGCTTTATTAAATTGTATTAATGTTGTTTTAACCCATGCTTTATTAAATTGTATTTATGTGGTTTTATCCTATGCTTTATTAAATTGTATTTATGTTGTTTTATCCTATGCTTTATTAAATTGTATTTATGTTGTTTTATCCTATGCTTTATTAAATTGTATTTATGTTGTTTTAACCCATGCTTTATTAAATTGTATTTATGCGGTTTTATCCTATGCTTTATTAAATTGTATTTATGTTGTTTTATCCTATGCTTTATTAAATTGTATTTATGTTGTTTTATCCTATGCTTTATTAAATTGTATTTATGTTGTTTTATCCTATGCTTTATGAAATTGTATTTATGTTGTTTTATCCTATGCCTTATTAAATTGTATTTATGTTGTTTTATCCTATGCTTTATTAAATTGTATTTATGTGGTTTTATCCTATGCTTTATTAAATTGTATTTATGTTGTTTTATCCTATGCTATATTAAATTGTATTTATGTGGTTTTATCCTATGCTTTATTAAATTGTATTTATGTTGTTTTATCCTATGCTTTATTAAATTGTATTTATGTTGTTTTATCCTATGCTTTAATAAATTGTATTTATGTTGTTTTGTCCTATGCTTTATTAAATTGTATTTATGTTGTTTTAACCCATGCTTTATTAAATTGTATTTATGTTGTTTTATCCTGTGCTTTATTAAATTGTATTTATGTTGTTTTATCCTATGCTTTATTAAATTGTATTTATGTTGTTTTTTCCTATGCTTTATTAAATTGTATTTATTTTTTTTTATCCTATGCTTTAATAAATTGTATTTATGTTGTTTTGTCCTATGCTTTATTAAATTGTATTTATGTTATTTTAACCCATGCTTTATTAAATTGTATTTATGTTGTTTTATCCTATGCTTTATTAAATTGTACTTATGTTGTTTTATCCTATGCTTTATTAAATTGTATTTATGTTGTTTTATCCTATGCTTTATTAAATTGTATTTATGTTGTTTTATCCTATGGTTTATTAAAATGTATTTATGTTGTTTTATCCTATGCTTTATTAAATTGTATTTATGTTGTTTTATCCTATGCTTTATTAAACTCTATTTATGTTGTTTAATCATATTCTTTATTAAATTGTATTTATGTTGTTTAATCCTATGCTTTACTAAATTGTGTTTATGTCTTTTTATCCTATGCTTTATTAAATTGTATTTATGTTGTTTTATCCTATGCTTTATTAAATTGTATTTATGTTGTTTTATCCTATGCTTTATTCAATTGTATTTATGTTGATTTATCCTATGCTTTATTAAATTGTATTATGTTGTTTTATCGTATGCTTTATTAAATTGTATTTATGTTGTTTTATCCTATGCTTTATTAAATTGTGTTTATGTTGTTTTATCCTATGCTTTATTAAATTGTATTAATGTTGTTTTAACCCATGCTTTATTAAATTGTATTTATGTGGTTTTATCCTATGCTTTATTAAATTGTATTTATTTTGTTTTATCCTATGCTTTATTAAATTGTATTTATGTTGTTTTATCCTATGCTTTATTAAATTGTATTTATGTTGTTTTAACCCATGCTTTATTAAATTGTATTTATGTGGTTTTATCCTATGCTTTATTAAATTGTATTTATGTTGTTTTATCCTATGCTTTATTAAATTGTATTTATGTTGTTTTATCCTATGCTTTATTAAATTGTATTTATGTTGTTTTATCCTATGCTTTATTAAATTGTATTTATGTTGTTTTATCCTATGCTTTATTAAATTGTATTATGTTGTTTTATCGTATGCTTTATTAAATTGTATTTATGTTGTTTTATCCTATGCTTTATTAAATTGTGTTTATGTTGTTTTATCCTATGCTTTATTAAATTGTATTAATGTTGTTTTAACCCATGCTTTATTAAATAGTATTTATGTGGTTTTATCCTATGCTTTATTAAATTGTATTTATGTTGTTTTATCCTATGCTTTATTAAATTGTATTTATGTTGTTTTATCGTATGCTTTATTAAACTGCATTTATGTTGTTTTATCCTATGCTTTATTAAACTGCATTTATGTTGTTTTATCCTTTGCTTTATTAAATTGTATTTATGTTGTTTTATCCTATGCTTTATTCAATTGTATTTATGTTGTTTTAACCCATGCTTTATTAAATTGTATTTATGTGGTTTTATCCTATGCTTTATTAAATTGTATTTATGTTGTTTTATCCTATGCTTTATTAAATTGTATTTATGTTGTTTTATCCTATGCTTTATTAAATTGTATTTATGTTGTTTTAACCCATGCTTTATTAAATTGTATTTATGCGGTTTTATCCTATGCTTTATTAAATTGTATTTATGTTGTTTTATCCTATGCTTTATTAAATTGTATTTATGTTGTTTTATCCTATGCTTTATTCAATTGTATTTATGTTGTTTTATCCTATGCTTTATTTAATTGTATTTATGTTGTTTTAACCCATGCTTTATTAAATTGTATTTATGTGGTTTTATCCTATGCTTTATTAAATTGTATTTATGTTGTTTTATCCTATGCTTTATTAAATTGTATTTATGTTGTTTTATCCTATGCTTTATTAAATTGTATTTAAGTTGTTTTATCCTATGCTTTATTAAATTGTATTTATGTTGTTTTATCCTATGCTTTATTAAATTGTATTATGTTGTTTTATCGTATGCTTTATTAAATTGTATTTATGTTGTTTTATCCTATGCTTTATTAAATTGTGTTTATGTTGTTTTATCCTATGCTTTATTAAATTGTGTTTATGTTGTTTTATCCTATGCTTTATTAAATTGTATTAATGTTGTTTTAACCCATGCTTTATTAAATTGTATTTATGTGGTTTTATCGTATGCTTTATTAAATTGTATTATGTTGTTTTATCTTATGCTTTATTAAATTGTATTTATGCTGTTTTAACCCATGCTTTATTAAATTGTATTTATGTGGTTTTATCCTATGCTTTATTAAATTGTATTTATGTTGTTTTATCCTATGCTTTATTAAATTGTATTTATGTTGTTTTATCCTATGCTTTATTAAATTGTATTTATGTTGTTTTATCCTATGCTTTATTAAATTGTATTATGTTGTTTTATCGTATGCTTTATTAAATTGTATTTATGTTGTTTTATCCTATGCTTTATTAAATTGTGTTTATGTTGTTTTATCCTATGCTTTATTAAATTGTATTAATGTTGTTTTAACCCATGCTTTATTAAATAGTATTTATGTGGTTTTATCCTATGCTTTATTAAATTGTATTTATGTTGTTTTATCCTATGCTTTATTAAATTGTATTTATGTTGTTTTATCGTATGCTTTATTAAACTGCATTTATGTTGTTTTATCCTATGCTTTATTAAACTGCATTTATGTTGTTTTATCCTATGCTTTATTAAATTGTATTTATGTTGTTTTATCCTATGCTTTATTAAATTGTATTTATGTTGTTTTATCCTATGCTTTATTCAATTGTATTTATGTTGATTTATCCTATGCTTTATTAAATTGTATTTATGTTGTTTTATCCTATGCTTTATTCAATTGTATTTATGTTGTTTTATCCTATGCTTTATTAAATTGTATTTATGTTGTTTTAACCCATGCTTTATTAAATTGTATTTATGTGGTTTTATCCTGTGCTTTATTAAATTGTATTTATGTTGTTTTATCCTATGCTTTATTAAATTGTATTTATGTTGTTTTATCCTATGCTTTATTAAATTGTATTTATGTTGTTTTATCCTATGCTTTAATAAATTGTATTTATGTTGTTTTGTCCTATGCTTTATTAAATTGTATTTATGTTGTTTTAACCCATGCTTTATTAAATTGTATTTATGTTGTTTTATCCTGTGCTTTATTAAATTGTATTTATGTTGTTTTATCCTATGCTTTATTAAATTGTATTTATGTTGTTTTTTCCTATGCTTTATTAAATTGTATTTATTTTTTTTTATCCTATGCTTTAATAAATTGTATTTATGTTGTTTTGTCCTATGCTTTATTAAATTGTATTTATGTTATTTTAACCCATGCTTTATTAAATTGTATTTATGTTGTTTTATCCTATGCTTTATTAAATTGTACTTATGTTGTTTTATCCTATGCTTTATTAAATTGTATTTATGTTGTTTTATCCTATGCTTTATTAAATTGTATTTATGTTGTTTTATCCTATGCTTTATTAAAATGTATTTATGTTGTTTTATCCTATGCTTTATTAAATTGTATTTATGTTGTTTTATCCTATGCTTTATTAAACTCTATTTATGTTGTTTAATCATATTCTTTATTAAATTGTATTTATGTTGTTTAATCCTATGCTTTACTAAATTGTGTTTATGTTTTTTTATCCTATGCTTTATTAAATTGTATTTATGTTGTTTTATCCTATGCTTTATTAAATTGTATTTATGTTGTTTTATCCTATGCTTTATTCAATTGTATTTATGTTGATTTATCCTATGCTTTATTAAATTGTATTATGTTGTTTTATCGTATGCTTTATTAAATTGTATTTATGTTGTTTTATCCTATGCTTTATTAAATTGTGTTTATGTTGTTTTATCCTATGCTTTATTAAATTGTATTAATGTTGTTTTAACCCATGCTTTATTAAATTGTATTTATGTGGTTTTATCCTATGCTTTATTAAATTGTATTTATTTTGTTTTATCCTATGCTTTATTAAATTGTATTTATGTTGTTTTATCCTATGCTTTATTAAATTGTATTTATGTTGTTTTAACCCATGCTTTATTAAATTGTATTTATGTGGTTTTATCCTATGCTTTATTAAATTGTATTTATGTTGTTTTATCCTATGCTTTATTAAATTGTATTTATGTTGTTTTATCCTATGCTTTATTAAATTGTATTTATGTTGTTTTATCCTATGCTTTATTAAATTGTATTTATGTTATTTAATCCTATGCTTTATTAAATTGTATTATGTTGTTTTATCGTATGCTTTATTAAATTGTATTTATGTTGTTTTATCCTATGCTTTATTAAATTGTGTTTATGTTGTTTTATCCTATGCTTTATTAAATTGTATTAATGTTGTTTTAACCCATGCTTTATTAAATAGTATTTATGTGGTTTTATCCTATGCTTTATTAAATTGTATTTATGTTGTTTTATCCTATGCTTTATTAAATTGTATTTATGTTGTTTTATCGTATGCTTTATTAAACTGCATTTATGTTGTTTTATCCTATGCTTTATTAAACTGCATTTATGTTGTTTTATCCTTTGCTTTATTAAATTGTATTTATGTTGTTTTATCCTATGCTTTATTAAATTGTATTTATGTTGTTTTATCCTATGCTTTATTCAATTGTATTTATGTTGATTTATCCTATGCTTTATTAAATTGTATTATGTTGTTTTATCGTATGCTTTATTAAATTGTATTTATGTTGTTTTATCCTATGCTTTATTAAATTGTGTTTATGTTGTTTTATCCTATGCTTTATTAAATTGTATTAATGTTGTTTTAACCCATGCTTTATTAAATTGTATTTATGTGGTTTTATCCTATGCTTTATTAAATTGTATTTATGTTGTTTTATCCTATGCTTTATTAAATTGTATTTATGTTGTTTTATCCTATGCTTTATTAAATTGTATTTATGTTGTTTTAACCCATGCTTTATTAAATTGTATTTATGCGGTTTTATCCTATGCTTTATTAAATTGTATTTATGTTGTTTTATCCTATGCTTTATTAAATTGTATTTATGTTGTTTTATCCTATGCTTTATTCAATTGTATTTATGTTGTTTTATCCTATGCTTTATTTAATTGTATTTATGTTGTTTTAACCCATGCTTTATTAAATTGTATTTATGTGGTTTTATCCTATGCTTTATTAAATTGTATTTATGTTGTTTTATCCTATGCTTTATTAAATTGTATTTATGTTGTTTTATCCTATGCTTTATTAAATTGTATTTATGTTGTTTTATCCTATGCTTTATTAAATTGTATTTATGTTGTTTTATCCTATGCTTTATTAAATTGTATTATGTTGTTTTATCGTATGCTTTATTAAATTGTATTTATGTTGTTTTATCCTATGCTTTATTAAATTGTGTTTATGTTGTTTTATCCTATGCTTTATTAAATTGTGTTTATGTTGTTTTATCCTATGCTTTATTAAATTGTATTAATGTTGTTTTAACCCATGCTTTATTAAATTGTATTTATGTGGTTTTATCGTATGCTTTATTAAATTGTATTATGTTGTTTTATCTTATGCTTTATTAAATTGTATTATGTTGTTTTATCGTATGCTTTATTAAATTGTATTTATGTTGTTTTATCCTATGCTTTATTAAATTGTGTTTATGTTGTTTTATCCTATGCTTTATTAAATTGTATTAATGTTGTTTTAACCCATGCTTTATTAAATAGTATTTATGTGGTTTTATCCTATGCTTTATTAAATTGTATTTATGTTGTTTTATCCTATGCTTTATTAAATTGTATTTATGTTGTTTTATCGTATGCTTTATTAAACTGCATTTATGTTGTTTTATCCTATGCTTTATTAAACTGCATTTATGTTGTTTTATCCTTTGCTTTATTAAATTGTATTTATGTTGTTTTATCCTATGCTTTATTCAATTGTATTTATGTTGTTTTAACCCATGCTTTATTAAATTGTATTTATGTGGTTTTATCCTATGCTTTATTAAATTGTATTTATGTTGTTTTATCCTATGCTTTATTAAATTGTATTTATGTTGTTTTATCCTATGCTTTATTAAATTGTATTTATGTTGTTTTAACCCATGCTTTATTAAATTGTATTTATGCGGTTTTATCCTATGCTTTATTAAATTGTATTTATGTTGTTTTATCCTATGCTTTATTAAATTGTATTTATGTTGTTTTATCCTATGCTTTATTCAATTGTATTTATGTTGTTTTATCCTATGCTTTATTTAATTGTATTTATGTTGTTTTAACCCATGCTTTATTAAATTGTATTTATGTGGTTTTATCCTATGCTTTATTAAATTGTATTTATGTTGTTTTATCCTATGCTTTATTAAATTGTATTTATGTTGTTTTATCCTATGCTTTATTAAATTGTATTTAAGTTGTTTTATCCTATGCTTTATTAAATTGTATTTATGTTGTTTTATCCTATGCTTTATTAAATTGTATTATGTTGTTTTATCGTATGCTTTATTAAATTGTATTTATGTTGTTTTATCCTATGCTTTATTAAATTGTGTTTATGTTGTTTTATCCTATGCTTTATTAAATTGTGTTTATGTTGTTTTATCCTATGCTTTATTAAATTGTATTAATGTTGTTTT
This sequence comes from Phyllobates terribilis, assembly GCF_046119375.1. Taxonomy (NCBI): domain Eukaryota; kingdom Metazoa; phylum Chordata; class Amphibia; order Anura; family Dendrobatidae; genus Phyllobates; species Phyllobates terribilis. The sequence goes on along the minus strand of NW_027362924.1, from coordinate 3,271,397 downwards.
AACCCATGCTTTATTAAATTGTATTTATGTGGTTTTATCGTATGCTTTATTAAATTGTATTATGTTGTTTTATCTTATGCTTTATTAAATTGTATTTATGCTGTTTTAACCCATGCTTTATTAAATTGTATTTATGTGGTTTTATCCTATGCTTTATTAAATTGTATTTATGTTGTTTTATCCTATGCTTTATTAAATTGTATTTATGTTGTTTTATCCTATGCTTTATTAAATTGTATTTATGTTGTTTTATCCTATGCTTTATTAAATTGTATTATGTTGTTTTATCGTATGCTTTATTAAATTGTATTTATGTTGTTTTATCCTATGCTTTATTAAATTGTGTTTATGTTGTTTTATCCTATGCTTTATTAAATTGTATTAATGTTGTTTTAACCCATGCTTTATTAAATAGTATTTATGTGGTTTTATCCTATGCTTTATTAAATTGTATTTATGTTGTTTTATCCTATGCTTTATTAAATTGTATTTATGTTGTTTTATCGTATGCTTTATTAAACTGCATTTATGTTGTTTTATCCTATGCTTTATTAAACTGCATTTATGTTGTTTTATCCTATGCTTTATTAAATTGTATTTATGTTGTTTTATCCTATGCTTTATTAAATTGTATTTATGTTGTTTTATCCTATGCTTTATTCAATTGTATTTATGTTGATTTATCCTATGCTTTATTAAATTGTATTTATGTTGTTTTATCCTATGCTTTATTCAATTGTATTTATGTTGTTTTATCCTATGCTTTATTAAATTGTATTTATGTTGTTTTAACCCATGCTTTATTAAATTGTATTTATGTGGTTTTATCCTGTGCTTTATTAAATTGTATTTATGTTGTTTTATCCTATGCTTTATTAAATTGTATTTATGTTGTTTTATCCTATGCTTTATTAAATTGTATTTATGTTGTTTTATCCTATGCTTTAATAAATTGTATTTATGTTGTTTTGTCCTATGCTTTATTAAATTGTATTTATGTTGTTTTAACCCATGCTTTATTAAATTGTATTTATGTTGTTTTATCCTGTGCTTTATTAAATTGTATTTATGTTGTTTTATCCTATGCTTTATTAAATTGTATTTATGTTGTTTTTTCCTATGCTTTATTAAATTGTATTTATTTTTTTTTATCCTATGCTTTAATAAATTGTATTTATGTTGTTTTGTCCTATGCTTTATTAAATTGTATTTATGTTATTTTAACCCATGCTTTATTAAATTGTATTTATGTTGTTTTATCCTATGCTTTATTAAATTGTACTTATGTTGTTTTATCCTATGCTTTATTAAATTGTATTTATGTTGTTTTATCCTATGCTTTATTAAATTGTATTTATGTTGTTTTATCCTATGCTTTATTAAAATGTATTTATGTTGTTTTATCCTATGCTTTATTAAATTGTATTTATGTTGTTTTATCCTATGCTTTATTAAACTCTATTTATGTTGTTTAATCATATTCTTTATTAAATTGTATTTATGTTGTTTAATCCTATGCTTTACTAAATTGTGTTTATGTTTTTTTATCCTATGCTTTATTAAATTGTATTTATGTTGTTTTATCCTATGCTTTATTAAATTGTATTTATGTTGTTTTATCCTATGCTTTATTCAATTGTATTTATGTTGATTTATCCTATGCTTTATTAAATTGTATTATGTTGTTTTATCGTATGCTTTATTAAATTGTATTTATGTTGTTTTATCCTATGCTTTATTAAATTGTGTTTATGTTGTTTTATCCTATGCTTTATTAAATTGTATTAATGTTGTTTTAACCCATGCTTTATTAAATTGTATTTATGTGGTTTTATCCTATGCTTTATTAAATTGTATTTATTTTGTTTTATCCTATGCTTTATTAAATTGTATTTATGTTGTTTTATCCTATGCTTTATTAAATTGTATTTATGTTGTTTTAACCCATGCTTTATTAAATTGTATTTATGTGGTTTTATCCTATGCTTTATTAAATTGTATTTATGTTGTTTTATCCTATGCTTTATTAAATTGTATTTATGTTGTTTTATCCTATGCTTTATTAAATTGTATTTATGTTGTTTTATCCTATGCTTTATTAAATTGTATTTATGTTATTTAATCCTATGCTTTATTAAATTGTATTATGTTGTTTTATCGTATGCTTTATTAAATTGTATTTATGTTGTTTTATCCTATGCTTTATTAAATTGTGTTTATGTTGTTTTATCCTATGCTTTATTAAATTGTATTAATGTTGTTTTAACCCATGCTTTATTAAATAGTATTTATGTGGTTTTATCCTATGCTTTATTAAATTGTATTTATGTTGTTTTATCCTATGCTTTATTAAATTGTATTTATGTTGTTTTATCGTATGCTTTATTAAACTGCATTTATGTTGTTTTATCCTATGCTTTATTAAACTGCATTTATGTTGTTTTATCCTTTGCTTTATTAAATTGTATTTATGTTGTTTTATCCTATGCTTTATTAAATTGTATTTATGTTGTTTTATCCTATGCTTTATTCAATTGTATTTATGTTGATTTATCCTATGCTTTATTAAATTGTATTATGTTGTTTTATCGTATGCTTTATTAAATTGTATTTATGTTGTTTTATCCCATGCTTTATTAAATTGTGTTTATGTTGTTTTATCCTATGCTTTATTAAATTGTATTAATGTTGTTTTAACCCATGCTTTATTAAATTGTATTTATGTGGTTTTATCCTATGCTTTATTAAATTGTATTTATGTTGTTTTATCCTATGCTTTATTAAATTGTATTTATGTTGTTTTATCCTATGCTTTATTAAATTGTATTTATGTTGTTTTAACCCATGCTTTATTAAATTGTATTTATGCGGTTTTATCCTATGCTTTATTAAATTGTATTTATGTTGTTTTATCCTATGCTTTATTAAATTGTATTTATGTTGTTTTATCCTATGCTTTATTCAATTGTATTTATGTTGTTTTATCCTATGCTTTATTTAATTGTATTTATGTTGTTTTAACCCATGCTTTATTAAATTGTATTTATGTGGTTTTATCCTATGCTTTATTAAATTGTATTTATGTTGTTTTATCCTATGCTTTATTAAATTGTATTTATGTTGTTTTATCCTATGCTTTATTAAATTGTATTTATGTTGTTTTATCCTATGCTTTATTAAATTGTATTTATGTTGTTTTATCCTATGCTTTATTAAATTGTATTATGTTGTTTTATCGTATGCTTTATTAAATTGTATTTATGTTGTTTTATCCTATGCTTTATTAAATTGTGTTTATGTTGTTTTATCCTATGCTTTATTAAATTGTGTTTATGTTGTTTTATCCTATGCTTTATTAAATTGTATTAATGTTGTTTTAACCCATGCTTTATTAAATTGTATTTATGTGGTTTTATCGTATGCTTTATTAAATTGTATTATGTTGTTTTATCTTATGCTTTATTAAATTGTATTTATGCTGTTTTAACCCATGCTTTATTAAATTGTATTTATGTGGTTTTATCCTATGCTTTATTAAATTGTATTTATGTTGTTTTATCCTATGCTTTATTAAATTGTATTTATGTTGTTTTATCCTATGCTTTATTAAATTGTATTTATGTTGTTTTATCCTATGCTTTATTAAATTGTATTTATGTTGTTTTATCCTATGCTTTATTAAATTGTATTATGTTGTTTTATCGTATGCTTTATTAAATTGTATTTATGTTGTTTTATCCTATGCTTTATTAAATTGTGTTTATGTTGTTTTATCCTATGCTTTATTAAATTGTATTAATGTTGTTTTAACCCATGCTTTATTAAATAGTATTTATGTGGTTTTATCCTATGCTTTATTAAATTGTATTTATGTTGTTTTATCCTATGCTTTATTAAATTGTATTTATGTTGTTTTATCGTATGCTTTATTAAACTGCATTTATGTTGTTTTATCCTATGCTTTATTAAACTGCATTTATGTTGTTTTATCCTATGCTTTATTAAATTGTATTTATGTTGTTTTATCCTATGCTTTATTAAATTGTATTTATGTTGTTTTATCCTATGCTTTATTCAATTGTATTTATGTTGATTTATCCTATGCTTTATTAAATTGTATTTATGTTGTTTTATCCTATGCTTTATTCAATTGTATTTATGTTGTTTTATCCTATGCTTTATTAAATTGTATTTATGTTGTTTTAACCCATGCTTTATTAAATTGTTTTTATGTGGTTTTATCCTATGCTTTATTAAATTGTATTTATGTTGTTTTATCCTATGCTTTATTAAATTGTATTTATGTTGTTTTATCCTATGCTTTATTAAATTGTATTTATGTTGTTTTATCCTATGCTTTATTAAATTGTATTTATGTTGTTTTATCCTATGCTTTATTAAATTGCATTTATGTTGTTTTATCGTATGCTTTATTAAATTGTATTTATGTTGTTTTATCCTATGCTTTATTAAATTGTGTTTATGTTGTTTTATCCTATGCTTTATTAAATTGTATTAATGTTGTTTTAACCCATGCTTTATTAAATTGTATTTATGTGGTTTTATCCTATGCTTTATTAAATTGTATTTATGTTGTTTTATCCTATGCTTTATTAAATTGTATTTATGTTGTTTTATCCTATGCTTTATTAAATTGTATTTATGTTGTTTTATCCTATGCTTTATTAAATTGTATTTATGTTGTTTTATCCTATGCTTTATTAAATTGTATTATGTTGTTTTATCGTATGCTTTATTAAATTGTATTTATGTTGTTTTATCCTATGCTTTATTAAATTGTGTTTATGTTGTTTTATCCTATGCTTTATTAAATTGTATTAATGTTGTTTTAACCCATGCTTTATTAAATAGTATTTATGTGGTTTTATCCTATGCTTTATTAAATTGTATTTATGTTGTTTTATCCTATGCTTTATTAAATTGTATTTATGTTGTTTTATCGTATGCTTTATTAAACTGCATTTATGTTGTTTTATCCTATGCTTTATTAAACTGCATTTATGTTGTTTTATCCTATGCTTTATTAAATTGTATTTATGTTGTTTTATCCTATGCTTTATTAAATTGTATTTATGTTGTTTTATCCTATGCTTTATTCAATTGTATTTATGTTGATTTATCCTATGCTTTATTAAATTGTATTTATGTTGTTTTATCCTATGCTTTATTCAATTGTATTTATGTTGTTTTATCCTATGCTTTATTAAATTGTATTTATGTTGTTTTAACCCATGCTTTATTAAAATGTATTTATGTGGTTTTATCCTATGCTTTATTAAATTGTATTTATGTTGTTTTATCCTATGCTTTATTAAATTGTATTTATGTTGTTTTATCCTATGCTTTATTAAATTGTATTTATGTTGTTTTATCCTATGCTTTATTAAATTGTATTTATGTTGTTTTATCCTATGCTTTATTAAATTGCATTTATGTTGTTTTATCGTATGCTTTATTAAATTGTATTTATGTTGTTTTATCCTATGCTTTATTAAATTGTGTTTATGTTGTTTTATCCTATGCTTTATTAAATTGTATTAATGTTGTTTTAACCCATGCTTTATTAAATTGTATTTATGTGGTTTTATCCTATGCTTTATTAAATTGTATTTATGTTGTTTTATCCTATGCTTTATTAAATTGTATTTATGTTGTTTTATCGTATGCTTTATTAAACTGCATTTATGTTGTTTTATCCTATGCTTTATTAAACTGCATTTATGTTGTTTTATCCTATGCTTTATTAAATTGTATTTATGTTGTTTTATCCTATGCTTTATTAAATTGTATTTATGTTGTTTTATCCTATGCTTTATTCAATTGTATTTATGTTGATTTATCCTATGCTTAATTAAATTGTATTATGTTGTTTTATCGTATGCTTTATTAAATTGTATTTATGTTGTTTTATCCTATGCTTTATTAAATTGTGTTTATGTTGTTTTATCCTATGCTTTATTAAATTGTATTAATGTTGTTTTAACCCATGCTTTATTAAATTGTATTTATGTGGTTTTATCATATGCTTTATTAAATTGTATTTATGTGGTTTTATCCTATGCTTTATTAAATTGTATTTATGCGGTTTTATCCTATGCTTTATTAAATTGTATTTATGTTGTTTTATCCTATGCTTTATTAAATTGTATTTATGTTGTTTTATCCTATGCTTTATTAAATTGTATTTATGTTGTTTTATCCTATGCTTTATGAAATTGTATTTATGTTGTTTTATCCTATGCTTTTTTAAATTGTATATATGTTGTTTTATCCTATGCTTTATTAAATTGTATTTATCTTGTTTTGTCCTATGCTTTATTAAATTGTATTTATGTTGTTTTAACCTATGCTTTATTAAATTGTATTTATGTGGTTTTATCCTATGCTTTATTAAATTGTATTTATGTTGTTTTATCCTATGCTTTATTAAATTGTATTTATGTTGTTTTATCCTATGCTTTATTAAATTGTATTAATGTTGTTTTAACCCATGCTTTATTAAATTGTATTTATGTGGTTTTATCCTATGCTTTATTAAATTGTATTTATGTTGTTTTATCCTATGCTTTATTAAATTGTATTTATGTTGTTTTATCGTATGCTTTATTAAACTGCATTTATGTTGTTTTATCCTATGCATTATTAAACTGCATTTATGTTGTTTTATCCTATGCTTTATTAAATTGTATTTATGTTGTTTTATCCTATGCTTTATTAAATTGTATTATGTTGTTTTATCATATGCTTTATTAAATTGTATTTATGTTGTTTTATCCTATGCTTTATTAAATTGTGTTTATGTTGTTTTATCCTATGCTTTATTAAATTGTATTAATGTTGTTTTAACCCATGCTTTATTAAATTGTATTTATGTGGTTTTATCCTATGCTTTATTAAATTGTATTTATGTTGTTTTATCCTATGCTTTATTAAATTGTATTTATGTTGATTTATCCTATGCTTTATTAAATTGTATTTATGTTGTTTTAACCCATGCTTTATTAAATTGTATTTATGCGGTTTTATCCTATGCTTTATTAAATTGTTTTTATGTTGTTTTATCCTATGCTTTATTAAATTGTATTAATGTTGTTTTAACCCATGCTTTATTAAATAGTATTTATGTGGTTTTATCCTATGCTTTATTAAATTGTATTTATGTTGTTTTATCCTATGCTTTATTAAATTGTATTTATGTTGTTTTATCTTATGCTTTATTAAACTGCATTTATGTTGTTTTATCCTATGCTTTATTAAACTGCATTTATGTTGTTTTATCCTATGCTTTATTAAATTGTATTTATGTTGTTTTATCCTATGCTTTATTAAATTGTATTTATGTTGTTTTATCCTATGCTTTATTCAATTGTATTTATGTTGATTTATCCTATGCTTTATTAAATTGTATTTATGTTGTTTTATCCTATGCTTTATTCAATTGTATTTATGTTGTTTTATCCTATGCTTTATTAAATTGTATTTATGTTGTTTTAACCCATGCTTTATTAAATTGTATTTATGTGGTTTTATCCTATGCTTTATTAAATTGTATTTATGTTGTTTTATCCTATGCTTTATTAAATTGTATTTATGTTGTTTTATCCTATGCTTTATTAAATTGTATTTATGTTGTTTTATCCTATGCTTTATTAAATTGTATTATGTTGTTTTATCCTATGCTTTATTAAATTGCATTTATGTTGTTTTATCGTATGCTTTATTAAATTGTATTTATGTTGTTTTATCCTATGCTTTATTAAATTGTGTTTATGTTGTTTTATCCTATGCTTTATTAAATTGTATTAATGTTGTTTTAACCCATGCTTTATTAAATTGTATTTATGTGGTTTTATCCTATGCTTTATTAAATTGTATTTATGTTGTTTTATCCTATGCTTTATTAAATTGTATTTATGTTGTTTTATCGTATGCTTTATTAAACTGCATTTATGTTGTTTTATCCTATGCTTTATTAAACTGCATTTATGTTGTTTTATCCTATGCTTTATTAAATTGTATTTATGTTGTTTTATCCTATGCTTTATTAAATTGTATTTATGTTGTTTTATCCTATGCTTTATTCAATTGTATTTATGTTGATTTATCCTATGCTTAATTAAATTGTATTATGTTGTTTTATCGTATGCTTTATTAAATTGTATTTATGTTGTTTTATCCTATGCTTTATTAAATTGTGTTTATGTTGTTTTATCCTATGCTTTATTAAATTGTATTAATGTTGTTTTAACCCATGCTTTATTAAATTGTATTTATGTTGTTTTATCCTATGCTTTATGAAATTGTATTTATGTTGTTTTATCCTATGCTTTATTAAATTGTATTTATGCGGTTTTATCCTATGCTTTATTAAATTGTATTTATGTTGTTTTATCCTATGCTTTATGAAATTGTATTTATGTTGTTTTATCCTATGCATTATAAATTGTATTTATGTTGTTTTATCCTATGCTTTATTAAATTGTATTTATGTTGTTTTATCGTATGCTTTATTAAAGTGCATTTATGTTGTTTTATCCTATGCTTTATTAAATTGTATTTATGTTGTTTTATCTTATGCTTTATTAAATTGTATTTAAGTTGTTTTATCCTATGCTTAATTAAATTGTATTTATGTTGTTTTATCCTATGCTTTATTAAATTGTATTTATGTTGTTTTATCGTATGCTTTATTAAATTGTATTTATGTTGTTTTATCCTATGCTCTATTAAATTGTGTTTATTTTGTTTTATCCTATGCTTTATTAAATTGTATTTATGTTGTTTTAACCCATGTTTTATTAAATTGTATTTATGTTGTTTTATCCTATGCTTTTTTAAATTGTATATATGTTGTTTTATCCTATGCTTTATTAAATTGTATTTATCTTGTTTTGTCCTATGCTTTATTAAATTGTATTTATGTTGTTTTAACCTATGCTTTATTAAATTGTATTTATGTGGTTTTATCCTATGCTTTATTAAATTGTATTTATGTTGTTTTATCCTATGCTTTATTAAATTGTATTTATGTTGTTTTATCCTATGCTTTATTAAATTGTATTAATGTTGTTTTAACCCATGCTTTATTAAATTGTATTTATGTGGTTTTATCCTATGCTTTATTAAATTGTATTTATGTTGTTTTATCCTATGCTTTATTAAATTGTATTTATGTTGTTTTATCGTATGCTTTATTAAACTGCATTTATGTTGTTTTATCCTATGCATTATTAAACTGCATTTATGTTGTTTTATCCTATGCTTTATTAAATTGTATTTATGTTGTTTTATCCTATGCTTTATTAAATTGTATTATGTTGTTTTATCATATGCTTTATTAAATTGTATTTATGTTGTTTTATCCTATGCTTTATTAAATTGTGTTTATGTTGTTTTATCCTATGCTTTATTAAATTGTATTAATGTTGTTTTAACCCATGCTTTATTAAATTGTATTTATGTGGTTTTATCCTATGCTTTATTAAATTGTATTTATGTTGTTTTATCCTATGCTTTATTAAATTGTATTTATGTTGATTTATCCTATGCTTTATTAAATTGTATTTATGTTGTTTTAACCCATGCTTTATTAAATTGTATTTATGCGGTTTTATCCTATGCTTTATTAAATTGTTTTTATGTTGTTTTATCCTATGCTTTATTAAATTGTATTTATGTTGTTTTATCCTATGCTTTATTCAATTGTATTTATGTTGTTTTATCCTATGCTTTATTAAATTGTATTTATGTTGTTTTAACCCATGCTTTATTAAATTGTATTTATGTGGTTTTATCCTATGCTTTATTAAATTGTATTTATGTTGTTTTATCCTATGCTTTATTAAATTGTATTTATGTTGTTTATCCTATGCTTTATTAAATTGTATTTATGTTGTTTTATCCTATGCTTTATTAAATTGTATTTATGTTGTTTTATCCTATGCTTTATTAAATTGTATTATGTTGTTTTATCGTATGCTTTATTAAATTGTATTTATGTTGTTTTATCCTATGCTTTATTAAATTGTGTTTATGTTGTTTTATCCTATGCTTTATTAAATTGTATTAATGTTGTTTAACCCATGCTTTATTAAATTGTATTTATGTGGTTTTATCCTATGCTTTATTAAATTGTATTTATGTTGTTTTATCCTATGCTTTATTAAATTGTATTTATGTTGTTTTATCCTATGCTTTATTAAATTGTATTTATGTTGTTTTAACCCATGCTTTATTAAATTGTATTTATGCGGTTTTATCCTATGCTTTATTAAATTGTATTTATGTTGTTTTATCCTATGCTTTATTAAATTGTATTTATGTTGTTTTATCCTATGCTTTATTAAATTGTATTTATGTTGTTTTATCCTATGCTTTATGAAATTGTATTTATGTTGTTTTATCCTATGCTTTATTAAATTGTATTTATGTGGTTTTATCCTATGCTTTATTAAATTGTATTTATGTTGTTTTATCCTATGCTTTATTAAATTGTATTTATGTGGTTTTATCCTATGCTTTATTAAATTGTATTTATGTTGTTTTATCCTATGCTTTAATAAATTGTATTTATGTTGTTTTGTCCTATGCTTTATTAAATTGTATTTATGTTGTTTTAACCCATGCTTTATTAAATTGTATTTATGTTGTTTTATCCTGTGCTTTATTAAATTGTATTTATGTTGTTTTATCCTATGCTTTATTAAATTGTATTTATGTTGTTTTTTCCTATGCTTTATTAAATTGTATTTATTTTGTTTTATCCTATGCTTTAATAAATTGTATTTATGTTGTTTTGTCCTATGCTTTATTAAATTCTATTTATGTTATTTTAACCCATGCTTTATTAAATTGTATTTATGTTGTTTTATCCTATGCTTTATTAAATTGTACTTATGTTGTTTTATCCTATGCTTTATTAAATTGTATTTATGTTGTTTTATCCTATGCTTTATTAAATTGTATTTATGTTGTTTTATCCTATGCTTTATTAAAATGTATTTATGTTGTTTTATCCTATGCTTTATTAAATTGTATTTATGTTGTTTTATCCTATGCTTTATTAAACTCTATTTATGTTGTTTAATCATATTCTTTATTAAATTGTATTTATGTTGTTTAATCCTATGCTTTACTAAATTGTGTTTATGTTTTTTTATCCTATGCTTTATTAAATTGTATTTATGTTGTTTTATCCTATGCTTTATTAAATTGTATTTATGTTGTTTTATCCTATGCTTTATGAAATTGTATTTTTGTTGTTTTATCCTATGCTTTATTAAATTGTATTTATGTTGTTTTATCCTATGCTTTATTAAATTGTATTTATGTTGTTTTATCCTATGCTTTATTAAATTGTATTTATGTTGTTTTATCCTATGCTTTATTAAATTGTATTTATGTTGTTTTATCCTATGCTTTATTAAATTGTATTTATGTTCTTTTATCCTATGCTTTATTCAATTGTGTTTATGTTGTTTTAGCGTATGCTTTATTAAATTGTATTAATGTTGTTTTAACCCATGCTTTATTAAATTGTATTTTTGTGGTTTTATCCTATGCTTTATAAATTTGTATTTATGTTGTTTTATCCTATGATTTATTAAATTGTATTTATGTTGTTTTATCGTATGCTTTATTAAACTGCATTTATGTTGTTTTATCCTATGCTTTATTAAACTGCATTTATGTTGTTTTATCCTATGCTTTATTAAATTGTATTTATGTTGTTTTATCCTATGCTTTATTAAATTGTATTTATGTTGTTTTATCCTATGCTTTATTAAATTGTATGTATGTTGTTTTATCCTATGCTTTATTAAATTGTATTATGTTGTTTTATCGTATGCTTTATTAAATTGTATTTATGTTGTTTTATCCTATGCTTTGTTAAATTGTGTTTATGTTGTTTTATCCTATGCTTTATTAAATTGTATTAATGTTGTTTTAACCCATGCTTTATTAAATTGTATTTATGTGGTTTTATCCTATGCTTTATTAAATTGTATTTATGTTGTTTTATCCTATGCTTTATTAAATTGTATTTATCTTGTTTTATCCTATGCTTTATTAAATTGTATTTATGTTGTTTTAACCCATGCTTTATTAAATTGTATTTATGTGGTTTTATCCTATGCTTTATTAAATTGTATTTATGTTGTTTTATCCTATGCTTTATTAAATTGTATTTATGTTGTTTTATCCTATGCTTTATTAAATTGTATTTATGTTGTTTTATCCTATGCTTTATGAAATTGTATTTATGTTGTTTTATCCTATGCTTTATTAAATTGCATTTATGTTGTTTTATCCTATGCTTTATTAAATTGTATTTATGTTGTTTTATCGTATGCTTTATTAAAGTGCATTTATGTTGTTTTATCCTATGCTTTATTAAATTGTATTTATGTTGTTTTATCCTATGCTTTATTAAATTGTATTTATGTTGTTTTAACCCATGTTTTATTAAATTGTATTTATGTTGTTTTATCCTATGCTTTATTAAATTGTATATATGTTATTTTATCCTATGCTTTATTAAATTGTATTTATCTTGTTTTGTCCTATGCTTTATTAAATTGTATTTCTGTTGTTGTAACCTATGCTTTATTAAATTGTATTTATGTTGTTTTATCCTATGCTTTATTAAATTGTATTTATGTTGTTTTATCCTATGCTTTATTAAATTGTATTTATGTTGTTTTATCCTATGCTTTATTAAATTGTATTATGTTGTTTTATCGTATGCTTTATTAAATTGTATTTATGTTGTTTTATCCTATGCTTTATTAAATTGTGTTTATGTTGTTTTATCCTATGCTTTATTAAATTGTATTTATGTTGTTTTATCCTATGCTTTATTAAATTGTGTTTATGTTGTTTTATCCTATGCTTTATTAAATTGTATTAATGTTGTTTTAACCCATGCTTTATTAAATTGTATTTATGTGGTTTTATCCTATGCTTTATTAAATTGTATTTATGTTGTTTTATCCTATGCTTTATTAAATTGTATTTATGTTGTTTTATCGTATGCTTTATTAAACTGCATTTATGTTGTTTTATCCTATGCTTTATTAAACTGCATTTATGTTGTTTTATCCTATGCTTTATTAAATTGTATTTATGTTGTTTTATCCTATGCTTTATTAAATTGTATTTATGTTGTTTTATCCTATGCTTTATTCAATTGTATTTATGTTGATTTATCCTATGCTTTATTAAATTGTATTATGTTGTTTTATTGTATGCTTTATTAAATTGTATTTATGTTGTTTTATCCTATGCTTTATTAAATTGTGTTTATGTTGTTTTATCCTATGCTTTATTAAATTGTATTAATGTCGTTTTAACCCATGCTTTATTAAATTGTATTTATGTGGTTTTATCCTATGCTTTATTAAATTGTATTTATGTTGTTTTATCCTATGCTTTATTAAATTGTATTTATGTTGTTTTATCGTATGCTTTATTAAACTGCATTTATGTTGTTTTATCCTATGCTTTATTAAACTGCATTTATGTTGTTTTTTCCTATGCTTTATTAAATTGTATCTATGTTGTTTTATCCTATGCTTTATTAAACTGCATTTATGTTGTTTTATCCTATGCTTTGTTAAATTGTATTTATGTTGTTTTATCCTATGCTTTATTAAATTGTATTTATGTTGTTTTAACCCATGCTTTATTAAATTGTATTTATGCGGTTTTATCCTATGCTTTATTAAATTGTATTTATGTTGTTTTATCCTATGCTTTATTAAATTGTATTTATGTTGTTTTATCCTATGCTTTATTCAATTGTATTTATGTTGTTTTATCCTATGCTTTATTAAATTGTATTTATGTTGTTTTAACCCATGCTTTATTAAATTGTATTTATGTGGTTTTATCCTATGCTTTATTAAATTGTATTTATGTTGTTTTATCCTATGCTTTATTAAATTGTATTTATGTTGTTTTATCCTATGCTTTATTAAATTGTATTTATGTTGTTTTATCCTATGCTTTATTAAATTGTATTTATGTTGTTTTATCCTATGCTTTATTAAATTGTATTATGTTGTTTTATCGTATGCTTTATTAAATTGTATTTATGTTGTTTTATCCTATGCTTTATTAAATTGTGTTTATGTTGTTTTATCCTATGCTTTATTAAATTGTATTAATGTTGTTTTAACCCATGCTTTATTAAATTGTATTTATGTGGTTTTATCCTCTGCTTTATTAAATTGTATTTATGTTGTTTTATCCTATGCTTTATTAAATTGTATTTATGTTGTTTTATCGTATGCTTTATTAAACAGCATTTATGTTGTTTTATCCTATGCTTTATTAAACTGCATTTATGTTGTTTTATCCTATGCTTTATTAAATTGTATTTATGTTGTTTTATCCTATGCTTTATTCAATTGTATTTATGTTGTTTTATCCTATGCTTTATTCAATTGTATTTATGTTGATTTATCCTATGCTTTATTAAATTGTATTATGTTGTTTTATCGTATGCTTTATTAAATTGTATTTATGTTGTTTTATCCTATGCTTTATTAAATTGTGTTTATGTTGTTTTATCCTATGCTTTATTAAATTGTATTAATGTTGTTTTAACCCATGCTTTATTAAATTGTATTTATGTGGTTTTATCCTATGCTTTATTAAATTGTATTTATGTTGTTTTATCCTATGTTTTATTAAATTGTATTTATGTTGTTTTATCCTATGCTTTATTAAATTGTATTTATGTTGTTTTAACCCATGCTTTATTAAATTGTATTTATGCGGTTTTATCCTATGCTTTATTAAATTGTATTTATGTTGTTTTATCCTATGCTTTATTAAATTGTATTTATGTTGTTTTATCCTATGCTTTATTAAATTGTATTTATGTTGTTTTATCCTATGCTTTATGAAATTGTATTTATGTTGTTTTATCCTATGCTTTATTAAATTGTATTTATGTTGTTTTATCCTATGCTTTATTAAATTGTATTTATGTGGTTTTATCCTATGCTTTATTAAATTGTATTTATGTTGTTTTATCCTATGCTTTATTAAATTGTATTCATGTGGTTTTATCCTATGCTTTATTAAATTGTATTTATGTTGTTTTATCCTATGCTTTATTAAATTGTATTTATGTTGTTTTATCCTATGCTTTAATAAATTGTATTTATGTTGTTTTGTCCTATGCTTTATTAAATTGTATTTATGTTGTTTTAACCCATGCTTTATTAAATTGTATTTATGTTGTTTTATCCTGTGCTTTATTAAATTGTATTTATGTTGTTTTATCCTATGCTTTATTAAATTGTATTTATGTTGTTTTTTCCTATGCTTTATTAAATTGTATTTATTTTGTTTTATCCTATGCTTTAATAAATTGTATTTATGTTGTTTTGTCCTCTGCTTTATTAAATTGTATTTATGTTATTTTAACCCATGCTTTATTAAATTGTATTTATGTTGTTTTGTCCTATGCTTTATTAAATTGTACTTATGTTGTTTTATCCTATGCTTTATTAAATTGTATTTATGTTGTTTTATCCTATGCTTTATTAAATTGTATTTATGTTGTTTTATCCTATGCTTTATTAAAATGTATTTATGTTGTTTTATCCTATGCTTTATTAAATTGTATTTATGTTGTTTTATCCTATGCTTTATTAAACTCTATTTATGTTGTTTAATCATATTCTTTATTAAATTGTATTTATGTTGTTTAATCCTATGCTTTACTAAATTGTGTTTATGTTTTTTTATCCTATGCTTTATTAAATTGTATTTATGTTGTTTTATCCTATGCTTTATTAAATTGTATTTATGTTGTTTTATCCTATACTTTATGAAATTGTATTTTTGTTGTTTTATCCTATGCTTTATTAAATTGTATTTATGTTGTTTTATCCTATGCTTTATTAAATTGTATTTATGTTGTTTTATCCTATGCTTTATTAAATTGTATTTATGTTGTTTTATCCTATGCTTTATTAAATTGTATTTATGTTGTTTTATCCTATGCTTTATTAAATTGTATTTATGTTGTTTTATCCTATGCTTTATTTAATTGTGTTTATGTTGTTTTATCGTATGCTTTATTAAATTGTATTAATGTTGTTTTAACCCATGCTTTATTAAATTGTATTTATGTTGTTTTATCCTATGCTTTATTAAATTGTATTTATCTTGTTTTATCCTATGCTTTATTAAATTGTATTTATGTTGTTTTAACCCATGCTTTATTAAATTGTATTTATGTGCTTTTATCCTATGCTTTATTAAATTGTATTTATGTTGTTTTATCCTATGCTTTATTAAATTGTATTTATGTTGTTTTATCCTATGCTTTATTAAATTGTATTTATGTTGTTTTATCCTATGCTTTATGAAATTGTATTTATGTTGTTTTATCCTATGCTTTATTAAATTGCATTTATGTTGTTTTATCCTATGCTTTATTAAATTGTATTTATGTTGTTTTATCGTATGCTTTATTAAAGTGCATTTATGTTGTTTTATCCTATGCTTTATTAAATTGTATTTATGTTGTTTTATCCTATGCTTTATTAAATTGTATTTATGTTGTTTTATCCTATGCTTAATTAAATTGTATTTATGTTGTTTTATCCCATGCTTTATTAAATTGTATTTATGTTGTTTTATCGTATGCTTTATTAAATTGTATTTATGTTGTTTTATCCTATGCTTTATTAAATTGTGTTTATTTTGTTTTATCCTATGCTTTATTAAATTGTATTTATGTTGTTTTAACCCATGTTTTATTAAATTGTATTTATGTTGTTTTATCCTATGCTTTATTAAATTGTATATATGTTATTTTATCCTATGCTTTATTAAATTGTATTTATCTTGTTTTATCCTATGCTTTATTAAATTGTATTTATGTTGTTTTAACCCATGCTTTATTAAATTGTATTTATGTGCTTTTATCCTATGCTTTATTAAATTGTATTTATGTTGTTTTATCCTATGCTTTATTAAATTGTATTTATGTTGTTTTATCCTATGCTTTATTAAATTGTATTTATGTTGTTTTATCCTATGCTTTATTAAATTGTATTTATGTTGTTGTAACCTATGCTTTATTAAATTGTATTTATGTTGTTTTATCCTATGCTTTATTAAATTGTATTTATGTTGTTTTATCCTATGCTTTATTAAATTGTGTTTATGTTGTTTTATCCTATGCTTTATTAAATTGTATTTATGTTGTTTTATCCTATGCTTTATTAAATTGTATTTATCTTGTTTTATCCTATGCTTTATGAAATTGTATTTATGTTGTTTTATCCTATGCTTTATTAAATTGTATTTATGTTGTTTTATCCTATGCTTTATTAAATTGTATTTATGTTGTTTTATCGTATGCTTTATTAAAGTGCATTTAGGTTGTTTTATCCTATGCTTTATTAAATTGTATTTATGTTGCTTTATCCTATGCTTTATTAAATTGTATTTATGTTGTTTTATCCTATGCTTAATTAAATTGTATTCATGTTGTTTTATCCTATGCTTTATTAAATTGTATTTATGTTGTTTTATCCTATGCTTTATTAAATTGTATTTATGTTGTTTTATCCTATGCTTTATTAAATTGTATTTATGTTGTTTTATCCTATGCTTTATTAAATTGTATTTATGTTGTTTTATCCTATGCTTTATTAAATTGTATTTATGTTGTTTTATCGTATGCTTTATTAAAGTGCATTTAGGTTGTTTTATCCTATGCTTTATTAAATTGTATTTATGTTGCTTTATCCTATGCTTTATTAAATTGTATTTATGTTGTTTTATCCTATGCTTAATTAAATTGTATTCATGTTGTTTTATCCTATGCTTTATTAAATTGTATTTATGTTGTTTTATCCTATGCTTTATTAAATTGTATTTATGTTGTTTTATCCTATGCTTTATTAAATTGGGTTTATTTTGTTTTATCCTATGCTTTATTAAATTGCATTTATCTTGTTTTGTCCTATGCTTTATTAAATTGTATTTATGTTATTTTAACCTATGCTTTATTAAATTGTATTTATGTTGTTTTATCCTATGCTTTATTAAATTGTATTTATGTTGTTTTATCCTATGCTTTATTAAATTGTATTTATGTTGTTTTATCCTATGCTTTACTAAATTGTATTTATGTTGTTTTAACCTATGCTTTATTAAATTGTATTTATGTTGTTTTCACCTATGCTTTATTAAATTGTATTTATGTTGTTTTATCCTATGCTTTATTAAATTGTATTTATGTTGTTTTATCCTATGCTTTATTAAATTGTATTTATGTTGTTTTATCCTATGCTTTATTAAATTGTATTTATGTTGTTTTATCCTATGCTTAATTAAATTGTATTTATGTTGTTTTATCCCATGCTTTATTAAATTGTATTTATGTTGTTTTATCGTATGCTTTATTAAATTGTATTTATGTTGTTTTATCCTATGCTTTATTAAATTGTGTTTATTTTGTTTTATCCTATGCTTTATTAAATTGTATTTATGTTGTTTTAACCCATGTTTTATTAAATTGTATTTATGTTGTTTTATCCTATGCTTTATTAAATTGTATATATGTTATTTTATCCTATGCTTTATTAAATTGTATTTATCTTGTTTTATCCTATGCTTTATTAAATTGTATTTATGTTGTTTTAACCCATGCTTTATTAAATTGTATTTATGTGCTTTTATCCTATGCTTTATTAAATTGTATTTATGTTGTTTTATCCTATGCTTTATTAAATTGTATTTATGTTGTTTTATCCTATGCTTTATTAAATTGTATTTATGTTGTTTTATCCTATGCTTTATTAAATTGTATTTATGTTGTTGTAACCTATGCTTTATTAAATTGTATTTATGTTGTTTTATCCTATGCTTTATTAAATTGTATTTATGTTGTTTTATCCTATGCTTTATTAAATTGTGTTTATGTTGTTTTATCCTATGCTTTATTAAATTGTATTTATGTTGTTTTATCCTATGCTTTATTAAATTGTATTTATCTTGTTTTATCCTATGCTTTATGAAATTGTATTTATGTTGTTTTATCCTATGCTTTATTAAATTGTATTTATGTTGTTTTATCCTATGCTTTATTAAATTGTATTTATGTTGTTTTATCGTATGCTTTATTAAAGTGCATTTAGGTTGTTTTATCCTATGCTTTATTAAATTGTATTTATGTTGCTTTATCCTATGCTTTATTAAATTGTATTTATGTTGTTTTATCCTATGCTTAATTAAATTGTATTCATGTTGTTTTATCCTATGCTTTATTAAATTGTATTTATGTTGTTTTATCCTATGCTTTATTAAATTGTATTTATGTTGTTTTATCCTATGCTTTATTAAATTGTATTTATGTTGTTTTATCCTATGCTTTATTAAATTGTATTTATGTTGTTTTATCCTATGCTTTATTAAATTGTATTTATGTTGTTTTATCGTATGCTTTATTAAAGTGCATTTAGGTTGTTTTATCCTATGCTTTATTAAATTGTATTTATGTTGCTTTATCCTATGCTTTATTAAATTGTATTTATGTTGTTTTATCCTATGCTTAATTAAATTGTATTCATGTTGTTTTATCCTATGCTTTATTAAATTGTATTTATGTTGTTTTATCCTATGCTTTATTAAATTGTATTTATGTTGTTTTATCCTATGCTTTATTAAATTGGGTTTATTTTGTTTTATCCTATGCTTTATTAAATTGCATTTATCTTGTTTTGTCCTATGCTTTATTAAATTGTATTTATGTTATTTTAACCTATGCTTTATTAAATTGTATTTATGTTGTTTTATCCTATGCTTTATTAAATTGTATTTATGTTGTTTTATCCTATGCTTTATTAAATTGTATTTATGTTGTTTTATCCTATGCTTTACTAAATTGTATTTATGTTGTTTTAACCTATGCTTTATTAAATTGTATTTATGTTGTTTTCACCTATGCTTTATTAAATTGTATTTATGTTGTTTTATCCTATGCTTTATTAAATTGTATTTATGTTGTTTTATCCTATGCTTTATTAAATTGTATTTATGTTGTTTTATCCTATGCTTTATTAAATTGTATTTATGTTGTTTTATCCTATGCTTTATTAAATTGTATTATGTTGTTTTATCATATGCTTTATTAAATTGTATTTATGTTGTTTTATCCTATGCTTTATTAAATTGTGTTTATGTTGTTTTATCCTATGCTTTATTAAATTGTATTAATGTTGTTTTAACCCATGCTTTATTAAATTTTATTTATGTGGTTTTATCATATGCTTTATTAAATTGTATTTATGTTGTTTTATCCTATGCTTTATTAAATTGTATTTATGTTGTTTTATCCTATGCTTTATTAAATTGTATTTATGTTGTTTTATCCTATGCTTTATTAAATTGTATTATGTTGTTTTATCGTATGCTTTATTAAATTGTATTATGTTGTTTTATCGTATGCTTTATTAAATTGTATTTATGTTGTTTTATCCTATGCTTTATTAAATTGTGTTTATGTTGTTTTATCGTATGCTTTATTAAATTGTATTAATGTTGTTTTAACCCATGCTTTATTAAATTGTATTTTTGTGGTTTTATCCTATGCTTTATTAAATTGTATTTATGTTGTTTTATCCTATGATTTATTAAATTGTATTTATGTTGTTTTATCGTATGCTTTATTAAACTGCATTTATGTTGTTTTATCCTATGCTTTATTAAACTGCATTTATGTTGTTTTATCCTATGTTTTATTAAATTGTATTTATGTTGTTTTATCCTATGCTTTATTAAATTGTATTTATGTTGTTTTATCCTATGCTTTATTAAATTGTATTTATGTTGTTTTATCCTATGCTTTATTAAATTGTATTATGTTGTTTTATCGTATGCTTTATTAAATTGTATTTATGTTGTTTTATCCTATGCTTTATTAAATTGTGTTTATGTTGTTTTATCCTATGCTTTATTAAATTGTATTAATGTTGTTTTAACCCATGCTTTATTAAATTGTATTTATGTGGTTTTATCCTATGCTTTATTAAATTGTATTTATGTTGTTTTATCCTATGCTTTATTAAATTGTATTTATCTTGTTTTATCCTGTGCTTTATTAAATTGTATTTATGTTGTTTTAACCCATGCTTTATTAAATTGTATTTATGTTTCTTTATCCTATGCTTTATTAAATTGTATTTATGTTGTTTTATCCTATGCTTTATTAAATTGTATTTATGTTGTTTTATCCTATGCTTTATTAAATTGTATTTATGTTGTTTTATCCTATGCTTTATTAAATTGTATTTATGTTGTTTTATCCTATGCTTTATTAAATTGTATTTATGTTGTTTTATCCTATGCTTTATTAAATTGTGTTTATGTTGTTTTATCCTATGCTTTATTAAATTGTATTTATGTTGTTTTATCCTATGCTTTATGAAATTGTATTTATGTTGTTTTATCCTATGCTTTATTAAATTGTATTTATGTTGTTTTATCCTATGCTTTATTAAATTGTATTTATGTTGTTTTATCGTATGCTTTATTAAAGTGCATTTATGTTGTTTTATCCTATGCTTTATTAAATTGTATTTATGTTGTTTTATCGTATGCTTTATTAAATTGTATTTATGTTGTTTTATCCTATGCTCTATTAAATTGTGTTTATTTTGTTTTATCCTATGCTTTATTAAATTGTATTTATGTTGTTTTAAACCATGTTTTATTAAATTGTATTTATGTTGTTTTATCCTATGCTTTATTAAATTGTATATATGTTGTTTTATCCTATGCTTTATTAAATTGTATTTATCTTGTTTTGTCCTATGCTTTATTAAATTGTATTTATGTTCTTTTAACCTATGCTTTATTAAATTGTATTTATGTTGTTTTATCCTATGCTTTATTAAATTGTATTTATGTTGTTTTATCCTATGCTTTATTAAATTGTATTTATGTTGTTTTATCCTATGCTTTATTAAATTGTATTTATGTTGTTTTATCCTATGCTTTATTAAATTGTATTTATGTTGTTTTATCCTATGCTTTATTAAATTGTATTTATGTTGTTTTATCCTATGCTTTATTAAATTGTATTATGTTGTTTTATCGTATGCTTTATTAAATTGTATTTATGTTGTTTTATCCTATGCTTTATTAAATTGTGTTTATGTTGTTTTATCCTATGCTTTATTAAATTGTATTAATGTTGTTTTAATCCATGCTTTATTAAATTGTATTTATGTGGTTTTATCCTATGCTTTATTAAATTGTATTTATGTTGTTTTATCCTATGCTTTATTAAATTGTATTTATGTTGTTTTATCCTATGCTTTATTAAATTGTATTTATGTTGTTTTAACCCATGCTTTATTAAATTGTATTTATGTGATTTTATCCTATGCTTTATTAAATTGTATTTATGTTGTTTTATCCTATGCTTTATTAAATTGTATTTATGCTGTTTTATCCTATGCTTTAATAAATTGTATTTATGTTGTTTTATCCTATGCTTTATTAAATTGTATTTATGTTGATTTATCCTATGCTTTATTAAATTGTATTATGTTGTTTTATCGTATGCTTTATTAAATTGTATTTATGTTGTTTTATCCTATGCTTTATTAAATTGTGTTTATGTTGTTTTATCCTATGCTTTATTAAATTGTATTAATGTTGTTTTAACCCATGCTTTATTAAATTGTATTTATGTGGTTTATCCTATGCTTTATTAAATTGTATTTATGTTGTTTTATCCTATGCTTTATTAAATTGTATTTATGTTGTTTTATCCTATGCTTTATTAAATTGTATTTATGTTGTTTTAACCCATGCTTTATTAAATTGTATTTATGTGGTTTTATCCTATGCTTTATTAAATTGTATTTATGTTGTTTTATCCTATGCTTTATTAAATTGTATTTATGTTGTTTTATCCTATGCTTTATTAAATTGTATTTATGTTGTTTTATCCTATGCTTTATTAAATTATATTATGTTGTTTTATCGTTTGCTTTATTAAGTTGTATTTATGTTGTTTTATCCTATGCTTTATTAAATTGTGTTTATGTTGTTTTATCCTATGCTTTATTAAATTGTATTTATGTTGTTTTATCCTATGCTTTATTAAATTGTATTATGTTGTTTTATCGTTTGCTTTATTAAGTTGTATTTATGTTGTTTTATCCTATGCTTTATTAAATTGTGTTTATGTTGTTTTATCCTATGCTTTATTAAATTGTATTAATGTTGTTTTAACCCATGCTTTATTAAATTGTCTTTATGTGGTTTTATCCTATGTTTTATTAAATTGTATTTATGTTGTTTTATCCTATGCTTTATTAAATTGTATTTATGTTGTTTTATCGTATGCTTTATTAAACTGCATTTATGTTGTTTTATCCTATGCTTTATTAAATTGTATTTATGTTGGTTTATCGTATGCTTTATTAAATTGTATTATGTTGTTTTATCGTATGCTTTATTAAATTGCATATATGTTGTTTTATCCTATGATTTATTAAATTGTGTTTATGTTGTTTTATCCTATGCTTTATTAAATTGTATTTATGTTGTTTTTTCCTATGCTTAATTAAATTGTATTTATGTTGTTTTATCCTATGCTTTATTAAATTGTATTCATGTTGTTTTTTCCTATGCTTAATTAAATTGTATTTATGTTGTTTTATCCTATGCTTTATTAAATTGTGTTTATTTTGTTTTATTCTATGCTTTATTAAATTGTATTTATGTTGTTTTAACCCATGTTGTATTAAATTGTATTTATGTTGTTTTATCCTATGCTTTATTAAATTGTATATATGTTGTTTTATCCTATGCTTTATTAAATTGTATTTATCTTGTTTTGTCCTATGCTTTATTAAATTGTATTTATGTTGTTTTAACCTATGCTTTATTAAATTGTATTTATGTTGTTTTATCCTATGCTTTATTAAATTGAATTTATGTTGTTTTATCCTATGCTTTATTAAATTGTGTTTATGTTGTTTTATCCTATGCTTTATTAAATTGTATTTATGTTGTTTTATCCTATGCTTTATTAAATTGTATTTATGTTGTTTTATCCTATGCTTTATGAAATTGTATTTATGTTGTTTTATCCTATGCTTTATTAAATTGTATTTATGTTGTTTTATCCTATGCTTTATTAAATTGTATTTATGTTGTTTTATCATATGCTTTATTAAAGTGCATTTATGTTGTTTTATCCTATGCTTTATTAAATTGTATTTATGTTGTTTTATCCTATGCTTTATTAAATTGTATTTATGTTGTTTTATCCTATGCTTAATTAAATTGTATTTATGTTGTTTTATCCTATGCTTTATTAAATTATATTTATGTTGTTTTATCGTATGCTTTATTAAATTGTATTTATGTTGTTTTATCCTATGCTTTAATAAATTGTGTTTATTTTGTTTTATCCTATGCTTTATTAAATTGTATTTATGTTGTTTTAACCCATGTTTTATTAAATTGTATTTATGTTGTTTTATACTATGCTTTATTAAATTGTATATATGTTGTTTTATCCTATGCTTTATTAAATTGTATTTATCTTGTTTTGTCCTATGCTTTATTAAATTGTATTTATGTTGTTTTAACCTATGCTTTATTAAATTTTATTTATGTTGTTTTATCCTATGCTTTATTAAATTGTATTTATGTTGTTTTATCCTATGCTTTATTAAATTGTATTTATGTTGTTTTATCCTATGCTTTATTAAATTGTATTTATGTTGTTTTAACCTATGCTTTATTAAATTGTATTTATGTGGTTTTATCCTATGCTTTATTAAATTGTATTTATGTTGTTTTATCCTATGCTTTATTAAATTGTATTTATCTTGTTTTATCCTGTGCTTTATTAAATTGTATTTATGTTGTTTTAACCCATGCTTTATTAAATTGTATTTATGTGGTTTTATCCTATGCTTTATTAAATTGTATTTATGTTGTTTTATCCTATGCTTTATTAAATTGTATTTATGTTGTTTTATCCTATGCTTTATTAAATTGTATTTATGTTGTTTTATCCTATGCTTTATTAAATTGTATTTATGTTGTTTTATCCTATGCTTTATTAAATTGTATTTATGTTGTTTTATCCTATGCTTTATTAAATTGTGTTTATGTTGTTTTATCCTATGCTTTATTAAATTGTATTTATGTTGTTTTATCCTATGCTTTATGAAATTGTATTTATGTTGTTTTATCCTATGCTTTATTAAATTGTATTTATGTTGTTTTATCCTATGCTTTATTAAATTGTATTTTTGTTGTTTTATCGTATGCTTTATTAAAGTGCATTTATGTTGTTTTATCCTATGCTTTATTAAATTGTATTTATGTTGTTTTATCGTATGCTTTATTAAATTGTATTTATGTTGTTTTATCCTATGCTCTATTAAATTGTGTTTATTTTGTTTTATCCTATGCTTTATTAAATTGTATTTATGTTGTTTTAAACCATGTTTTATTAAATTGTATTTATGTTGTTTTATCCTATGCTTTATTAAATTGTATATATGTTGTTTTATCCTATGCTTTATTAAATTGTATTTATCTTGTTTTGTCCTATGCTTTATTAAATTGTATTTATGTTCTTTTGACCTATGCTTTATTAAATTGTATTTATGTTGTTTTATCCTATGCTTTATTAAATTGTATTTATGTTGTTTTATCCTATGCTTTATTAAATTGTATTTATGTTGTTTTATCCTATGCTTTATTAAATTGTATTTATGTTGTTTTGTCCTATGCTTTAATAAATTGTATTTATGTTGTTTTATCCTATGCTTTATTAAATTGTATTTATGTTGATTTATCCTATGCTTTATTAAATTGTATTATGTTGTTTTATCGTATGCTTTATTAAATTGTATTTATGTTGTTTTATCCTATGCTTTATTAAATTGTGTTTATGTTGTTTTATCCTATGCTTTATTAAATTGTATTAATGTTGTTTTAACCCATGCTTTATTAAATTGTATTTATGTGGTTTATCCTATGCTTTATTAAATTGTATTTATGTTGTTTTATCCTATGCTTTATTAAATTGTATTTATGTTGTTTTATCCTATGCTTTATTAAATTGTATTTATGTTGTTTTAACCCATGCTTTATTAAATTGTATTTATGTGGTTTTATCCTATGCTTTATTAAATTGTATTTATGTTGTTTTATCCTATGCTTTATTAAATTGTATTTATGTTGTTTTATCCTATGCTTTATTAAATTGTATTTATGTTGTTTTATCCTATGCTTTATTAAATTGTATTATGTTGTTTTATCGTTTGCTTTATTAAGTTGTATTTATGTTGTTTTATCCTATGCTTTATTAAATTGTGTTTATGTTGTTTTATCCTATGCTTTATTAAATTGTATTTATGTTGTTTTATCCTATGCTTTATTAAATTGTATTATGTTGTTTTATCGTTTGCTTTATTAAGTTGTATTTATGTTGTTTTATCCTATGCTTTATTAAATTGTGTTTATGTTGTTTTATCCTATGCTTTATTAAATTGTATTAATGTTGTTTTAACCCATGCTTTATTAAATTGTCTTTATGTGGTTTTATCCTATGCTTTATTAAATTGTATTTATGTTGTTTTATCCTATGCTTTATTAAATTGTATTTATGTTGTTTTATCGTATGCTTTATTAAATTGTATTTATGTTGGTTTATCGTATGCTTTATTAAATTGTATTTATGTTGGTTTATCGTATGCTTTATTAAATTGTATATATGTTGTTTTATCCTATGATTTATTAAATTGTGTTTATGTTGTTTTATCCTATGCTTTATTAAATTGTATTTATGTTGTTTTTTCCTATGCTTAATTAAATTGTATTTATGTTGTTTTATCCTATGCTTTATTAAATTGTATTTATGTTGTTTTTTCCTATGCTTAATTAAATTGTATTTATGTTGTTTTATCCTATGCTTTATTAAATTGTGTTTATTTTGTTTTATTCTATGCTTTATTAAATTGTATTTATGTTGTTTTAACCCATGTTGTATTAAATTGTATTTATGTTGTTTTATCCTATGCTTTATTAAATTGTATATATGTTGTTTTATCCTATGCTTTATTAAATTGTATTTATCTTGTTTTGTCCTATGCTTTATTAAATTGTATTTATGTTGTTTTAACCTATGCTTTATTAAATTGTATTTATGTTGTTTTATCCTATGCTTTATTAAATTGAATTTATGTTGTTTTATCCTATGCTTTATTAAATTGTGTTTATGTTGTTTTATCCTATGCTTTATTAAATTGTATTTATGTTGTTTTATCCTATGCTTTATTAAATTGTATTTATGTTGTTTTATCCTATGCTTTATGAAATTGTATTTATGTTGTTTTATCCTATGCTTTATTAAATTGTATTTATGTTGTTTTATCCTATGCTTTATTAAATTGTATTTATGTTGTTTTATCATATGCTTTATTAAAGTGCATTTATGTTGTTTTATCCTATGCTTTATTAAATTGTATTTATGTTGTTTTATCCTATGCTTTATTAAATTGTATTTATGTTGTTTTATCCTATGCTTAATTAAATTGTATTTATGTTGTTTTATCCTATGCTTTATTAAATTATATTTATGTTGTTTTATCGTATGCTTTATTAAATTGTATTTATGTTGTTTTATCCTATGCTTTATTAAATTGTGTTTATTTTGTTTTATCCTATGCTTTATTAAATTGTATTTATGTTGTTTTAACCCATGTTTTATTAAATTGTATTTATGTTGTTTTATACTATGCTTTATTAAATTGTATATATGTTGTTTTATCCTATGCTTTATTAAATTGTATTTATCTTGTTTTGTCCTATGCTTTATTAAATTGTATTTATGTTGTTTTAACTTATGCTTTATTAAATTTTATTTATGTTGTTTTATCCTATGCTTTATTAAATTGTATTTATGTTGTTTTATCCTATGCTTTATTAAATTGTATTTATGTTGTTTTATCCTATGCTTTATTAAATTGTATTTATGTTGTTTTAACCTATGCTTTATTAAATTGTATTTATGTTGTTTTAACCTATGCTTTATTAAATTGTATTTATGTGGTTTTATCCTATGCTTTATTAAATTGTATTTATGTTGTTTTATCCTATGCTTTATTAAATTGTATTTATGTTGTTTTATCCTATGCTTTATTAAATTGAATTTATGTTGTTTTATCCTATGCTTTATTAAATTGTGTTTATGTTGTTTTATCCTATGCTTTATTAAATTGTATTTATGTTGTTTTATCCTATGCTTTATTAAATTGTATTTATGTTGTTTTATCCTATGCTTTATGAAATTGTATTTATGTTGTTTTATCCTATGCTTTATTAAATTGTATTTATGTTGTTTTATCCTATGCTTTATTAAATTGTATTTATGTTGTTTTATCATATGCTTTATTAAAGTGCATTTATGTTGTTTTATCCTATGCTTTATTAAATTGTATTTATGTTGTTTTATCCTATGCTTTATTAAATTGTATTTATGTTGTTTTATCCTATGCTTAATTAAATTGTATTTATGTTGTTTTATCCTATGCTTTATTAAATTATATTTATGTTGTTTTATCGTATGCTTTATTAAATTGTATTTATGTTGTTTTATCCTATGCTTTATTAAATTGTGTTTATTTTGTTTTATCCTATGCTTTATTAAATTGTATTTATGTTGTTTTAACCCATGTTTTATTAAATTGTATTTATGTTGTTTTATACTATGCTTTATTAAATTGTATATATGTTGTTTTATCCTATGCTTTATTAAATTGTATTTATCTTGTTTTGTCCTATGCTTTATTAAATTGTATTTATGTTGTTTTAACCTATGCTTTATTAAATTTTATTTATGTTGTTTTATCCTATGCTTTATTAAATTGTATTTATGTTGTTTTATCCTATGCTTTATTAAATTGTATTTATGTTGTTTTATCCTATGCTTTATTAAATTGTATTTATGTTGTTTTAACCTATGCTTTATTAAATTGTATTTATGTTGTTTTAACCTATGCTTTATTAAATTGTATTTATGTGGTTTTATCCTATGCTTTATTAAATTGTATTTATGTTGTTTTATCCTATGCTTTATTAAATTGTATTTATGTTGTTTTATCCTATGCTTTATTAAATTGTATTTATGTTGTTTTATCCTATGCTTTATTAAATTGAATTTATGTTGTTTTATCCTATGCTTTATTAAATTGTGTTTATGTTGTTTTATCCTATGCTTTATTAAATTGTATTTATGTTGTTTTATCCTATGCTTTATTAAATTGTATTTATGTTGTTTTATCCTATGCTTTATGAAATTGTATTTATGTTGTTTTATCCTATGCTTTATTAAATTGTATTTATGTTGTTTTATCCTATGCTTTATTAAATTGTATTTATGTTGTTTTATCATATGCTTTATTAAAGTGCATTTATGTTGTTTTATCCTATGCTTTATTAAATTGTATTTATGTTGTTTTATCCTAT
Organism: Phyllobates terribilis; assembly: GCF_046119375.1. Lineage (NCBI taxonomy): Eukaryota > Metazoa > Chordata > Amphibia > Anura > Dendrobatidae > Phyllobates > Phyllobates terribilis. The sequence continues at coordinate 3,241,835 of NW_027362924.1, read as the reverse complement.
GCTTTATTAAATTGTATTTATGTTGTTTTATCCTATGCTTAATTAAATTGTATTTATGTTGTTTTATCCTATGCTTTATTAAATTATATTTATGTTGTTTTATCGTATGCTTTATTAAATTGTATTTATGTTGTTTTATCCTATGCTTTATTAAATTGTGTTTATTTTGTTTTATCCTATGCTTTATTAAATTGTATTTATGTTGTTTTAACCCATGTTTTATTAAATTGTATTTATGTTGTTTTATACTATGCTTTATTAAATTGTATATATGTTGTTTTATCCTATGCTTTATTAAATTGTATTTATCTTGTTTTGTCCTATGCTTTATTAAATTGTATTTATGTTGTTTTAACCTATGCTTTATTAAATTTTATTTATGTTGTTTTATCCTATGCTTTATTAAATTGTATTTATGTTGTTTTATCCTATGCTTTATTAAATTGTATTTATGTTGTTTTATCCTATGCTTTATTAAATTGTATTTATGTTGTTTTAACCTATGCTTTATTAAATTGTATTTATGTTGTTTTAACCTATGCTTTATTAAATTGTATTTATGTGGTTTTATCCTATGCTTTATTAAATTGTATTTATGTTGTTTTATCCTATGCTTTATTAAATTGTATTTATGTTGTTTTATCCTATGCTTTATTAAATTGTATTTATGTTGTTTTATCCTATGCTTTATTAAATTGTATTTATGTTGTTTTATCCTATGCTTTATTAAATTGTATTTATGTTGTTTTATCCTATGCTTTATTAAATTGTGTTTATGTTGTTTTATCCTATGCTTTATTAAATTGTATATATGTTGTTTTATCCTATGCTTTATGAAATTGTATTTATGTTGTTTTATCCTATGCTTTATTAAATTGTATTTATGTTGTTTTATCCTATGCTTTATTAAATTGTATTTATGTTGTTTTATCGTATGCTTTATTAAAGTGCATTTATGTTGTTTTATCCTATGCTTTATTAAATTGTATTTATGTTGTTTTATCGTATGATTTATTAAATTGTATTTATGTTGTTTTATCCTATGCTCTATTAAATTGTGTTTATTTTGTTTTATCCTATGCTTTATTAAATTGTATTTATGTTGTTTTAAACCATGTTTTATTAAATTGTATTTATGTTGTTTTATCCTATGCTTTATTAAATTGTATATATGTTGTTTTATCCTATGCTTTATTAAATTGTATTTATCTTGTTTTGTCCTATGCTTTATTAAATTGTATTTATGTTCTTTTAACCTATGCTTTATTAAATTGTATTTATGTTGTTTTATCCTATGCTTTATTAAATTGTATTTATGTTGTTTTATCCTATGCTTTATTAAATTGTATTTATGTTGTTTTATCCTATGCTTTATTAAATTGTATTTATGTTGTTTTATCCTATGCTTTATTAAATTGTATTTATGTTGTTTTATCCTATGCTTTATTAAATTGTATTATGTTGTTTTATCGTATGCTTTATTAAATTGTATTTATGTGGTTTTATCTTATGCTTTATTAAATTGTATTTATGTTGTTTTATCCTATGCTTTATTAAATTGTATTTATGTTGTTTTATCCTATGCTTTATTAAATTGTATTTATGTTGTTTTAACCCATGCTTTATTAAATTGTATTTATGTGATTTTATCCTATGCTTTATTAAATTGTATTTATGTTGTTTTATCCTATGCTTTATTAAATTGTATTTATGCTGTTTTATCCTATGCTTTAATAAATTGTATTTATGTTGTTTTATCCTATGCTTTATTAAATTGTATTTATGTTGATTTATCCTATGCTTTATTAAATTGTATTATGTTGTTTTATCGTATGCTTTATTAAATTGTATTTATGTTGTTTTATCCTATGCTTTATTAAATTGTGTTTATGTTGTTTTATCCTATGCTTTATTAAATTGTATTAATGTTGTTTTAACCCATGCTTTATTAAATTGTATTTATGTGGTTTATCCTATGCTTTATTAAATTGTATTTATGTTGTTTTATCCTATGCTTTATTAAATTGTATTTATGTTGTTTTATCCTATGCTTTATTAAATTGTATTTATGTTGTTTTAACCCATGCTTTATTAAATTGTATTTATGTGGTTTTATCCTATGCTTTATTAAATTGTATTTATGTTGTTTTATCCTATGCTTTATTAAATTGTATTTATGTTGTTTTATCCTATGCTTTATTAAATTGTATTTATGTTGTTTTATCCTATGCTTTATTAAATTGTATTATGTTGTTTTATCGTTTGCTTTATTAAGTTGTATTTATGTTGTTTTATCCTATGCTTTATTAAATTGTGTTTATGTTGTTTTATCCTATGCTTTATTAAATTGTATTTATGCTGTTTTATCCTATGCTTTATTAAATTGTATTATGTTGTTTTATCGTTTGCTTTATTAAGTTGTATTTATGTTGTTTTATCCTATGCTTTATTAAATTGTGTTTATGTTGTTTTATCCTATGCTTTATTAAATTGTATTTATGTTGTTTTTTCCTATGCTTAATTAAATTGTATTTATGTTGTTTTATCCTATGCTTTATTAAATTGTATTTATGTTGTTTTTTCCTATGCTTAATTAAATTGTATTTATGTTGTTTTATCCTATGCTTTATTAAATTGTGTTTATTTTGTTTTATTCTATGCTTTATTAAATTGTATTTATGTTGTTTTAACCCATGTTGTATTAAATTGTATTTATGTTGTTTTATCCTATGCTTTATTAAATTGTATATATGTTGTTTTATCCTATGCTTTATTAAATTGTATTTATCTTGTTTTCTCCTATGCTTTATTAAATTGTATTTATGTTGTTTTAACCTATGCTTTATTAAATTGTATTTATGTTGTTTTATCCTATGCTTTATTAAATTGAATTTATGTTGTTTTATCCTATGCTTTATTAAATTGTGTTTATGTTGTTTTATCCTATGCTTTATTAAATTGTATTTATGTTGTTTTATCCTATGCTTTATTAAATTGTATTTATGTTGTTTTATCCTATGCTTTATGAAATTGTATTTATGTTGTTTTATCCTATGCTTTATTAAATTGTATTTATGTTGTTTTATCCTATGCTTTATTAAATTGTATTTATGTTGTTTTATCATATGCTTTATTAAAGTGCATTTATGTTGTTTTATCCTATGCTTTATTAAATTGTATTTATGTTGTTTTATCCTATGCTTTATTAAATTGTATTTATGTTGTTTTATCCTATGCTTAATTAAATTGTATTTATGTTGTTTTATCCTATGCTTTATTAAATTATATTTATGTTGTTTTATCGTATGCTTTATTAAATTGTATTTATGTTGTTTTATCCTATGCTTTATTAAATTGTGTTTATTTTGTTTTATCCTATGCTTTATTAAATTGTATTTATGTTGTTTTAACCCATGTTTTATTAAATTGTATTTATGTTGTTTTATACTATGCTTTATTAAATTGTATATATGTTGTTTTATCCTATGCTTTATTAAATTGTATTTATCTTGTTTTGTCCTATGCTTTATTAAATTGTATTTATGTTGTTTTAACCTATGCTTTATTAAATTTTATTTATGTTGTTTTATCCTATGCTTTATTAAATTGTATTTATGTTGTTTTATCCTATGCTTTATTAAATTGTATTTATGTTGTTTTATCCTATGCTTCATTAAATTGTATTTATGTTGTTTTAACCTATGCTTTATTAAATTGTATTTATGTTGTTTTAACCTATGCTTTATTAAATTGTATTTATGTTGTTTTATCCTATGCTTTATTAAATTGTATTTATGTTGCTTTAACCTTTGCTTTATTAAATTGTATTTATGTTGTTTTATCCTATGCTTTATTAAATTGTATTTATGTTGTTTTATCGTATGCTTTATTAAATTGTATTATGTTGTTTTATCGTATGCTTTATTAAATTGTATATATGTTGTTTTATCCTATGATTTATTAAATTGTGCTTATGTTGTTTTATCCTATGCTTTATTAAATTGTATTTATGTCGTGTTAACCCATGCTTTATTAAATTGTATTTATGTGGTTTTATCCTATGCTTTATTAAATTGTATTTATGTTGTTTTATCCTATGCTTTATTAAATTGTATTTATGTTGTTTTGTCCTATGCTTTATTAAATTGTATTTATGTTGTTTTAACCCATGCTTTATTAAATTGTATTTATGTTGTTTTATCCTATGCTTTATTAAATTGTATTTATGATGTTTTATCCTATGCTTTATTAAATTGTATTTATGTTGTTTTGTCCTATGCTTTATTAAATTGTACTTATGTTGTTTTATCCTATGCTTTATTAAATTGTATTTATGTTGCTTTATCCTATGCTTTATTAAACTGCATTTGAGTTGTTTTATGGTATGCTTTATTAAATTGTATTCATGCTGTTTTATCCTACGCTTTATTAAATTGTATTTATCTTGTTTTGTTCTATGATTTATTAAATTGTATTTATGTTGTTTTAACCCATGCTTCATTAAATTGTAATTATGTTGTTTTAACCCATGCTTCATTAAATTGTATTTATGTTGTTTTAACCTATGCTTTATTAAATTGTATTTATGTTGTTTTATCCTATGCTTTATTAAATTGTATTTATGTTGTTTTATCCTATGCTTTATTAAATTGTATTTATGTTGTTTTATCCTATGCTTTATTAAATTGTATTTATGTTGTTTTATCCTATGCTTTATTAAATTGTATTTATGTTGTTTTATCCTATGCTTTATTAAATTGTATTATGTTGTTTTATCGTATGCTTTATTAAATTGTATTTATGTGGTTTTATCTTATGCTTTATTAAATTGTATTTATGTTGTTTTATCCTATGCTTTATTAAATTGTATTTATGTTGTTTTATCCTATGCTTTATTAAATTGTATTTATGTTGTTTTAACCCATGCTTTATTAAATTGTATTTATGTGATTTTATCCTATGCTTTATTAAATTGTATTTATGTTGTTTTATCCTATGCTTTATTAAATTGTATTTATGCTGTTTTATCCTATGCTTTAATAAATTGTATTTATGTTGTTTTATCCTATGCTTTATTAAATTGTATTTATGTTGATTTATCCTATGCTTTATTAAATTGTATTATGTTGTTTTATTGTATGCTTTATTAAATTGTATTTATGTTGTTTTATCCTATGCTTTATTAAATTGTGTTTATGTTGTTTTATCCTATGCTTTATTAAATTGTATTAATGTTGTTTTAACCCATGCTTTATTAAATTGTATTTATGTGGTTTATCCTATGCTTTATTAAATTGTATTTATGTTGTTTTATCCTATGCTTTATTAAATTGTATTTATGTTGTTTTATCCTATGCTTTATTAAATTGTATTTATGTTGTTTTAACCCATGCTTTATTAAATTGTATTTATGTGGTTTTATCCTATGCTTTATTAAATTGTATTTATGTTGTTTTATCCTATGCTTTATTAAATTGTATTTATGTTGTTTTATCCTATGCTTTATTAAATTGTATTTATGTTGTTTTATCCTATGCTTTATTAAATTGTATTATGTTGTTTTATCGTTTGCTTTATTAAGTTGTATTTATGTTGTTTTATCCTATGCTTTATTAAATTGTGTTTATGTTGTTTTATCCTATGCTTTATTAAATTGTATTTATGCTGTTTTATCCTATGCTTTATTAAATTGTATTATGTTGTTTTATCGTTTGCTTTATTAAGTTGTATTTATGTTGTTTTATCCTATGCTTTATTAAATTGTGTTTATGTTGTTTTATCCTATGCTTTATTAAATTGTATTTATGTTGTTTTTTCCTATGCTTAATTAAATTGTATTTATGTTGTTTTATCCTATGCTTTATTAAATTGTATTTATGTTGTTTTTTCCTATGCTTAATTAAATTGTATTTATGTTGTTTTATCCTATGCTTTATTAAATTGTGTTTATTTTGTTTTATTCTATGCTTTATTAAATTGTATTTATGTTGTTTTAACCCATGTTGTATTAAATTGTATTTATGTTGTTTTATCCTATGCTTTATTAAATTGTATATATGTTGTTTTATCCTATGCTTTATTAAATTGTATTTATCTTGTTTTGTCCTATGCTTTATTAAATTGTATTTATGTTGTTTTAACCTATGCTTTATTAAATTGTATTTATGTTGTTTTATCCTATGCTTTATTAAATTGAATTTATGTTGTTTTATCCTATGCTTTATTAAATTGTGTTTATGTTGTTTTATCCTATGCTTTATTAAATTGTATTTATGTTGTTTTATCCTATGCTTTATTAAATTGTATTTATGTTGTTTTATCCTATGCTTTATGAAATTGTATTTATGTTGTTTTATCCTATGCTTTATTAAATTGTATTTATGTTGTTTTATCCTATGCTTTATTAAATTGTATTTATGTTGTTTTATCATATGCTTTATTAAAGTGCATTTATGTTGTTTTATCCTATGCTTTATTAAATTGTATTTATGTTGTTTTATCCTATGCTTTATTAAATTGTATTTATGTTGTTTTATCCTATGCTTAATTAAATTGTATTTATGTTGTTTTATCCTATGCTTTATTAAATTATATTTATGTTGTTTTATCGTATGCTTTATTAAATTGTATTTATGTTGTTTTATCCTATGCTTTATTAAATTGTGTTTATTTTGTTTTATCCTATGCTTTATTAAATTGTATTTATGTTGTTTTAACCCATGTTTTATTAAATTGTATTTATGTTGTTTTATACTATGCTTTATTAAATTGTATATATGTTGTTTTATCCTATGCTTTATTAAATTGTATTTATCTTGTTTTGTCCTATGCTTTATTAAATTGTATTTATGTTGTTTTAACCTATGCTTTATTAAATTTTATTTATGTTGTTTTATCCTATGCTTTATTAAATTGTATTTATGTTGTTTTATCCTATGCTTTATTAAATTGTATTTATGTTGTTTTATCCTATGCTTCATTAAATTGTATTTATGTTGTTTTAACCTATGCTTTATTAAATTGTATTTATGTTGTTTTAACCTATGCTTTATTAAATTGTATTTATGTTGTTTTATCCTATGCTTTATTAAATTGTATTTATGTTGCTTTAACCTTTGCTTTATTAAATTGTATTTATGTTGTTTTATCCTATGCTTTATTAAATTGTATTTATGTTGTTTTATCGTATGCTTTATTAAATTGTATTATGTTGTTTTATCGTATGCTTTATTAAATTGTATATATGTTGTTTTATCCTATGATTTATTAAATTGTGCTTATGTTGTTTTATCCTATGCTTTATTAAATTGTATTTATGTCGTGTTAACCCATGCTTTATTAAATTGTATTTATGTGGTTTTATCCTATGCTTTATTAAATTGTATTTATGTTGTTTTATCCTATGCTTTATTAAATTGTATTTATGTTGTTTTATCCTATGCTTTATTAAATTGTATTTATGTTGTTTTGTCCTATGCTTTATTAAATTGTATTTATGTTGTTTTAACCCATGCTTTATTAAATTGTATTTATGTTGTTTTATCCTATGCTTTATTAAATTGTATTTATGATGTTTTATCCTATGCTTTATTAAATTGTATTTATGTTGTTTTGTCCTATGCTTTATTAAATTGTACTTATGTTGTTTTATCCTATGCTTTATTAAATTGTATTTATGTTGCTTTATCCTATGCTTTATTAAACTGCATTTGAGTTGTTTTATGGTATGCTTTATTAAATTGTATTCATGCTGTTTTATCCTACGCTTTATTAAATTGTATTTATCTTGTTTTGTTCTATGATTTATTAAATTGTATTTATGTTGTTTTAACCCATGCTTCATTAAATTGTAATTATGTTGTTTTAACCCATGCTTCATTAAATTGTATTTATGTTGTTTTATCTTATGCTTTATTAAATTGTATTTATGTTGTTTTATCCTATGCTTTATTAAATTGTATTTATGTTGTTTTATCCTATGCTTTATTAAATTGTGTTTATGTTGTTTTATCCTATGCTTTATTAAATTGTGTTTATGTTGTTTTATCCTATGCTTTATTAAATTGTATTTATGTTGTTTTATCCTATGCTTTATTAAATTGTATTTATGTTGTTTTATCCTATGCTTTATGAAATTGTATTTATGTTGTTTTATCCTGTGCTTTATTACATTGTATTTATGTTGTTTTATCCTATGCTTTATTAAATTGTATTTATGTTGTTTTATCCTATGCTTTATTATAGTGTATTTATGTTGTTTTATTCTATGCTTTATTAAATTGTATTTATGTTGTTTTATCCTATGCTTTATTAAATTGTATTTATGTTGTTTTATCCTATGCTTTATTAAATTGTATTTATGTTGTTTTATCGTATGCTTTATTAAATTGTATTTATGTTGTTTTATCCTATGCTTTATTAAATTGTGTTTATTTTGTTTTATCCTAAGCTTTATTAAATTGTATTTATGTTGTTTTAACCCATGTTTTATTAAATTGTATTTATGTTGTTTTATCCTATGCTTTATTAAATTGTATATATGTTGTTTTATCCTATGCTTTATTAAATTGTATTTATCTTGTTTTGTCCTATGCTTTATTAAATTGTATTTATGTTGTTTTAACCTATGCTTTATTAAATTGTATTTATGTTGTTTTAACCCATGCTTTATTAAATTGTATTTATGTGGTTTTATCCTATGCTTTATTAAATTGTATTTATGTGGTTTTATCCTATGCTTTATTAAATTGTATTTATGTTGTTTTATCCTATGCTTTATTAAATTGTATTTATGTTGTTTTATCCTATGCTTTATTAAATTGTGTTTATGTTCTTTTATCCTATGCTTTATTAAATTGTATTTATGTTGTTTTAACCCATGTTTTATTAAATTGTATTTATGTTGTTTTATCCTATGCTTTATTAAATTGTATATATGTTGTTTTATCCTATGCTTTATTAAATTGTATTTATCTTGTTTTGTTCTATGCTTTATTAAATTGTATTTATGTTGTTTTAACCCATGCTTCATTAAATTGTAATTATGTTGTTTTAACCCATGCTTCATTAAATTGTATTTATGTTGTTTTATCTTATGCTTTATTAGATTGTATTTATGTTGTTTTATCCTATGCTTTATTAAATTGTATTTATGTTGTTTTATCCTATGCTTTATTAAATTGTGTTTATGTTGTTTTATCCTATGCTTTATTAAATTGTGTTTATGTTGTTTTATCCTATGCTTTATTAAATTGTATTTATGTTGTTTTATCCTATGCTTTATTAAATTGTATTTATGTTGTTTTATCCTATGCTTTATGAAATTGTATTTATGTTGTTTTATCCTATGCTTTATTACATTGTATTTATGTTGTTTTATCCTATGCTTTATTAAATTGTATTTATGTTGTTTTATCCTATGCTTTATTAAATTGTATTTATGTTGTTTTATCCTATGCTTTATTAAATTGTGTTTATGTTGTTTTATCCTATGCTTTATTAAATTGTGTTTATGTTGTTTTATCCTATGCTTTATTAAATTGTATTTATGTTGTTTTATCCTATGCTTTATTAAATTGTATTTATGTTGTTTTATCCTATGCTTTATGAAATTGTATTTATGTTGTTTTATCCTGTGCTTTATTACATTGTATTTATGTTGTTTTATCCTATGCTTTATTAAATTGTATTTATGTTGTTTTATCCTATGCTTTATTATAGTGTATTTATGTTGTTTTATTCTATGCTTTATTAAATTGTATTTATGTTGTTTTATCCTATGCTTTATTAAATTGTATTTATGTTGTTTTATCCTATGCTTTATTAAATTGTATTTATGTTGTTTTATCGTATGCTTTATTAAATTGTATTTATGTTGTTTTATCCTATGCTTTATTAAATTGTGTTTATTTTGTTTTATCCTAAGCTTTATTAAATTGTATTTATGTTGTTTTAACCCATGTTTTATTAAATTGTATTTATGTTGTTTTATCCTATGCTTTATTAAATTGTATATATGTTGTTTTATCCTATGCTTTATTAAATTGTATTTATCTTGTTTTGTCCTATGCTTTATTAAATTGTATTTATGTTGTTTTAACCTATGCTTTATTAAATTGTATTTATGTTGTTTTAACCCATGCTTTATTAAATTGTATTTATGTGGTTTTATCCTATGCTTTATTAAATTGTATTTATGTGGTTTTATCCTATGCTTTATTAAATTGTATTTATGTTGTTTTATCCTATGCTTTATTAAATTGTATTTATGTTGTTTTATCCTATGCTTTATTAAATTGTGTTTATGTTCTTTTATCCTATGCTTTATTAAATTGTATTTATGTTGTTTTAACCCATGTTTTATTAAATTGTATTTATGTTGTTTTATCCTATGCTTTATTAAATTGTATATATGTTGTTTTATCCTATGCTTTATTAAATTGTATTTATCTTGTTTTGTTCTATGCTTTATTAAATTGTATTTATGTTGTTTTAACCCATGCTTCATTAAATTGTAATTATGTTGTTTTAACCCATGCTTCATTAAATTGTATTTATGTTGTTTTATCTTATGCTTTATTAGATTGTATTTATGTTGTTTTATCCTATGCTTTATTAAATTGTATTTATGTTGTTTTATCCTATGCTTTATTAAATTGTGTTTATGTTGTTTTATCCTATGCTTTATTAAATTGTGTTTATGTTGTTTTATCCTATGCTTTATTAAATTGTATTTATGTTGTTTTATCCTATGCTTTATTAAATTGTATTTATGTTGTTTTATCCTATGCTTTATGAAATTGTATTTATGTTGTTTTATCCTATGCTTTATTACATTGTATTTATGTTGTTTTATCCTATGCTTTATTAAATTGTATTTATGTTGTTTTATCCTATGCTTTATTATAGTGCATTTATGTTGTTTTATTCTATGCTTTATTAAATTGTATTTATGTTGTTTTATCCTATGCTTTATTAAATTGTATTTATGTTGTTTAATCCTATGCTTAATTAAATTGTATTTATGTTGTTTTATCCTATGCTTTATTAAATTGTATTTTTGTTGTTTTATCGTATGCTTTATTAAACTGTATTTATGTTGTTTTATCCTATGCTTTATTAAATTGTGTTTATTTTGTTTTATCCTAAGCTTTATTAAATTGTATTTATGTTGTTTTAACCCATGTTTTATTAAATTGTATTTATGTTGTTTTATCCTATGCTTTATTAAATTGTATATATGTTGTTTTATCCTATGCTTTATTAAATTGTATTTATCTTGTTTTGTCCTATGCTTTATTAAATTGTATTTATGTTGTTTTAACCTATGCTTTATTAAATTGTATTTATGTTGTTTTATCCTATGCTTTATTAAATTGTATTTATGTTGTTTTATCCTATGCTTTATTAAATTGTATTTATGTTGTTTTATCCTATGCTTTATTAAATTGTATATATGTTGTTTTAACCTATGCTTTATTAAATTGTATTTATGTTGTTTTAACCTATGCTTTATTAAATTGTATTTATGTTGTTTTATCCTATGCTTTATTAAATTGTATTTATCTTGTTTTGTCCTATGCTTTATTAAATTGTATTTATGTTGTTTTAACCTATGCTTTATTAAATTGTATTTATGTTGTTTTATCCTATGCTTTATTAAATTGTATATATGTTGTTTTATCCTATGCTTTATTAAATTGTATTTATCTTGTTTTGTCCTATGCTTTATTAAATTGTATTTATGTTGTTTTAACCTATGCTTTATTAAATTGTATTTATGTTGTTTTATCCTATGCTTTATTAAATTGTATTTATGTTGTTTTATCCTATGCTTTATTAAATTGTATTTATGTTGTTTTATCCTATGCTTTATTAAATTGTATATATGTTGTTTTAACCTATGCTTTATTAAATTGTATTTATGTTGTTTTAACCTATGCTTTATTAAATTGTATTTATGTTGTTTTTTCCTATGCTTTATTAAATTGTATTTATGTTGCTTTAACCTTTGCTTTATTAAATTGTATTTATGTTGTTTTATCCTATGCTTTATTAAATTGTATTTATGTTGTTTTATCGTATGCTTTATTAAATTGTATTATGTTGTTTTATCGTATGCTTTATTAAATTGTATATATGTTGTTTTATTCTATGATTTATTAAATTGTGTTTATGTTGTTTTATCCTATGCTTTATTAAATTGTATTTATGTCGTGTTAACCCATGCTTTATTAAATTGTATTTATGTGGTTTTATCCTATGCTTTATTAAATTGTATTTATGTTGTTTTATCCTATGCTTTATTAAATTGTATTTATGTTGTTTTATCCTATGCTTTATTAAATTGTATTTAGCTTGTTTTGTCCTATGCTTTATTAAATTGTATTTATGTTGTTTTAACCTATGCTTTATTAAATTGTATTTATGTTGTTTTATCCTATGCTTTATTAAATTGTATTTATGTTGTTTTATCCTATGCTTTATTAAATTGTGTTTATGTTGTTTTATCCTATGCTTTATTAAATTGTATTTATGTTGTTTTAACCTATGCTTTATTAAATTGTATTTATGTTGTTTTATCCTATGCTTTATTAAATTGTATTTATGTTGTTTTATCCTATGCTTTATTAAATTGTATATATGTTGTTTTAACCTATGCTTTATTAAATTGTATTTATGTTGTTTTAAACTATGCTTTATTAAATTGTATTTATGTTGTTTTATCCTATGCTTTATTAAATTGTATTTATGTTGCTTTAACCTTCGCTTTATTAAATTGTATTTATGTTGTTTTATCCTATGCTTTATTAAATTGTATTTATGTTGTTTTATCGTATGCTTTATTAAATTGTATTATGTTGTTTTATCGTATGCTTTATTAAATTGTATATATGTTGTTTTATTCTATGATTTATTAAATTGTGTTTATGTTGTTTTATCCTATGCTTTATTAAATTGTATTTATGTCGTGTTAACCCATGCTTTATTAAATTGTATTTATGTGGTTTTATCCTATGCTTTATTAAATTGTATTTATGTTGTTTTATCCTATGCTTTATTAAATTGTATTTATGTTGTTTTATCCTATGCTTTATTAAATTGTATTTAGCTTGTTTTGTCCTATGCTTTATTAAATTGTATTTATGTTGTTTTAACCTATGCTTTATTAAATTGTATTTATGTTGTTTTATCCTATGCTTTATTAAATTGTATTTATGTTGTTTTATCCTATGCTTTATTAAATTGTATATATGTTGTTTTAACCTATGCTTTATTAAATTGTATTTATGTTGTTTTAAACTATGCTTTATTAAATTGTATTTATGTTGTTTTATCCTATGCTTTATTAAATTGTATTTATGTTGCTTTAACCTTTGCTTTATTAAATTGTATTTATGTTGTTTTATCCCATGCTTTATTAAATTGTATTTATGTTGTTTTATCGTATGCTTTATTAAATTGTATTATGTTGTTTTATCGTATGCTTTATTAAATTGTATATATGTTGTTTTATTCTATGATTTATTAAATTGTGTTTATGTTGTTTTATCCTATGCATTATTAAATTGTATTTATGTCGTGTTAACCCATGCTTTATTAAATTGTATTTATGTGGTTTTATCCTATGCTTTATTAAATTGTATTTATGTTGTTTTATCCTATGCTTTATTAAATTGTATTTATGTTGTTTTATCCTATGCTTTATTAAATTGTATTTAGCTTGTTTTGTCCTATGCTTTATTAAATTCTATTTATGTTGTTTTAACATATGCTTTATTAAATTGTATTTATGTTGTTTTATCCTATGCTTTATTAAATTGTATTTATGTTGTTTTAAACTATGCTTTATTAAATTGTATTTATGTTGTTTTATCCTATGCTTTATTAAATTGTATTTATGTTGCTTTAACCTTTGCTTTATTAAATTGTATTTATGTTGTTTTATCCTATGCTTTATTAAATTGTATTTATGTTGTTTTATCGTATGCTTTATTAAATTGTATTATGTTGTTTTATCGTATGCTTTATTAAATTGTATATATGTTGTTTTATTCTATGATTTATTAAATTGTGTTTATGTTGTTTTATCCTATGCTTTATTAAATTGTATTTATGTCGTGTTAACCCATGCTTTATTAAATTGTATTTATGTGGTTTTATCCTATGCTTTATTAAATTGTATTTATGTTGTTTTATCCTATGCTTTATTAAATTGTATTTATGTTGTTTTATCCTATGCTTTATTAAATTGTATTTAGCTTGTTTTATCCTATGCTTTATTAAATTGTATTTATGTTGTTTTAACCTATGCTTTATTAAATTGTATTTATGTTGTTTTATCCTATGCTTTATTAAATTGTATTTATGTTGTTTTATCCTATGCTTTATTAAATTGTGTTTATGTTGTTTTATCCTATGCTTTATTAAATTGTATTTATGTTGTTTTATCCTATGCTTTATTAAATTGTATTTATGTTGTTTTATCCTATGCTTTATGAAATTGTATTTATGTTGTTTTATCCTATGCTTTATTAAATTGTATTTATGTTGTTTTATCCTATGCTTTATTAAATTGTATTTATGTTGTTTTATCGTATGCTTTATTAAAGTGCATTTATGTTGTTTTATCCTATGCTTTATTAAATTGTATTTATGTTGTTTTATCCTATGCTTTATTAAATTGTATTTATGTTGTTTTATCCTATGCTTTATTAAATTGGGTTTATTTTGTTTTATCCTATGCTTTATTAAATTGTATTTATGTTGTTTTAACCCATGTTTTATTAAATTGTATTTATGTTGTTTTATCCTATGCTTTATTAAATTGTATATATGTTGTTTTATCCTATGCTTTATTAAATTGTATTTATATTGTTTTGTCCTATGCTTTATTAAATTGTATTTATGTTATTTTAACCTATGCTTTATTAAATTGTATTTATGTTGTTTTATCCTATGCTTTATTAAATTGTATTTATGTTGTTTTATCCTATGCTTTATTAAATTGTATTCATGTTGTTTTATCCTATGCTTTATTAAATTGGGTTTATTTTGTTTTATCCTATGCTTTATTAAATTGTATATATGTTGTTTTATCCTATGCTTTATTAAATTGTATTTATCTTGTTTTGTCCTATGCTTTATTAAATTGTATTTATGTTATTTTAACCTATGCTTTATTAAATTGTATTTATGTTGTTTTATCCTATGCTTTATTAAATTGTATTTATGTTGTTTTATCCTATGCTTTATTAAATTGTATTTATGTTGTTTTAACCTATGCTTTATTAAATTGTATTTATGTTGTTTTAACCTATGCTTTATTAAATTGTATTTATGTTGTTTTATCCTATGCTTTATTAAATTGTATTTATGTTTTTTTGTCCTATGCTTTATTAAATTGTATTATGTTGTTTTATCATATGCTTTATTAAATTGTGTTTATGTTGTTTTATCCTATGCTTTATTAAATTGTGTTATGTTGTTTTATCCTATGCTTTATTAAAATGTATTAATGTTGTTTTAACCCATGCTTTATTAAATTGTATTTATGTGGTTTTATCCTATGCTTTATTAAATTGTATTTATGTTGTTTTATCCTATGCTTTATTAAATTGTATTTATGTTGTTTTATCCTATGCTTTATTAAATTGTATTTATTTTGTTTTGTCGAATGCTTTATTAAATTGTATTTATGTTGTTTTAACCCATGCTTTATTAATATGTATTTATGTTGTTTTATCCTATGCTTTATTAAATTGTATTTATGTTGTTTTGTTCTATGCTTTATTAAATTGTATTTATGTGGTTTTATCCTATGATTTATTAAATTGTATTTATGTTGTTTTATCCTATGCTTTATTAAATTGTATTAATGTGGTTTTATCCTATGCTTTATTAAACTGCATTTGTGTTGTTTTATGGTATGCTTTATTAAATTGTATTCATGTTGTTTTATCCTATGCTTTATTAAATTGTATTTATGTTGTTTTATCCTATGCTTTATTAAATTGTATTTATGTTGTTTTATCCTATGCTTTATTAAATTGTATTTATGTTGTTTTATCCTATGCTTTATTAAATTGTATTTATGTTGTTTTATCCTATGCTTTATTAAATTGTGTTTATGTTGTTTTATCCTATGCTTTATTAAATTGTATTTATGTTGTTTTAACCCATGTTTTATTAAATTGTATTTATGTTGTTTTATCCTATGCTTTATTAAATTGTATTTATGTTGTTTTATCCTATGCTTTATTAAATTGTATTTATGTTGTTTTAACCCATGCTTCATTAAATTGTATTTATGTTGTTTTATCTTATGCTTTATTAAATTGTATTTATGTTATTTTATCCTATGCTTTATTAAATTGTATTTATGTTGTTTTATCCTATGCTTAATTAAATTGTATTTATGTTGTTTTATCCTAAGCTTTATTAAATTGTATTTATGTTGTTTTATCGTATGCTTTATTAAATTGCATTTATGTTGTTTTATCCTATGCTTTATTAAATTGTGTTGATTTTGTTTTATCCTATGCTTTATTAAATTGTATTTATGTTGTTTTAACCCATGTTTTATTAAATTGTATTTATGTTGTTTTATCCTATGCTTTATTAAATTGAATATATGTTGTTTTATCCTATGCTTTATTAAATTGTATTTATCTTGTTTTGTCCTATGCTTTATTAAATTGTATTTATCTTGTTTTAACCTATGCTTTATTAAATTGTATTCATGTTGTTTTATCCTATGCTTTATTAAATTGTATTTATGTTGTTTTATCCTATGCTTTATTAAATTGTATTTATGTTGTTTTATCCTATGCTTTATTAAATTGTATATATGTTGTTTTAACCTATGCTTTATTAAATTGTATTTATGTTGTTTTAACCTATGCTTTATTAAATTGTATTTATGTTGTTTTATCCTATGCTTTATTAAATTGTATTCATGTTGCTTTAACCTTTGCTTTATTAAATTGTATTTATGTTGTTTTATGCTATGCTTTATTAAATTGTATTTATGTTGTTTTATCGTATGCTTTATTAAATTGTATTATGTTGTTTTATCGTATGCTTTATTAAATTGTATATATGTTGTTTTATTCTATGATTTATTAAATTGTGTTTATGTTGTTTTATCCTATGCTTTATTAAATTGTATTTATGTCGTGTTAACCCATGCTTTATTAAATTGTATTTATGTGGTCTTATCCTATGATTTATTAAATTGTATTTATGTTGTTTTATCCTATGCTTTATTAAATTGTATTTATGTTGTTTTATCCTATGCTTTATTAAATTGTATTTATCTTGTTTTGTCCTATGCTTTATTAAATTGTGTTTATGTTGTTTTATCCTATGCTTTATGAAATTGTATTTATGTTGTTTTATCCTATGCTTTATGAAATTGTATTTATGTTGTTTTATCCTATGCTTTATGAAATTGTATTTATGTTGTTTTATCCTATGCTTTATGAAATTGTATTTATGTTGTTTTATCCTATGCTTTATTAAATTGTATTTATGTTGTTTTATCGTATGCTTTATTAAAGTGCATTTATGTTGTTTTATCCTATGCTTTACTAAATTGTATTTATGTTGTTTTATCCTATGCTTTATTAAATTGTATTTATGTTGTTTTATCCTATGCTTAATTAAATTGTATTCATGTTGTTTTATGCTATGCTTTATTAAATTGTATTTATGTTGTTTTATCCTATGCTTTATTAAAATGGGTTTATTTTGTTTTATCCTATGCTTTATTAAATTGGGTTTATTTTGTTTTATCCTATGCTTTATTAAATTGTATTTATGTTGTTTTAACCCATGTTTTATTAAATTGTATTTATGTTGTTTTATCCTATGCTTTGTTAAATTGTATATATGTTGTTTTATCCTATGCTTTATTAAATTGTATTTATCTTGTTTTGTCCTATGCTTTATTAAATTGTATTTATGTTATTTTAACCTATGCTTTATTAAATTGTATTTATGTTGTTTTATCCTATGCTTTATTAAATTGTATTTATGTTGTTTTATCCTATGCTTTATTAAATTGTTTTTATGTTGTTTTATCCTATGCTTTATTAAATTGTATTTATGTTGTTTTAACCTATGCTTTATTAAATTGTATTTATGTTGTTTTAACCTATGCTTTATTAAATTGTATTTATGTTGTTTTATCCTATGCTTTATTAAATTGTATTTATGTTGTTTTATCCTATGCTTTATTAAATTGTATTTATGTTGTTTTATCCTATGCTTTATTAAATTGTATTTATGTTGTTTTATCCTATGCTTTATTAAATTGTATTATGTTGTTTTATCATATGCTTTATTAAATTGTATTTATGTTGTTTTATCCTATGCTTTATTAAATTGTGTTTATGTTGTTTTATCCTATGCTTTATTAAATTGTATTAATGTTGTTTTAACCCATGCTTTATTAAATTGTATTTATGTTGTTTTATCCTATGCTTTATTAAATTGTATTTATGTTGTTTTAACCTATGCTTTATTAAATTGTATTTATGTTGTTTTAACCTATGCTTTATTAAATTGTATTTATGTTGTTTTATCCTATGCTTTATTAAATTGTATTTATGTTGCTTTAACCTTTGCTTTATTAAATTGTATTTATGTTGTTTTATCCTATGCTTTATTAAATTGTATTTATGTTGTTTTATCGTATGCTTTATTAAATTGTATTATGTTGTTTTATCGTATGCTTTATTAAATTGTATATATGTTGTTTTATCCTATGATTTATTAAATTGTGTTTATGTTGTTTTATCCTATGCTTTATTAAATTGTATTTATGTCGTGTTAACCCATGCTTTATTAAATTGTATTTATGTGGTTTTATCCTATGCTTTATTAAATTGTATTTATGTTGTTTTATCCTATGCTTTATTAAATTGTATTTATGTTGTTTTATCCTATGCTTTATTAAATTGTATTTATGTTGTTTTGTCCTATGCTTTATTAAATTGTATTTATGTTGTTTTAACCCATGCTTTATTAAATTGTATTTATGTTGTTTTATCCTATGTTTTATTAAATTGTATTTATGATGTTTTATCCTATGCTTTATTAAATTGTATTTATGTTGTTTTATCCTATGCTTTATTAAATTGTACTTATGTTGTTTTATCCTATGCTTTATTAAATTGTATTTATGTTGCTTTATCCTATGCTTTATTAAACTGCATTTGTGTTGTTTTATGGTATGCTTTGTTAAATTGTATTCATGTTGTTTTATCCTACGTTTTATTAAATTGTATTTATGTTGTTTTATCCTATGCTTTATTAAATTGTATTTATGTTGTTTTATCCTATGCTTTATTAAATTGTATTTATGTTGTTTTATCCTATGCTTTATTAAATTGTATTAATGTTGTTTTATCCTATGCTTTATTAAATTGTGTTTATGTTCTTTTATCGTATGCTTTATTAAATTGTATTTATGTTGTTTTAACCCATGTTTTATTAAATTGTATTTATGTTGTTTTATCCTATGCTTTAGTAAATTGTATATATGTTGTTTTATCCTATGCTTTATTAAATTGTATTTATCTTGTTTTGTTCTATGCTTTATTAAATTGTATTTATGTTGTTTTAACCCATGCTTCATTAAATTGTAATTATGTTGTTTTAACCCATGCTTCATTAAATTGTATTTATGTTGTTTTATCTTATGCTTTATTAAATTGTATTTATGTTGTTTTATCCTATGCTTTATTAAATTGTATTTATGTTGTTTTATCCTATGCTTTATTAAATTGTATTTATGTTGTTTTAACCTATGCTTTATTAAATTGTATTTATGTTGTTTTAACCTATGCTTTATTAAATTGTATTTATGTTTTTTTATCCTATGCTTTATTAAATTGGATTTATGTTGCTTTAACCTTTGCTTTATTAAATTGTATTTATGTTGTTTTATCCTATGCTTTATTAAATTGTATTTATGTTGTTTTATCGTATGCTTTATTAAATTGTATTATGTTGTTTTATCGTATGCTTTATTAAATTGTATATATGTTGTTTTATCCTATGATTTATTAAATTGTGTTTATTTTGTTTTATCCTAAGCTTTATTAAATTGTATTTATGTTGTTTTAACCCATGTTTTATTAAATTGTATTTATGTTGTTTTATCCTATGCTTTATTAAATTGTATATATGTTGTTTTATCCTATGCTTTATTAAATTGTATTTATCTTGTTTTGTCCTATGCTTTATTAAATTGTATTTATGTTGTTTTAACCTATGCTTTATTAAATTGTATTTATGTTGTTTTATCCTATGCTTTATTAAATTGTATTTATGTTGTTTTATCCTATGCTTTATTAAATTGTGTTTATTTTGTTTTATCCTAAGCTTTATTAAATTGTATTTATGTTGTTTTAACCCATGTTTTATTAAATTGTATTTATGTTGTTTTATCCTATGCTTTATTAAATTGTATATATGTTGTTTTATCCTATGCTTTATTAAATTGTATTTATCTTGTTTTGTCCTATGCTTTATTAAATTGTATTATGTTGTTTTATCGTATGCTTTATTAAATTGTATTTATGTTGTTTTATCCTATGCTTTGTTAAATTGTGTTTATGTTGTTTTATCCTATGCTTTATTAAATTGTATTAATGTTGTTTTAACCCATGCTTTATTAAATTGTATTTATGTGGTTTTATCCTATGCTTTATTAAATTGTATTTATGTTGTTTTATCCTATGCTTTATTAAATTGTATTTATCTTGTTTTATCCTATGCTTTATTAAATTGTATTTATGTTGTTTTAACCCATGCTTTATTAAATTGTATTTATGTGGTTTTATCCTATGCTTTATTAAATTGTATTTATGTTGTTTTATCCTATGCTTTATTAAATTGTATTTATGTTGTTTTATCCTATGCTTTATTAAATTGTATTTATGTTGTTTTATCCTATGCTTTATGAAATTGTATTTATGTTGTTTTATCCTATGCTTTATTAAATTGCATTTATGTTGTTTTATCCTATGCTTTATTAAATTGTATTTATGTTGTTTTATCGTATGCTTTATTAAAGTGCATTTATGTTGTTTTATCCTATGCTTTATTAAATTGTATTTATGTTGTTTTATCCTATGCTTTATTAAATTGTATTTATGTTGTTTTATCCTATGCTTAATTAAATTGTATTTATGTTGTTTTATCCCATGCTTTATTAAATTGTATTTATGTTGTTTTATCGTATGCTTTATTAAATTGTATTTATGTTGTTTTATCCTATGCTTTATTAAATTGTGTTTATTTTGTTTTATCCTATGCTTTATTAAATTGTATTTATGTTGTTTTGACCCATGTTTTATTAAATTGTATTTATGTTGTTTTATCCTATGCTTTATTAAATTGTATATATGTTATTTTATCCTATGCTTTATTAAATTGTATTTATCTTGTTTTGTCCTATGCTTTATTAAATTGTATTTCTGTTGTTGTAACCTATGCTTTATTAAATTGTATTTATGTTGTTTTATCCTATGCTTTATTAAATTGTATTTATGTTGTTTTATCCTATGCTTTATTAAATTGTATTTATGTTGTTTTATCCTATGCTTTATTAAATTGTATTATGTTGTTTTATCGTATGCTTTATTAAATTGTATTTATGTTGTTTTATCCTATGCTTTATTAAATTGTGTTTATGTTGTTTTATCCTATGCTTTATTAAATTGTATTTATGTTGTTTTATCCTATGCTTTATTAAATTGTGTTTATGTTGTTTTATCCTATGCTTTATTAAATTGTATTAATGTTGTTTTAACCCATGCTTTATTAAATTGTATTTATGTGGTTTTATCCTATGCTTTATTAAATTGTATTTATGTTGTTTTATCCTATGCTTTATTAAATTGTATTTATGTTGTTTTATCGTATGCTTTATTAAACTGCATTTATGTTGTTTTATCCTATGCTTTATTAAACTGCATTTATGTTGTTTTATCCTATGCTTTATTAAATTGTATTTATGTTGTTTTATCCTATGCTTTATTAAATTGTATTTATGTTGTTTTATCCTATGCTTTATTCAATTGTATTTATGTTGATTTATCCTATGCTTTATTAAATTGTATTATGTTGTTTTATTGTATGCTTTATTAAATTGTATTTATGTTGTTTTATCCTATGCTTTATTAAATTGTGTTTATGTTGTTTTATCCTATGCTTTATTAAATTGTATTAATGTCGTTTTAACCCATGCTTTATTAAATTGTATTTATGTGGTTTTATCCTATGCTTTATTAAATTGTATTTATGTTGTTTTATCCTATGCTTTATTAAATTGTATTTATGTTGTTTTATCGTATGCTTTATTAAACTGCATTTATGTTGTTTTATCCTATGCTTTATTAAACTGCATTTATGTTGTTTTTTCCTATGCTTTATTAAATTGTATCTATGTTGTTTTATCCTATGCTTTATTAAACTGCATTTATGTTGTTTTATCCTATGCTTTGTTAAATTGTATTTATGTTGTTTTATCCTATGCTTTATTAAATTGTATTTATGTTGTTTTAACCCATGCTTTATTAAATTGTATTTATGCGGTTTTATCCTATGCTTTATTAAATTGTATTTATGTTGTTTTATCCTATGCTTTATTAAATTGTATTTATGTTGTTTTATCCTATGCTTTATTCAATTGTATTTATGTTGTTTTATCCTATGCTTTATTAAATTGTATTTATGTTGTTTTAACCCATGCTTTATTAAATTGTATTTATGTGGTTTTATCCTATGCTTTATTAAATTGTATTTATGTTGTTTTATCCTATGCTTTATTAAATTGTATTTATGTTGTTTTATCCTATGCTTTATTAAATTGTATTTATGTTGTTTTATCCTATGCTTTATTAAATTGTATTTATGTTGTTTTATCCTATGCTTTATTAAATTGTATTATGTTGTTTTATCGTATGCTTTATTAAATTGTATTTATGTTGTTTTATCCTATGCTTTATTAAATTGTGTTTATGTTGTTTTATCCTATGCTTTATTAAATTGTATTAATGTTGTTTTAACCCATGCTTTATTAAATTGTATTTATGTGGTTTTATCCTCTGCTTTATTAAATTGTATTTATGTTGTTTTATCCTATGCTTTATTAAATTGTATTTATGTTGTTTTATCGTATGCTTTATTAAACAGCATTTATGTTGTTTTATCCTATGCTTTATTAAACTGCATTTATGTTGTTTTATCCTATGCTTTATTAAATTGTATTTATGTTGTTTTATCCTATGCTTTATTCAATTGTATTTATGTTGTTTTATCCTATGCTTTATTCAATTGTATTTATGTTGATTTATCCTATGCTTTATTAAATTGTATTATGTTGTTTTATCGTATGCTTTATTAAATTGTATTTATGTTGTTTTATCCTATGCTTTATTAAATTGTGTTTATGTTGTTTTATCCTATGCTTTATTAAATTGTATTAATGTTGTTTTAACCCATGCTTTATTAAATTGTATTTATGTGGTTTTATCCTATGCTTTATTAAATTGTATTTATGTTGTTTTATCCTATGTTTTATTAAATTGTATTTATGTTGTTTTATCCTATGCTTTATTAAATTGTATTTATGTTGTTTTAACCCATGCTTTATTAAATTGTATTTATGCGGTTTTATCCTATGCTTTATTAAATTGTATTTATGTTGTTTTATCCTATGCTTTATTAAATTGTATTTATGTTGTTTTATCCTATGCTTTATTAAATTGTATTTATGTTGTTTTATCCTATGCTTTATGAAATTGTATTTATGTTGTTTTATCCTATGCTTTATTAAATTGTATTTATGTTGTTTTATCCTATGCTTTATTAAATTGTATTTATGTGGTTTTATCCTATGCTTTATTAAATTGTATTTATGTTGTTTTATCCTATGCTTTATTAAATTGTATTCATGTGGTTTTATCCTATGCTTTATTAAATTGTATTTATGTTGTTTTATCCTATGCTTTATTAAATTGTATTTATGTTGTTTTATCCTATGCTTTAATAAATTGTATTTATGTTGTTTTGTCCTATGCTTTATTAAATTGTATTTATGTTGTTTTAACCCATGCTTTATTAAATTGTATTTATGTTGTTTTATCCTGTGCTTTATTAAATTGTATTTATGTTGTTTTATCCTATGCTTTATTAAATTGTATTTATGTTGTTTTTTCCTATGCTTTATTAAATTGTATTTATTTTGTTTTATCCTATGCTTTAATAAATTGTATTTATGTTGTTTTGTCCTCTGCTTTATTAAATTGTATTTATGTTATTTTAACCCATGCTTTATTAAATTGTATTTATGTTGTTTTGTCCTATGCTTTATTAAATTGTACTTATGTTGTTTTATCCTATGCTTTATTAAATTGTATTTATGTTGTTTTATCCTATGCTTTATTAAATTGTATTTATGTTGTTTTATCCTATGCTTTATTAAAATGTATTTATGTTGTTTTATCCTATGCTTTATTAAATTGTATTTATGTTGTTTTATCCTATGCTTTATTAAACTCTATTTATGTTGTTTAATCATATTCTTTATTAAATTGTATTTATGTTGTTTAATCCTATGCTTTACTAAATTGTGTTTATGTTTTTTTATCCTATGCTTTATTAAATTGTATTTATGTTGTTTTATCCTATGCTTTATTAAATTGTATTTATGTTGTTTTATCCTATGCTTTATGAAATTGTATTTTTGTTGTTTTATCCTATGCTTTATTAAATTGTATTTATGTTGTTTTATCCTATGCTTTATTAAATTGTATTTATGTTGTTTTATCCTATGCTTTATTAAATTGTATTTATGTTGTTTTATCCTATGCTTTATTAAATTGTATTTATGTTGTTTTATCCTATGCTTTATTAAATTGTATTTATGTTGTTTTATCCTATGCTTTATTAAATTGTGTTTATGTTGTTTTATCGTATGCTTTATTAAATTGTATTAATGTTGTTTTAACCCATGCTTTATTAAATTGTATTTATGTTGTTTTATCCTATGCTTTATTAAATTGTATTTATCTTGTTTTATCCTATGCTTTATTAAATTGTATTTATGTTGTTTTAACCCATGCTTTATTAAATTGTATTTATGTGCTTTTATCCTATGCTTTATTAAATTGTATTTATGTTGTTTTATCCTATGCTTTATTAAATTGTATTTATGTTGTTTTATCCTATGCTTTATTAAATTGTATTTATGTTGTTTTATCCTATGCTTTATGAAATTGTATTTATGTTGTTTTATCCTATGCTTTATTAAATTGCATTTATGTTGTTTTATCCTATGCTTTATTAAATTGTATTTATGTTGTTTTATCGTATGCTTTATTAAAGTGCATTTATGTTGTTTTATCCTATGCTTTATTAAATTGTATTTATGTTGTTTTATCCTATGCTTTATTAAATTGTATTTATGTTGTTTTATCCTATGCTTAATTAAATTGTATTTATGTTGTTTTATCCCATGCTTTATTAAATTGTATTTATGTTGTTTTATCGTATGCTTTATTAAATTGTATTTATGTTGTTTTATCCTATGCTTTATTAAATTGTGTTTATTTTGTTTTATCCTATGCTTTATTAAATTGTATTTATGTTGTTTTAACCCATGTTTTATTAAATTGTATTTATGTTGTTTTATCCTATGCTTTATTAAATTGTATATATGTTATTTTATCCTATGCTTTATTAAATTGTATTTATCTTGTTTTATCCTATGCTTTATTAAATTGTATTTATGTTGTTTTAACCCATGCTTTATTAAATTGTATTTATGTGCTTTTATCCTATGCTTTATTAAATTGTATTTATGTTGTTTTATCCTATGCTTTATTAAATTGTATTTATGTTGTTTTATCCTATGCTTTATTAAATTGTATTTATGTTGTTTTATCCTATGCTTTATTAAATTGTATTTATGTTGTTGTAACCTATGCTTTATTAAATTGTATTTATGTTGTTTTATCCTATGCTTTATTAAATTGTATTTATGTTGTTTTATCCTATGCTTTATTAAATTGTGTTTATGTTGTTTTATCCTATGCTTTATTAAATTGTATTTATGTTGTTTTATCCTATGCTTTATTAAATTGTATTTATCTTGTTTTATCCTATGCTTTATGAAATTGTATTTATGTTGTTTTATCCTATGCTTTATTAAATTGTATTTATGTTGTTTTATCCTATGCTTTATTAAATTGTATTTATGTTGTTTTATCGTATGCTTTATTAAAGTGCATTTAGGTTGTTTTATCCTATGCTTTATTAAATTGTATTTATGTTGCTTTATCCTATGCTTTATTAAATTGTATTTATGTTGTTTTATCCTATGCTTAATTAAATTGTATTCATGTTGTTTTATCCTATGCTTTATTAAATTGTATTTATGTTGTTTTATCCTATGCTTTATTAAATTGTATTTATGTTGTTTTATCCTATGCTTTATTAAATTGTATTTATGTTGTTTTATCCTATGCTTTATTAAATTGTATTTATGTTGTTTTATCCTATGCTTTATTAAATTGTATTTATGTTGTTTTATCGTATGCTTTATTAAAGTGCATTTAGGTTGTTTTATCCTATGCTTTATTAAATTGTATTTATGTTGCTTTATCCTATGCTTTATTAAATTGTATTTATGTTGTTTTATCCTATGCTTAATTAAATTGTATTCATGTTGTTTTATCCTATGCTTTATTAAATTGTATTTATGTTGTTTTATCCTATGCTTTATTAAATTGTATTTATGTTGTTTTATCCTATGCTTTATTAAATTGGGTTTATTTTGTTTTATCCTATGCTTTATTAAATTGCATTTATCTTGTTTTGTCCTATGCTTTATTAAATTGTATTTATGTTATTTTAACCTATGCTTTATTAAATTGTATTTATGTTGTTTTATCCTATGCTTTATTAAATTGTATTTATGTTGTTTTATCCTATGCTTTATTAAATTGTATTTATGTTGTTTTATCCTATGCTTTACTAAATTGTATTTATGTTGTTTTAACCTATGCTTTATTAAATTGTATTTATGTTGTTTTCACCTATGCTTTATTAAATTGTATTTATGTTGTTTTATCCTATGCTTTATTAAATTGTATTTATGTTGTTTTATCCTATGCTTTATTAAATTGTATTATGTTGTTTTATCGTATGCTTTATTAAATTGTATTATGTTGTTTTATCGTATGCTTTATTAAATTGTATTTATGTTGTTTTATCCTATGCTTTATTAAATTGTGTTTATGTTGTTTTATCCTATGCTTTATTAAATTGGGTTTATTTTGTTTTATCCTATGCTTTATTAAATTGCATTTATCTTGTTTTGTCCTATGCTTTATTAAATTGTATTTATGTTATTTTAACCTATGCTTTATTAAATTGTATTTATGTTGTTTTATCCTATGCTTTATTAAATTGTATTTATGTTGTTTTATCCTATGCTTTATTAAATTGTATTAATGTTGTTTTAACCCATGCTTTATTAAATTTTATTTATGTGGTTTTATCATATGCTTTATTAAATTGTATTTATGTTGTTTTATCCTATGCTTTATTAAATTGTATTTATGTTGTTTTATCCTATGCTTTATTAAATTGTATTTATGTTGTTTTATCCTATGCTTTATTAAATTGTATTATGTTGTTTTATCGTATGCTTTATTAAATTGTATTATGTTGTTTTATCGTATGCTTTATTAAATTGTATTTATGTTGTTTTATCCTATGCTTTATTAAATTGTGTTTATGTTGTTTTATCGTATGCTTTATTAAATTGTATTAATGTTGTTTTAACCCATGCTTTATTAAATTGTATTTTTGTGGTTTTATCCTATGCTTTATTAAATTGTATTTATGTTGTTTTATCCTATGATTTATTAAATTGTATTTATGTTGTTTTATCCTATGCTTTATTAAACTCCATTTATGTTGTTTTTTCCTATGCTTTATTAAATTGTATCTATGTTGTTTTATCCTATGCTTTATTAAACTGCATTTATGTTGTTTTATCCTATGCTTTGTTAAATTGTATTTATGTTGTTTTATCCTATGCTTTATTAAATTGTATTTATGTTGTTTTAACCCATGCTTTATTAAATTGTATTTATGCGGTTTTATCCTATGCTTTATTAAATTGTATTTATGTTGTTTTATCCTATGCTTTATTAAATTGTATTTATGTTGTTTTATCCTATGCTTTATTCAATTGTATTTATGTTGTTTTATCCTATGCTTTATTAAATTGTATTTATGTTGTTTTAACCCATGCTTTATTAAATTGTATTTATGTGGTTTTATCCTATGCTTTATTAAATTGTATTTATGTTGTTTTATCCTATGCTTTATTAAATTGTATTTATGTTGTTTTATCCTATGCTTTATTAAATTGTATTTATGTTGTTTTATCCTATGCTTTATTAAATTGTATTTATGTTGTTTTATCCTATGCTTTATTAAATTGTATTATGTTGTTTTATCGTATGCTTTATTAAATTGTATTTATGTTGTTTTATCCTATGCTTTATTAAATTGTGTTTATGTTGTTTTATCCTATGCTTTATTAAATTGTATTAATGTTGTTTTAACCCATGCTTTATTAAATTGTATTTATGTGGTTTTATCCTCTGCTTTATTAAATTGTATTTATGTTGTTTTATCCTATGCTTTATTAAATTGTATTTATGTTGTTTTATCGTATGCTTTATTAAACAGCATTTATGTTGTTTTATCCTATGCTTTATTAAACTGCATTTATGTTGTTTTATCCTATGCTTTATTAAATTGTATTTATGTTGTTTTATCCTATGCTTTATTCAATTGTATTTATGTTGTTTTATCCTATGCTTTATTCAATTGTATTTATGTTGATTTATCCTATGCTTTATTAAATTGTATTATGTTGTTTTATCGTATGCTTTATTAAATTGTATTTATGTTGTTTTATCCTATGCTTTATTAAATTGTGTTTATGTTGTTTTATCCTATGCTTTATTAAATTGTATTAATGTTGTTTTAACCCATGCTTTATTAAATTGTATTTATGTGGTTTTATCCTATGCTTTATTAAATTGTATTTATGTTGTTTTATCCTATGTTTTATTAAATTGTATTTATGTTGTTTTATCCTATGCTTTATTAAATTGTATTTATGTTGTTTTAACCCATGCTTTATTAAATTGTATTTATGCGGTTTTATCCTATGCTTTATTAAATTGTATTTATGTTGTTTTATCCTATGCTTTATTAAATTGTATTTATGTTGTTTTATCCTATGCTTTATTAAATTGTATTTATGTTGTTTTATCCTATGCTTTATGAAATTGTATTTATGTTGTTTTATCCTATGCTTTATTAAATTGTATTTATGTTGTTTTATCCTATGCTTTATTAAATTGTATTTATGTGGTTTTATCCTATGCTTTATTAAATTGTATTTATGTTGTTTTATCCTATGCTTTATTAAATTGTATTCATGTGGTTTTATCCTATGCTTTATTAAATTGTATTTATGTTGTTTTATCCTATGCTTTATTAAATTGTATTTATGTTGTTTTATCCTATGCTTTAATAAATTGTATTTATGTTGTTTTGTCCTATGCTTTATTAAATTGTATTTATGTTGTTTTAACCCATGCTTTATTAAATTGTATTTATGTTGTTTTATCCTGTGCTTTATTAAATTGTATTTATGTTGTTTTATCCTATGCTTTATTAAATTGTATTTATGTTGTTTTTTCCTATGCTTTATTAAATTGTATTTATTTTGTTTTATCCTATGCTTTAATAAATTGTATTTATGTTGTTTTGTCCTCTGCTTTATTAAATTGTATTTATGTTATTTTAACCCATGCTTTATTAAATTGTATTTATGTTGTTTTGTCCTATGCTTTATTAAATTGTACTTATGTTGTTTTATCCTATGCTTTATTAAATTGTATTTATGTTGTTTTATCCTATGCTTTATTAAATTGTATTTATGTTGTTTTATCCTATGCTTTATTAAAATGTATTTATGTTGTTTTATCCTATGCTTTATTAAATTGTATTTATGTTGTTTTATCCTATGCTTTATTAAACTCTATTTATGTTGTTTAATCATATTCTTTATTAAATTGTATTTATGTTGTTTAATCCTATGCTTTACTAAATTGTGTTTATGTTTTTTTATCCTATGCTTTATTAAATTGTATTTATGTTGTTTTATCCTATGCTTTATTAAATTGTATTTATGTTGTTTTATCCTATGCTTTATGAAATAGTATTTTTGTTGTTTTATCCTATGCTTTATTAAATTGTATTTATGTTGTTTTATCCTATGCTTTATTAAATTGTATTTATGTTGTTTTATCCTATGCTTTATTAAATTGTATTTATGTTGTTTTATCCTATGCTTTATTAAATTGTATTTATGTTGTTTTATCCTATGCTTTATTAAATTGTATTTATGTTGTTTTATCCTATGCTTTATTAAATTGTGTTTATGTTGTTTTATCGTATGCTTTATTAAATTGTATTAATGTTGTTTTAACCCATGCTTTATTAAATTGTATTTATGTTGTTTTATCCTATGCTTTATTAAATTGTATTTATCTTGTTTTATCCTATGCTTTATTAAATTGTATTTATGTTGTTTTAACCCATGCTTTATTAAATTGTATTTATGTGCTTTTATCCTATGCTTTATTAAATTGTATTTATGTTGTTTTATCCTATGCTTTATTAAATTGTATTTATGTTGTTTTATCCTATGCTTTATTAAATTGTATTTATGTTGTTTTATCCTATGCTTTATGAAATTGTATTTATGTTGTTTTATCCTATGCTTTATTAAATTGCATTTATGTTGTTTTATCCTATGCTTTATTAAATTGTATTTATGTTGTTTTATCGTATGCTTTATTAAAGTGCATTTATGTTGTTTTATCCTATGCTTTATTAAATTGTATTTATGTTGTTTTATCCTATGCTTTATTAAATTGTATTTATGTTGTTTTATCCTATGCTTAATTAAATTGTATTTATGTTGTTTTATCCCATGCTTTATTAAATTGTATTTATGTTGTTTTATCGTATGCTTTATTAAATTGTATTTATGTTGTTTTATCCTATGCTTTATTAAATTGTGTTTATTTTGTTTTATCCTATGCTTTATTAAATTGTATTTATGTTGTTTTAACCCATGTTTTATTAAATTGTATTTATGTTGTTTTATCCTATGCTTTATTAAATTGTATATATGTTATTTTATCCTATGCTTTATTAAATTGTATTTATCTTGTTTTATCCTATGCTTTATTAAATTGTATTTATGTTGTTTTAACCCATGCTTTATTAAATTGTATTTATGTGCTTTTATCCTATGCTTTATTAAATTGTATTTATGTTGTTTTATCCTATGCTTTATTAAATTGTATTTATGTTGTTTTATCCTATGCTTTATTAAATTGTATTTATGTTGTTTTATCCTATGCTTTATTAAATTGTATTTATGTTGTTGTAACCTATGCTTTATTAAATTGTATTTATGTTGTTTTATCCTATGCTTTATTAAATTGTATTTATGTTGTTTTATCCTATGCTTTATTAAATTGTGTTTATGTTGTTTTATCCTATGCTTTATTAAATTGTATTTATGTTGTTTTATCCTATGCTTTATTAAATTGTATTTATCTTGTTTTATCCTATGCTTTATGAAATTGTATTTATGTTGTTTTATCCTATGCTTTATTAAATTGTATTTATGTTGTTTTATCCTATGCTTTATTAAATTGTATTTATGTTGTTTTATCGTATGCTTTATTAAAGTGCATTTAGGTTGTTTTATCCTATGCTTTATTAAATTGTATTTATGTTGCTTTATCCTATGCTTTATTAAATTGTATTTATGTTGTTTTATCCTATGCTTAATTAAATTGTATTCATGTTGTTTTATCCTATGCTTTATTAAATTGTATTTATGTTGTTTTATCCTATGCTTTATTAAATTGTATTTATGTTGTTTTATCCTATGCTTTATTAAATTGTATTTATGTTGTTTTATCCTATGCTTTATTAAATTGTATTTATGTTGTTTTATCCTATGCTTTATTAAATTGTATTTATGTTGTTTTATCCTATGCTTTATTAAAGTGCATTTAGGTTGTTTTATCCTATGCTTTATTAAATTGTATTTATGTTGCTTTATCCTATGCTTTATTAAATTGTATTTATGTTGTTTTATCCTATGCTTAATTAAATTGTATTCATGTTGTTTTATCCTATGCTTTATTAAATTGTATTTATGTTGTTTTATCCTATGCTTTATTAAATTGTATTTATGTTGTTTTATCCTATGCTTTATTAAATTGGGTTTATTTTGTTTTATCCTATGCTTTATTAAATTGCATTTATCTTGTTTTGTCCTATGCTTTATTAAATTGTATTTATGTTATTTTAACCTATGCTTTATTAAATTGTATTTATGTTGTTTTATCCTATGCTTTATTAAATTGTATTTATGTTGTTTTATCCTATGCTTTATTAAATTGTATTTATGTTGTTTTATCCTATGCTTTACTAAATTGTATTTATGTTGTTTTAACCTATGCTTTATTAAATTGTATTTATGTTGTTTTCACCTATGCTTTATTAAATTGTATTTATGTTGTTTTATCCTATGCTTTATTAAATTGTATTTATGTTGTTTTATCCTATGCTTTATTAAATTGTATTATGTTGTTTTATCGTATGCTTTATTAAATTGTATTATGTTGTTTTATCGTATGCTTTATTAAATTGTATTTATGTTGTTTTATCCTATGCTTTATTAAATTGTGTTTATGTTGTTTTATCCTATGCTTTATTAAATTGGGTTTATTTTGTTTTATCCTATGCTTTATTAAATTGCATTTATCTTGTTTTGTCCTATGCTTTATTAAATTGTATTTATGTTATTTTAACCTATGCTTTATTAAATTGTATTTATGTTGTTTTATCCTATGCTTTATTAAATTGTATTTATGTTGTTTTATCCTATGCTTTATTAAATTGTATTAATGTTGTTTTAACCCATGCTTTATTAAATTTTATTTATGTGGTTTTATCATATGCTTTATTAAATTGTATTTATGTTGTTTTATCCTATGCTTTATTAAATTGTATTTATGTTGTTTTATCCTATGCTTTATTAAATTGTATTTATGTTGTTTTATCCTATGCTTTATTAAATTGTATTATGTTGTTTTATCGTATGCTTTATTAAATTGTATTATGTTGTTTTATCGTATGCTTTATTAAATTGTATTTATGTTGTTTTATCCTATGCTTTATTAAATTGTGTTTATGTTGTTTTATCGTATGCTTTATTAAATTGTATTAATGTTGTTTTAACCCATGCTTTATTAAATTGTATTTTTGTGGTTTTATCCTATGCTTTATTAAATTGTATTTATGTTGTTTTATCCTATGATTTATTAAATTGTATTTATGTTGTTTTATCGTATGCTTTATTAAACTGCATTTATGTTGTTTTATCCTATGCTTTATTAAACTGCATTTATGTTGTTTTATCCTATGTTTTATTAAATTGTATTTATGTTGTTTTATCCTATGCTTTATTAAATTGTATTTATGTTGTTTTATCCTATGCTTTATTAAATTGTATTTATGTTGTTTTATCCTATGCTTTATTAAATTGTATTATGTTGTTTTATCGTATGCTTTATTAAATTGTATTTATGTTGTTTTATCCTATGCTTTATTAAATTGTGTTTATGTTGTTTTATCCTATGCTTTATTAAATTGTATTAATGTTGTTTTAACCCATGCTTTATTAAATTGTATTTATGTGGTTTTATCCTATGCTTTATTAAATTGTATTTATGTTGTTTTATCCTATGCTTTATTAAATTGTATTTATCTTGTTTTATCCTGTGCTTTATTAAATTGTATTTATGTTGTTTTAACCCATGCTTTATTAAATTGTATTTATGTTTCTTTATCCTATGCTTTATTAAATTGTATTTATGTTGTTTTATCCTATGCTTTATTAAATTGTATTTATGTTGTTTTATCCTATGCTTTATTAAATTGTATTTATGTTGTTTTATCCTATGCTTTATTAAATTGTATTTATGTTGTTTTATCCTATGCTTTATTAAATTGTATTTATGTTGTTTTATCCTATGCTTTATTAAATTGTGTTTATGTTGTTTTATCCTATGCTTTATTAAATTGTATTTATGTTGTTTTATCCTATGCTTTATGAAATTGTATTTATGTTGTTTTATCCTATGCTTTATTAAATTGTATTTATGTTGTTTTATCCTATGCTTTATTAAATTGTATTTATGTTGTTTTATCGTATGCTTTATTAAAGTGCATTTATGTTGTTTTATCCTATGCTTTATTAAATTGTATTTATGTTGTTTTATCGTATGCTTTATTAAATTGTATTTATGTTGTTTTATCCTATGCTCTATTAAATTGTGTTTATTTTGTTTTATCCTATGCTTTATTAAATTGTATTTATGTTGTTTTAAACCATGTTTTATTAAATTGTATTTATGTTGTTTTATCCTATGCTTTATTAAATTGTATATATGTTGTTTTATCCTATGCTTTATTAAATTGTATTTATCTTGTTTTGTCCTATGCTTTATTAAATTGTATTTATGTTCTTTTAACCTATGCTTTATTAAATTGTATTTATGTTGTTTTATCCTATGCTTTATTAAATTGTATTTATGTTGTTTTATCCTATGCTTTATTAAATTGTATTTATGTTGTTTTATCCTATGCTTTATTAAATTGTATTTATGTTGTTTTATCCTATGCTTTATTAAATTGTATTTATGTTGTTTTATCCTATGCTTTATTAAATTGTATTTATGTTGTTTTATCCTATGCTTTATTAAATTGTATTATGTTGTTTTATCGTATGCTTTATTAAATTGTATTTATGTTGTTTTATCCTATGCTTTATTAAATTGTGTTTATGTTGTTTTATCCTATGCTTTATTAAATTGTATTAATGTTGTTTTAATCCATGCTTTATTAAATTGTATTTATGTGGTTTTATCCTATGCTTTATTAAATTGTATTTATGTTGTTTTATCCTATGCTTTATTAAATTGTATTTATGTTGTTTTATCCTATGCTTTATTAAATTGTATTTATGTTGTTTTAACCCATGCTTTATTAAATTGTATTTATGTGATTTTATCCTATGCTTTATTAAATTGTATTTATGTTGTTTTATCCTATGCTTTATTAAATTGTATTTATGCTGTTTTATCCTATGCTTTAATAAATTGTATTTATGTTGTTTTATCCTATGCTTTATTAAATTGTATTTATGTTGATTTATCCTATGCTTTATTAAATTGTATTATGTTGTTTTATCGTATGCTTTATTAAATTGTATTTATGTTGTTTTATCCTATGCTTTATTAAATTGTGTTTATGTTGTTTTATCCTATGCTTTATTAAATTGTATTAATGTTGTTTTAACCCATGCTTTATTAAATTGTATTTATGTGGTTTTATCCTATGCTTTATTAAATTGTATTTATGTTGTTTTATCCTATGCTTTATTAAATTGTATTTATCTTGTTTTATCCTGTGCTTTATTAAATTGTATTTATGTTGTTTTAACCCATGCTTTATTAAATTGTATTTATGTTTCTTTATCCTATGCTTTATTAAATTTATTTATGTTGTTTTATCCTATGCTTTATTAAATTGTATTTATGTTGTTTTATCCTATGCTTTATTAAATTGTATTTATGTTGTTTTATCCTATGCTTTATTAAATTGTATTTATGTTGTTTTATCCTATGCTTTATTAAATTGTATTTATGTTGTTTTATCCTATGCTTTATTAAATTGTGTTTATGTTGTTTTATCCTATGCTTTATTAAATTGTATTTATGTTGTTTTATCCTATGCTTTATGAAATTGTATTTATGTTGTTTTATCCTATGCTTTATTAAATTGTATTTATGTTGTTTTATCCTATGCTTTATTAAATTGTATTTATGTTGTTTTATCGTATGCTTTATTAAAGTGCATTTATGTTGTTTTATCCTATGCTTTATTAAATTGTATTTATGTTGTTTTATCGTATGCTTTATTAAATTGTATTTATGTTGTTTTATCCTATGCTCTATTAAATTGTGTTTATTTTGTTTTATCCTATGCTTTATTAAATTGTATTTATGTTGTTTTAAACCATGTTTTATTAAATTGTATTTATGTTGTTTTATCCTATGCTTTATTAAATTGTATATATGTTGTTTTATCCTATGCTTTATTAAATTGTATTTATCTTGTTTTGTCCTATGCTTTATTAAATTGTATTTATGTTCTTTTAACCTATGCTTTATTAAATTGTATTTATGTTGTTTTATCCTATGCTTTATTAAATTGTATTTATGTTGTTTTATCCTATGCTTTATTAAATTGTATTTATGTTGTTTTATCCTATGCTTTATTAAATTGTATTTATGTTGTTTTATCCTATGCTTTATTAAATTGTATTTATGTTGTTTTATCCTATGCTTTATTAAATTGTATTTATGTTGTTTTATCCTATGCTTTATTAAATTGTATTATGTTGTTTTATCGTATGCTTTATTAAATTGTATTTATGTTGTTTTATCCTATGCTTTATTAAATTGTGTTTATGTTGTTTTATCCTATGCTTTATTAAATTGTATTAATGTTGTTTTAATCCATGCTTTATTAAATTGTATTTATGTGGTTTTATCCTATGCTTTATTAAATTGTATTTATGTTGTTTTATCCTATGCTTTATTAAATTGTATTTATGTTGTTTTATCCTATGCTTTATTAAATTGTATTTATGTTGTTTTAACCCATGCTTTATTAAATTGTATTTATGTGATTTTATCCTATGCTTTATTAAATTGTATTTATGTTGTTTTATCCTATGCTTTATTAAATTGTATTTATGCTGTTTTATCCTATGCTTTAATAAATTGTATTTATGTTGTTTTATCCTATGCTTTATTAAATTGTATTTATGTTGATTTATCCTATGCTTTATTAAATTGTATTATGTTGTTTTATCGTATGCTTTATTAAATTGTATTTATGTTGTTTTATCCTATGCTTTATTAAATTGTGTTTATGTTGTTTTATCCTATGCTTTATTAAATTGTATTAATGTTGTTTTAACCCATGCTTTATTAAATTGTATTTATGTGGTTTATCCTATGCTTTATTAAATTGTA
This sequence comes from Phyllobates terribilis, assembly GCF_046119375.1. NCBI lineage: Eukaryota > Metazoa > Chordata > Amphibia > Anura > Dendrobatidae > Phyllobates > Phyllobates terribilis. The sequence continues at coordinate 3,204,531 of NW_027362924.1, read as the reverse complement.
TTTATGTTGTTTTATCCTATGCTTTATTAAATTGTATTTATGTTGTTTTATCCTATGCTTTATTAAATTGTATTTATGTTGTTTTAACCCATGCTTTATTAAATTGTATTTATGTGGTTTTATCCTATGCTTTATTAAATTGTATTTATGTTGTTTTATCCTATGCTTTATTAAATTGTATTTATGTTGTTTTATCCTATGCTTTATTAAATTGTATTTATGTTGTTTTATCCTATGCTTTATTAAATTGTATTATGTTGTTTTATCGTTTGCTTTATTAAGTTGTATTTATGTTGTTTTATCCTATGCTTTATTAAATTGTGTTTATGTTGTTTTATCCTATGCTTTATTAAATTGTATTTATGTTGTTTTATCCTATGCTTTATTAAATTGTATTATGTTGTTTTATCGTTTGCTTTATTAAGTTGTATTTATGTTGTTTTATCCTATGCTTTATTAAATTGTGTTTATGTTGTTTTATCCTATGCTTTATTAAATTGTATTAATGTTGTTTTAACCCATGCTTTATTAAATTGTCTTTATGTGGTTTTATCCTATGTTTTATTAAATTGTATTTATGTTGTTTTATCCTATGCTTTATTAAATTGTATTTATGTTGTTTTATCGTATGCTTTATTAAACTGCATTTATGTTGTTTTATCCTATGCTTTATTAAATTGTATTTATGTTGGTTTATCGTATGCTTTATTAAATTGTATTATGTTGTTTTATCGTATGCTTTATTAAATTGCATATATGTTGTTTTATCCTATGATTTATTAAATTGTGTTTATGTTGTTTTATCCTATGCTTTATTAAATTGTATTTATGTTGTTTTTTCCTATGCTTAATTAAATTGTATTTATGTTGTTTTATCCTATGCTTTATTAAATTGTATTCATGTTGTTTTTTCCTATGCTTAATTAAATTGTATTTATGTTGTTTTATCCTATGCTTTATTAAATTGTGTTTATTTTGTTTTATTCTATGCTTTATTAAATTGTATTTATGTTGTTTTAACCCATGTTGTATTAAATTGTATTTATGTTGTTTTATCCTATGCTTTATTAAATTGTATATATGTTGTTTTATCCTATGCTTTATTAAATTGTATTTATCTTGTTTTGTCCTATGCTTTATTAAATTGTATTTATGTTGTTTTAACCTATGCTTTATTAAATTGTATTTATGTTGTTTTATCCTATGCTTTATTAAATTGAATTTATGTTGTTTTATCCTATGCTTTATTAAATTGTGTTTATGTTGTTTTATCCTATGCTTTATTAAATTGTATTTATGTTGTTTTATCCTATGCTTTATTAAATTGTATTTATGTTGTTTTATCCTATGCTTTATGAAATTGTATTTATGTTGTTTTATCCTATGCTTTATTAAATTGTATTTATGTTGTTTTATCCTATGCTTTATTAAATTGTATTTATGTTGTTTTATCATATGCTTTATTAAAGTGCATTTATGTTGTTTTATCCTATGCTTTATTAAATTGTATTTATGTTGTTTTATCCTATGCTTTATTAAATTGTATTTATGTTGTTTTATCCTATGCTTAATTAAATTGTATTTATGTTGTTTTATCCTATGCTTTATTAAATTATATTTATGTTGTTTTATCGTATGCTTTATTAAATTGTATTTATGTTGTTTTATCCTATGCTTTAATAAATTGTGTTTATTTTGTTTTATCCTATGCTTTATTAAATTGTATTTATGTTGTTTTAACCCATGTTTTATTAAATTGTATTTATGTTGTTTTATACTATGCTTTATTAAATTGTATATATGTTGTTTTATCCTATGCTTTATTAAATTGTATTTATCTTGTTTTGTCCTATGCTTTATTAAATTGTATTTATGTTGTTTTAACCTATGCTGTATTAAATTTTATTTATGTTGTTTTATCCTATGCTTTATTAAATTGTATTTATGTTGTTTTATCCTATGCTTTATTAAATTGTATTTATGTTGTTTTATCCTATGCTTTATTAAATTGTATTTATGTTGTTTTAACCTATGCTTTATTAAATTGTATTTATGTGGTTTTATCCTATGCTTTATTAAATTGTATTTATGTTGTTTTATCCTATGCTTTATTAAATTGTATTTATCTTGTTTTATCCTGTGCTTTATTAAATTGTATTTATGTTGTTTTAACCCATGCTTTATTAAATTGTATTTATGTGGTTTTATCCTATGCTTTATTAAATTGTATTTATGTTGTTTTATCCTATGCTTTATTAAATTGTATTTATGTTGTTTTATCCTATGCTTTATTAAATTGTATTTATGTTGTTTTATCCTATGCTTTATTAAATTGTATTTATGTTGTTTTATCCTATGCTTTATTAAATTGTGTTTATGTTGTTTTATCCTATGCTTTATTAAATTGTATTTATGTTGTTTTATCCTATGCTTTATTAAATTGTGTTTATGTTGTTTTATCCTATGCTTTATTAAATTGTATTAATGTTGTTTTAATCCATGCTTTATTAAATTGTATTTATGTGGTTTTATCCTATGCTTTATTAAATTGTATTTATGTTGTTTTATCCTATGCTTTATTAAATTGTATTTATGTTGTTTTATCCTATGCTTTATTAAATTGTATTTATGTTGTTTTAACCCATGCTTTATTAAATTGTATTTATGTGATTTTATCCTATGCTTTATTAAATTGTATTTATGTTGTTTTATCCTATGCTTTATTAAATTGTATTTATGCTGTTTTATCCTATGCTTTAATAAATTGTATTTATGTTGTTTTATCCTATGCTTTATTAAATTGTATTTATGTTGATTTATCCTATGCTTTATTAAATTGTATTATGTTGTTTTATCGTATGCTTTATTAAATTGTATTTATGTTGTTTTATCCTATGCTTTATTAAATTGTGTTTATGTTGTTTTATCCTATGCTTTATTAAATTGTATTAATGTTGTTTTAACCCATGCTTTATTAAATTGTATTTATGTGGTTTATCCTATGCTTTATTAAATTGTATTTATGTTGTTTTATCCTATGCTTTATTAAATTGTATTTATGTTGTTTTATCCTATGCTTTATTAAATTGTATTTATGTTGTTTTAACCCATGCTTTATTAAATTGTATTTATGTGGTTTTATCCTATGCTTTATTAAATTGTATTTATGTTGTTTTATCCTATGCTTTATTAAATTGTATTTATGTTGTTTTATCCTATGCTTTATTAAATTGTATTTATGTTGTTTTATCCTATGCTTTATTAAATTGTATTATGTTGTTTTATCGTTTGCTTTATTAAGTTGTATTTATGTTGTTTTATCCTATGCTTTATTAAATTGTGTTTATGTTGTTTTATCCTATGCTTTATTAAATTGTATTTATGTTGTTTTATCCTATGCTTTATTAAATTGTATTATGTTGTTTTATCGTTTGCTTTATTAAGTTGTATTTATGTTGTTTTATCCTATGCTTTATTAAATTGTGTTTATGTTGTTTTATCCTATGCTTTATTAAATTGTATTAATGTTGTTTTAACCCATGCTTTATTAAATTGTCTTTATGTGGTTTTATCCTATGTTTTATTAAATTGTATTTATGTTGTTTTATCCTATGCTTTATTAAATTGTATTTATGTTGTTTTATCGTATGCTTTATTAAACTGCATTTATGTTGTTTTATCCTATGCTTTATTAAATTGTATTTATGTTGGTTTATCGTATGCTTTATTAAATTGTATTATGTTGTTTTATCGTATGCTTTATTAAATTGCATATATGTTGTTTTATCCTATGATTTATTAAATTGTGTTTATGTTGTTTTATCCTATGCTTTATTAAATTGTATTTATGTTGTTTTTTCCTATGCTTAATTAAATTGTATTTATGTTGTTTTATCCTATGCTTTATTAAATTGTATTCATGTTGTTTTTTCCTATGCTTAATTAAATTGTATTTATGTTGTTTTATCCTATGCTTTATTAAATTGTGTTTATTTTGTTTTATTCTATGCTTTATTAAATTGTATTTATGTTGTTTTAACCCATGTTGTATTAAATTGTATTTATGTTGTTTTATCCTATGCTTTATTAAATTGTATATATGTTGTTTTATCCTATGCTTTATTAAATTGTATTTATCTTGTTTTGTCCTATGCTTTATTAAATTGTATTTATGTTGTTTTAACCTATGCTTTATTAAATTGTATTTATGTTGTTTTATCCTATGCTTTATTAAATTGAATTTATGTTGTTTTATCCTATGCTTTATTAAATTGTGTTTATGTTGTTTTATCCTATGCTTTATTAAATTGTATTTATGTTGTTTTATCCTATGCTTTATTAAATTGTATTTATGTTGTTTTATCCTATGCTTTATGAAATTGTATTTATGTTGTTTTATCCTATGCTTTATTAAATTGTATTTATGTTGTTTTATCCTATGCTTTATTAAATTGTATTTATGTTGTTTTATCATATGCTTTATTAAAGTGCATTTATGTTGTTTTATCCTATGCTTTATTAAATTGTATTTATGTTGTTTTATCCTATGCTTTATTAAATTGTATTTATGTTGTTTTATCCTATGCTTAATTAAATTGTATTTATGTTGTTTTATCCTATGCTTTATTAAATTATATTTATGTTGTTTTATCGTATGCTTTATTAAATTGTATTTATGTTGTTTTATCCTATGCTTTAATAAATTGTGTTTATTTTGTTTTATCCTATGCTTTATTAAATTGTATTTATGTTGTTTTAACCCATGTTTTATTAAATTGTATTTATGTTGTTTTATACTATGCTTTATTAAATTGTATATATGTTGTTTTATCCTATGCTTTATTAAATTGTATTTATCTTGTTTTGTCCTATGCTTTATTAAATTGTATTTATGTTGTTTTAACCTATGCTTTATTAAATTTTATTTATGTTGTTTTATCCTATGCTTTATTAAATTGTATTTATGTTGTTTTATCCTATGCTTTATTAAATTGTATTTATGTTGTTTTATCCTATGCTTTATTAAATTGTATTTATGTTGTTTTAACCTATGCTTTATTAAATTGTATTTATGTGGTTTTATCCTATGCTTTATTAAATTGTATTTATGTTGTTTTATCCTATGCTTTATTAAATTGTATTTATCTTGTTTTATCCTGTGCTTTATTAAATTGTATTTATGTTGTTTTAACCCATGCTTTATTAAATTGTATTTATGTGGTTTTATCCTATGCTTTATTAAATTGTATTTATGTTGTTTTATCCTATGCTTTATTAAATTGTATTTATGTTGTTTTATCCTATGCTTTATTAAATTGTATTTATGTTGTTTTATCCTATGCTTTATTAAATTGTATTTATGTTGTTTTATCCTATGCTTTATTAAATTGTGTTTATGTTGTTTTATCCTATGCTTTATTAAATTGTATTTATGTTGTTTTATCCTATGCTTTATGAAATTGTATTTATGTTGTTTTATCCTATGCTTTATTAAATTGTATTTATGTTGTTTTATCCTATGCTTTATTAAATTGTATTTTTGTTGTTTTATCGTATGCTTTATTAAAGTGCATTTATGTTGTTTTATCCTATGCTTTATTAAATTGTATTTATGTTGTTTTATCGTATGCTTTATTAAATTGTATTTATGTTGTTTTATCCTATGCTCTATTAAATTGTGTTTATTTTGTTTTATCCTATGCTTTATTAAATTGTATTTATGTTGTTTTAAACCATGTTTTATTAAATTGTATTTATGTTGTTTTATCCTATGCTTTATTAAATTGTATATATGTTGTTTTATCCTATGCTTTATTAAATTGTATTTATCTTGTTTTGTCCTATGCTTTATTAAATTGTATTTATGTTCTTTTGACCTATGCTTTATTAAATTGTATTTATGTTGTTTTATCCTATGCTTTATTAAATTGTATTTATGTTGTTTTATCCTATGCTTTATTAAATTGTATTTATGTTGTTTTATCCTATGCTTTATTAAATTGTATTTATGTTGTTTTATCCTATGCTTTATTAAATTGTATTTATGTTGTTTTATCCTATGCTTTATTAAATTGTATTTATGTTGTTTTATCCTATGCTTTATTAAATTGTATTATGTTGTTTTATCGTATGCTTTATTAAATTGTATTTATGTTGTTTTATCCTATGCTTTATTAAATTGTGTTTATGTTGTTTTATCCTATGCTTTATTAAATTGTATTAATGTTGTTTTAATCCATGCTTTATTAAATTGTATTTATGTGGTTTTATCCTATGCTTTATTAAATTGTATTTATGTTGTTTTATCCTATGCTTTATTAAATTGTATTTATGTTGTTTTATCCTATGCTTTATTAAATTGTATTTATGTTGTTTTAACCCATGCTTTATTAAATTGTATTTATGTGATTTTATCCTATGCTTTATTAAATTGTATTTATGTTGTTTTATCCTATGCTTTATTAAATTGTATTTATGCTGTTTTATCCTATGCTTTAATAAATTGTATTTATGTTGTTTTATCCTATGCTTTATTAAATTGTATTTATGTTGATTTATCCTATGCTTTATTAAATTGTATTATGTTGTTTTATCGTATGCTTTATTAAATTGTATTTGTTGTTTTATCCTATGCTTTATTAAATTGTGTTTATGTTGTTTTATCCTATGCTTTATTAAATTGTATTAATGTTGTTTTAACCCATGCTTTATTAAATTGTATTTATGTGGTTTATCCTATGCTTTATTAAATTGTATTTATGTTGTTTTATCCTATGCTTTATTAAATTGTATTTATGTTGTTTTATCCTATGCTTTATTAAATTGTATTTATGTTGTTTTAACCCATGCTTTATTAAATTGTATTTATGTGGTTTTATCCTATGCTTTATTAAATTGTATTTATGTTGTTTTATCCTATGCTTTATTAAATTGTATTTATGTTGTTTTATCCTATGCTTTATTAAATTGTATTTATGTTGTTTTATCCTATGCTTTATTAAATTGTATTATGTTGTTTTATCGTTTGCTTTATTAAGTTGTATTTATGTTGTTTTATCCTATGCTTTATTTAATTGTGTTTATGTTGTTTTATCCTATGCTTTATTAAATTGTATTTATGTTGTTTTATCCTATGCTTTATTAAATTGTATTATGTTGTTTTATCGTTTGCTTTATTAAGTTGTATTTATGTTGTTTTATCCTATGCTTTATTAAATTGTGTTTATGTTGTTTTATCCTATGCTTTATTAAATTGTATTAATGTTGTTTTAACCCATGCTTTATTAAATTGTCTTTATGTGGTTTTATCCTATGCTTTATTAAATTGTATTTATGTTGTTTTATCCTATGCTTTATTAAATTGTATTTATGTTGTTTTATCGTATGCTTTATTAAACTGCATTTATGTTGTTTTATCCTATGCTTTATTAAATTGTATTTATGTTGGTTTATCGTATGCTTTATTAAATTGTATTATGTTGTTTTATCGTATGCTTTATTAAATTGTATATATGTTGTTTTATCCTATGATTTATTAAATTGTGTTTATGTTGTTTTATCCTATGCTTTATTAAATTGTATTTATGTTGTTTTTTCCTATGCTTAATTAAATTGTATTTATGTTGTTTTATCCTATGCTTTATTAAATTGTATTTATGTTGTTTTTTCCTATGCTTAATTAAATTGTATTTATGTTGTTTTATCCTATGCTTTATTAAATTGTGTTTATTTTGTTTTATTCTATGCTTTATTAAATTGTATTTATGTTGTTTTAACCCATGTTGTATTAAATTGTATTTATGTTGTTTTATCCTATGCTTTATTAAATTGTATATATGTTGTTTTATCCTATGCTTTATTAAATTGTATTTATCTTGTTTTGTCCTATGCTTTATTAAATTGTATTTATGTTGTTTTAACCTATGCTTTATTAAATTGTATTTATGTTGTTTTATCCTATGCTTTATTAAATTGAATTTATGTTGTTTTATCCTATGCTTTATTAAATTGTGTTTATGTTGTTTTATCCTATGCTTTATTAAATTGTATTTATGTTGTTTTATCCTATGCTTTATTAAATTGTATTTATGTTGTTTTATCCTATGCTTTATGAAATTGTATTTATGTTGTTTTATCCTATGCTTTATTAAATTGTATTTATGTTGTTTTATCCTATGCTTTATTAAATTGTATTTATGTTGTTTTATCATATGCTTTATTAAAGTGCATTTATGTTGTTTTATCCTATGGTTTATTAAATTGTATTTATGTTGTTTTATCCTATGCTTTATTAAATTGTATTTATGTTGTTTTATCCTATGCTTAATTAAATTGTATTTATGTTGTTTTATCCTATGCTTTATTAAATTATATTTATGTTGTTTTATCGTATGCTTTATTAAATTGTATTTATGTTGTTTTATCCTATGCTTTATTAAATTGTGTTTATTTTGTTTTATCCTATGCTTTATTAAATTGTATTTATGTTGTTTTAACCCATGTTTTATTAAATTGTATTTATGTTGTTTTATACTATGCTTTATTAAATTGTATATATGTTGTTTTATCCTATGCTTTATTAAATTGTATTTATCTTGTTTTGTCCTATGCTTTATTAAATTGTATTTATGTTGTTTTAACTTATGCTTTATTAAATTTTATTTATGTTGTTTTATCCTATGCTTTATTAAATTGTATTTATGTTGTTTTATCCTATGCTTTATTAAATTGTATTTATGTTGTTTTATCCTATGCTTTATTAAATTGTATTTATGTTGTTTTAACCTATGCTTTATTAAATTGTATTTATGTTGTTTTAACCTATGCTTTATTAAATTGTATTTATGTGGTTTTATCCTATGCTTTATTAAATTGTATTTATGTTGTTTTATCCTATGCTTTATTAAATTGTATTTATGTTGTTTTATCCTATGCTTTATTAAATTGAATTTATGTTGTTTTATCCTATGCTTTATTAAATTGTGTTTATGTTGTTTTATCCTATGCTTTATTAAATTGTATTTATGTTGTTTTATCCTATGCTTTATTAAATTGTATTTATGTTGTTTTATCCTATGCTTTATGAAATTGTATTTATGTTGTTTTATCCTATGCTTTATTAAATTGTATTTATGTTGTTTTATCCTATGCTTTATTAAATTGTATTTATGTTGTTTTATCATATGCTTTATTAAAGTGCATTTATGTTGTTTTATCCTATGCTTTATTAAATTGTATTTATGTTGTTTTATCCTATGCTTTATTAAATTGTATTTATGTTGTTTTATCCTATGCTTAATTAAATTGTATTTATGTTGTTTTATCCTATGCTTTATTAAATTATATTTATGTTGTTTTATCGTATGCTTTATTAAATTGTATTTATGTTGTTTTATCCTATGCTTTATTAAATTGTGTTTATTTTGTTTTATCCTATGCTTTATTAAATTGTATTTATGTTGTTTTAACCCATGTTTTATTAAATTGTATTTATGTTGTTTTATACTATGCTTTATTAAATTGTATATATGTTGTTTTATCCTATGCTTTATTAAATTGTATTTATCTTGTTTTGTCCTATGCTTTATTAAATTGTATTTATGTTGTTTTAACCTATGCTTTATTAAATTTTATTTATGTTGTTTTATCCTATGCTTTATTAAATTGTATTTATGTTGTTTTATCCTATGCTTTATTAAATTGTATTTATGTTGTTTTATCCTATGCTTTATTAAATTGTATTTATGTTGTTTTAACCTATGCTTTATTAAATTGTATTTATGTTGTTTTAACCTATGCTTTATTAAATTGTATTTATGTGGTTTTATCCTATGCTTTATTAAATTGTATTTATGTTGTTTTATCCTATGCTTTATTAAATTGTATTTATGTTGTTTTATCCTATGCTTTATTAAATTGTATTTATGTTGTTTTATCCTATGCTTTATTAAATTGAATTTATGTTGTTTTATCCTATGCTTTATTAAATTGTGTTTATGTTGTTTTATCCTATGCTTTATTAAATTGTATTTATGTTGTTTTATCCTATGCTTTATTAAATTGTATTTATGTTGTTTTATCCTATGCTTTATGAAATTGTATTTATGTTGTTTTATCCTATGCTTTATTAAATTGTATTTATGTTGTTTTATCCTATGCTTTATTAAATTGTATTTATGTTGTTTTATCATATGCTTTATTAAAGTGCATTTATGTTGTTTTATCCTATGCTTTATTAAATTGTATTTATGTTGTTTTATCCTATGCTTTATTAAATTGTATTTATGTTGTTTTATCCTATGCTTAATTAAATTGTATTTATGTTGTTTTATCCTATGCTTTATTAAATTATATTTATGTTGTTTTATCGTATGCTTTATTAAATTGTATTTATGTTGTTTTATCCTATGCTTTATTAAATTGTGTTTATTTTGTTTTATCCTATGCTTTATTAAATTGTATTTATGTTGTTTTAACCCATGTTTTATTAAATTGTATTTATGTTGTTTTATACTATGCTTTATTAAATTGTATATATGTTGTTTTATCCTATGCTTTATTAAATTGTATTTATCTTGTTTTGTCTTATGCTTTATTAAATTGTATTTATGTTGTTTTAACCTATGCTTTATTAAATTTTATTTATGTTGTTTTATCCTATGCTTTATTAAATTGTATTTATGTTGTTTTATCCTATGCTTTATTAAATTGTATTTATGTTGTTTTATCCTATGCTTTATTAAATTGTATTTATGTTGTTTTAACCTATGCTTTATTAAATTGTATTTATGTTGTTTTAACCTATGCTTTATTAAATTGTATTTATGTGGTTTTATCCTATGCTTTATTAAATTGTATTTATGTTGTTTTATCCTATGCTTTATTAAATTGTATTTATGTTGTTTTATCCTATGCTTTATTAAATTGTATTTATGTTGTTTTATCCTATGCTTTATTAAATTGTATTTATGTTGTTTTATCCTATGCTTTATTAAATTGTATTTATGTTGTTTTATCCTATGCTTTATTAAATTGTGTTTATGTTGTTTTATCCTATGCTTTATTAAATTGTATTTATGTTGTTTTATCCTATGCTTTATGAAATTGTATTTATGTTGTTTTATCCTATGCTTTATTAAATTGTATTTATGTTGTTTTATCCTATGCTTTATTAAATTGTATTTATGTTGTTTTATCGTATGCTTTATTAAAGTGCATTTATGTTGTTTTATCCTATGCTTTATTAAATTGTATTTATGTTGTTTTATCGTATGATTTATTAAATTGTATTTATGTTGTTTTATCCTATGCTCTATTAAATTGTGTTTATTTTGTTTTATCCTATGCTTTATTAAATTGTATTTATGTTGTTTTAAACCATGTTTTATTAAATTGTATTTATGTTGTTTTATCCTATGCTTTATTAAATTGTATATATGTTGTTTTATCCTATGCTTTATTAAATTGTATTTATCTTGTTTTGTCCTATGCTTTATTAAATTGTATTTATGTTCTTTTAACCTATGCTTTATTAAATTGTATTTATGTTGTTTTATCCTATGCTTTATTAAATTGTATTTATGTTGTTTTATCCTATGCTTTATTAAATTGTATTTATGTTGTTTTATCCTATGCTTTATTAAATTGTATTTATGTTGTTTTATCCCATGCTTTATTAAATTGTATTTATGTTGTTTTATCCTATGCTTTATTAAATTGTATTATGTTGTTTTATCGTATGCTTTATTAAATTGTATTTATGTTGTTTTATCCTATGCTTTATTAAATTGTGTTTATGTTGTTTTATCCTATGCTTTATTAAATTGTATTAATGTTGTTTTAATCCATGCTTTATTAAATTGTATTTATGTGGTTTTATCTTATGCTTTATTAAATTGTATTTATGTTGTTTTATCCTATGCTTTATTAAATTGTATTTATGTTGTTTTATCCTATGCTTTATTAAATTGTATTTATGTTGTTTTAACCCATGCTTTATTAAATTGTATTTATGTGATTTTATCCTATGCTTTATTAAATTGTATTTATGTTGTTTTATCCTATGCTTTATTAAATTGTATTTATGCTGTTTTATCCTATGCTTTAATAAATTGTATTTATGTTGTTTTATCCTATGCTTTATTAAATTGTATTTATGTTGATTTATCCTATGCTTTATTAAATTGTATTATGTTGTTTTATCGTATGCTTTATTAAATTGTATTTATGTTGTTTTATCCTATGCTTTATTAAATTGTGTTTATGTTGTTTTATCCTATGCTTTATTAAATTGTATTAATGTTGTTTTAACCCATGCTTTATTAAATTGTATTTATGTGGTTTATCCTATGCTTTATTAAATTGTATTTATGTTGTTTTATCCTATGCTTTATTAAATTGTATTTATGTTGTTTTATCCTATGCTTTATTAAATTGTATTTATGTTGTTTTAACCCATGCTTTATTAAATTGTATTTATGTTTTTTTATCCTATGCTTTATTAAATTGTATTTATGTTGTTTTATCCTATGCTTTATTAAATTGTATTTATGTTGTTTTATCCTATGCTTTATTAAATTGTATTTATGTTGTTTTATCCTATGCTTTATTAAATTGTATTATGTTGTTTTATCGTTTGCTTTATTAAGTTGTATTTATGTTGTTTTATCCTATGCTTTATTAAATTGTGTTTATGTTGTTTTATCCTATGCTTTATTAAATTGTATTTATGCTGTTTTATCCTATGCTTTATTAAATTGTATTATGTTGTTTTATCGTTTGCTTTATTAAGTTGTATTTATGTTGTTTTATCCTATGCTTTATTAAATTGTGTTTATGTTGTTTTATCCTATGCTTTATTAAATTGTATTAATGTTGTTTTAACCCATGCTTTATTAAATTGTCTTTATGTGGTTTTATCCTATGCTTTATTAAATTGTATTTATGTTGTTTTATCCTATGCTTTATTAAATTGTATTTATGTTGTTTTATCGTATGCTTTATTAAACTGCATTTATGTTGTTTTATCCTATGCTTTATTAAATTGTATTTATGTTGGTTTATCGTATGCTTTATTAAATTGTATTATGTTGTTTTATCGTATGCTTTATTAAATTGTATATATGTTGTTTTATCCTATGATTTATTAAATTGTGTTTATGTTGTTTTATCCTATGCTTTATTAAATTGTATTTATGTTGTTTTTTCCTATGCTTAATTAAATTGTATTTATGTTGTTTTATCCTATGCTTTATTAAATTGTATTTATGTTGTTTTTTCCTATGCTTAATTAAATTGTATTTATGTTGTTTTATCCTATGCTTTATTAAATTGTGTTTATTTTGTTTTATTCTATGCTTTATTAAATTGTATTTATGTTGTTTTAACCCATGTTGTATTAAATTGTATTTATGTTGTTTTATCCTATGCTTTATTAAATTGTATATATGTTGTTTTATCCTATGCTTTATTAAATTGTATTTATCTTGTTTTGTCCTATGCTTTATTAAATTGTATTTATGTTGTTTTAACCTATGCTTTATTAAATTGTATTTATGTTGTTTTATCCTATGCTTTATTAAATTGAATTTATGTTGTTTTATCCTATGCTTTATTAAATTGTGTTTATGTTGTTTTATCCTATGCTTTATTAAATTGTATTTATGTTGTTTTATCCTATGCTTTATTAAATTGTATTTATGTTGTTTTATCCTATGCTTTATGAAATTGTATTTATGTTGTTTTATCCTATGCTTTATTAAATTGTATTTATGTTGTTTTATCCTATGCTTTATTAAATTGTATTTATGTTGTTTTATCATATGCTTTATTAAATTGTATTTATGTTGTTTTATCCTATGCTTTATTAAATTGTATTTATGTTGTTTTATCCTATGCTTTATTAAATTGTATTTATGTTGTTTTATCCTATGCTTTATTAAATTGTATTTATGTTGTTTTATCCTATGCTTAATTAAATTGTATTTATGTTGTTTTATCCTATGCTTTATTAAATTATATTTATGTTGTTTTATCCTATGCTTTATTAAATTGTATTTATGTTGTTTTATCCTATGCTTTATTAAATTGTGTTTATTTTGTTTTATCCTATGCTTTATTAAATTGTATTTATGTTGTTTTAACCCATGTTTTATTAAATTGTATTTATGTTGTTTTATACTATGCTTTATTAAATTGTATATATGTTGTTTTATCCTATGCTTTATTAAATTGTATTTATGTTGTTTTGTCCTATGCTTTATTAAATTGTATTTATGTTGTTTTAACCTATGCTTTATTAAATTTTATTTATGTTGTTTTATCCTATGCTTTATTAAATTGTATTTATGTTGTTTTATCCTATGCTTTATTAAATTGTATTTATGTTGTTTTATCCTATGCTTCATTAAATTGTATTTATGTTGTTTTAACCTATGCTTTATTAAATTGTATTTATGTTGTTTTAACCTATGCTTTATTAAATTGTATTTATGTTGTTTTATCCTATGCTTTATTAAATTGTATTTATGTTGCTTTAACCTTTGCTTTATTAAATTGTATTTATGTTGTTTTATCCTATGCTTTATTAAATTGTATTTATGTTGTTTTATCGTATGCTTTATTAAATTGTATTATGTTGTTTTATCGTATGCTTTATTAAATTGTATATATGTTGTTTTATCCTATGATTTATTAAATTGTGCTTATGTTGTTTTATCCTATGCTTTATTAAATTGTATTTATGTCGTGTTAACCCATGCTTTATTAAATTGTATTTATGTGGTTTTATCCTATGCTTTATTAAATTGTATTTATGTTGTTTTATCCTATGCTTTATTAAATTGTATTTATGTTGTTTTATCCTATGCTTTATTAAATTGTATTTATGTTGTTTTGTCCTATGCTTTATTAAATTGTATTTATGTTGTTTTAACCCATGCTTTATTAAATTGTATTTATGTTGTTTTATCCTATGCTTTATTAAATTGTATTTATGATGTTTTATCCTATGCTTTATTAAATTGTATTTATGTTGTTTTGTCCTATGCTTTATTAAATTGTACTTATGTTGTTTTATCCTATGCTTTATTAAATTGTATTTATGTTGCTTTATCCTATGCTTTATTAAACTGCATTTGAGTTGTTTTATGGTATGCTTTATTAAATTGTATTCATGCTGTTTTATCCTACGCTTTATTAAATTGTATTTATCTTGTTTTGTTCTATGATTTATTAAATTGTATTTATGTTGTTTTAACCCATGCTTCATTAAATTGTAATTATGTTGTTTTAACCCATGCTTCATTAAATTGTATTTATGTTGTTTTATCTTATGCTTTATTAAATTGTATTTATGTTGTTTTATCCTATGCTTTATTAAATTGTATTTATGTTGTTTTATCCTATGCTTTATTAAATTGTGTTTATGTTGTTTTATCCTATGCTTTATTAAATTGTGTTTATGTTGTTTTATCCTATGCTTTATTAAATTGTATTTATGTTGTTTTATCCTATGCTTTATTAAATTGTATTTATGTTGTTTTATCCTATGCTTTATGAAATTGTATTTATGTTGTTTTATCCTGTGCTTTATTACATTGTATTTATGTTGTTTTATCCTATGCTTTATTAAATTGTATTTATGTTGTTTTATCCTATGCTTTATTATAGTGTATTTATGTTGTTTTATTCTATGCTTTATTAAATTGTATTTATGTTGTTTTATCCTATGCTTTATTAAATTGTATTTATGTTGTTTTATCCTATGCTTTATTAAATTGTATTTATGTTGTTTTATCGTATGCTTTATTAAATTGTATTTATGTTGTTTTATCCTATGCTTTATTAAATTGTGTTTATTTTGTTTTATCCTAAGCTTTATTAAATTGTATTTATGTTGTTTTAACCCATGTTTTATTAAATTGTATTTATGTTGTTTTATCCTATGCTTTATTAAATTGTATATATGTTGTTTTATCCTATGCTTTATTAAATTGTATTTATCTTGTTTTGTCCTATGCTTTATTAAATTGTATTTATGTTGTTTTAACCTATGCTTTATTAAATTGTATTTATGTTGTTTTAACCCATGCTTTATTAAATTGTATTTATGTGGTTTTATCCTATGCTTTATTAAATTGTATTTATGTGGTTTTATCCTATGCTTTATTAAATTGAATTTATGTTGTTTTATCCTATGCTTTATTAAATTGTGTTTATGTTGTTTTATCCTATGCTTTATTAAATTGTATTTATGTTGTTTTATCCTATGCTTTATTAAATTGTATTTATGTTGTTTTATCCTATGCTTTATGAAATTGTATTTATGTTGTTTTATCCTATGCTTTATTAAATTGTATTTATGTTGTTTTATCCTATGCTTTATTAAATTGTATTTATGTTGTTTTATCATATGCTTTATTAAAGTGCATTTATGTTGTTTTATCCTATGCTTTATTAAATTGTATTTATGTTGTTTTATCCTATGCTTTATTAAATTGTATTTATGTTGTTTTATCCTATGCTTAATTAAATTGTATTTATGTTGTTTTATCCTATGCTTTATTAAATTATATTTATGTTGTTTTATCGTATGCTTTATTAAATTGTATTTATGTTGTTTTATCCTATGCTTTATTAAATTGTGTTTATTTTGTTTTATCCTATGCTTTATTAAATTGTATTTATGTTGTTTTAACCCATGTTTTATTAAATTGTATTTATGTTGTTTTATACTATGCTTTATTAAATTGTATATATGTTGTTTTATCCTATGCTTTATTAAATTGTATTTATCTTGTTTTGTCCTATGCTTTATTAAATTGTATTTATGTTGTTTTAACCTATGCTTTATTAAATTTTATTTATGTTGTTTTATCCTATGCTTTATTAAATTGTATTTATGTTGTTTTATCCTATGCTTTATTAAATTGTATTTATGTTGTTTTATCCTATGCTTTATTAAATTGTATTTATGTTGTTTTAACCTATGCTTTATTAAATTGTATTTATGTTGTTTTAACCTATGCTTTATTAAATTGTATTTATGTGGTTTTATCCTATGCTTTATTAAATTGTATTTATGTTGTTTTATCCTATGCTTTATTAAATTGTATTTATGTTGTTTTATCCTATGCTTTATTAAATTGTATTTATGTTGTTTTATCCTATGCTTTATTAAATTGTATTTATGTTGTTTTATCCTATGCTTTATTAAATTGTATTTATGTTGTTTTATCCTATGCTTTATTAAATTGTGTTTATGTTGTTTTATCCTATGCTTTATTAAATTGTATTTATGTTGTTTTATCCTATGCTTTATGAAATTGTATTTATGTTGTTTTATCCTATGCTTTATTAAATTGTATTTATGTTGTTTTATCCTATGCTTTATTAAATTGTATTTATGTTGTTTTATCGTATGCTTTATTAAAGTGCATTTATGTTGTTTTATCCTATGCTTTATTAAATTGTATTTATGTTGTTTTATCGTATGATTTATTAAATTGTATTTATGTTGTTTTATCCTATGCTCTATTAAATTGTGTTTATTTTGTTTTATCCTATGCTTTATTAAATTGTATTTATGTTGTTTTAAACCATGTTTTATTAAATTGTATTTATGTTGTTTTATCCTATGCTTTATTAAATTGTATATATGTTGTTTTATCCTATGCTTTATTAAATTGTATTTATCTTGTTTTGTCCTATGCTTTATTAAATTGTATTTATGTTCTTTTAACCTATGCTTTATTAAATTGTATTTATGTTGTTTTATCCTATGCTTTATTAAATTGTATTTATGTTGTTTTATCCTATGCTTTATTAAATTGTATTTATGTTGTTTTATCCTATGCTTTATTAAATTGTATTTATGTTGTTTTATCCTATGCTTTATTAAATTGTATTTATGTTGTTTTATCCTATGCTTTATTAAATTGTATTATGTTGTTTTATCGTATGCTTTATTAAATTGTATTTATGTTGTTTTATCCTATGCTTTATTAAATTGTGTTTATGTTGTTTTATCCTATGCTTTATTAAATTGTATTAATGTTGTTTTAATCCATGCTTTATTAAATTGTATTTATGTGGTTTTATCTTATGCTTTATTAAATTGTATTTATGTTGTTTTATCCTATGCTTTATTAAATTGTATTTATGTTGTTTTATCCTATGCTTTATTAAATTGTATTTATGTTGTTTTAACCCATGCTTTATTAAATTGTATTTATGTGATTTTATCCTATGCTTTATTAAATTGTATTTATGTTGTTTTATCCTATGCTTTATTAAATTGTATTTATGCTGTTTTATCCTATGCTTTAATAAATTGTATTTATGTTGTTTTATCCTATGCTTTATTAAATTGTATTTATGTTGATTTATCCTATGCTTTATTAAATTGTATTATGTTGTTTTATCGTATGCTTTATTAAATTGTATTTATGTTGTTTTATCCTATGCTTTATTAAATTGTGTTTATGTTGTTTTATCCTATGCTTTATTAAATTGTATTAATGTTGTTTTAACCCATGCTTTATTAAATTGTATTTATGTGGTTTATCCTATGCTTTATTAAATTGTATTTATGTTGTTTTATCCTATGCTTTATTAAATTGTATTTATGTTGTTTTATCCTATGCTTTATTAAATTGTATTTATGTTGTTTTAACCCATGCTTTATTAAATTGTATTTATGTTTTTTTATCCTATGCTTTATTAAATTGTATTTATGTTGTTTTATCCTATGCTTTATTAAATTGTATTTATGTTGTTTTATCCTATGCTTTATTAAATTGTATTTATGTTGTTTTATCCTATGCTTTATTAAATTGTATTATGTTGTTTTATCGTTTGCTTTATTAAGTTGTATTTATGTTGTTTTATCCTATGCTTTATTAAATTGTGTTTATGTTGTTTTATCCTATGCTTTATTAAATTGTATTTATGCTGTTTTATCCTATGCTTTATTAAATTGTATTATGTTGTTTTATCGTTTGCTTTATTAAGTTGTATTTATGTTGTTTTATCCTATGCTTTATTAAATTGTGTTTATGTTGTTTTATCCTATGCTTTATTAAATTGTATTAATGTTGTTTTAACCCATGCTTTATTAAATTGTCTTTATGTGGTTTTATCCTATGCTTTATTAAATTGTATTTATGTTGTTTTATCCTATGCTTTATTAAATTGTATTTATGTTGTTTTATCGTATGCTTTATTAAACTGCATTTATGTTGTTTTATCCTATGCTTTATTAAATTGTATTTATGTTGGTTTATCGTATGCTTTATTAAATTGTATTATGTTGTTTTATCGTATGCTTTATTAAATTGTATATATGTTGTTTTATCCTATGATTTATTAAATTGTGTTTATGTTGTTTTATCCTATGCTTTATTAAATTGTATTTATGTTGTTTTTTCCTATGCTTAATTAAATTGTATTTATGTTGTTTTATCCTATGCTTTATTAAATTGTATTTATGTTGTTTTTTCCTATGCTTAATTAAATTGTATTTATGTTGTTTTATCCTATGCTTTATTAAATTGTGTTTATTTTGTTTTATTCTATGCTTTATTAAATTGTATTTATGTTGTTTTAACCCATGTTGTATTAAATTGTATTTATGTTGTTTTATCCTATGCTTTATTAAATTGTATATATGTTGTTTTATCCTATGCTTTATTAAATTGTATTTATCTTGTTTTGTCCTATGCTTTATTAAATTGTATTTATGTTGTTTTAACCTATGCTTTATTAAATTGTATTTATGTTGTTTTATCCTATGCTTTATTAAATTGAATTTATGTTGTTTTATCCTATGCTTTATTAAATTGTGTTTATGTTGTTTTATCCTATGCTTTATTAAATTGTATTTATGTTGTTTTATCCTATGCTTTATTAAATTGTATTTATGTTGTTTTATCCTATGCTTTATGAAATTGTATTTATGTTGTTTTATCCTATGCTTTATTAAATTGTATTTATGTTGTTTTATCCTATGCTTTATTAAATTGTATTTATGTTGTTTTATCATATGCTTTATTAAAGTGCATTTATGTTGTTTTATCCTATGCTTTATTAAATTGTATTTATGTTGTTTTATCCTATGCTTTATTAAATTGTATTTATGTTGTTTTATCCTATGCTTAATTAAATTGTATTTATGTTGTTTTATCCTATGCTTTATTAAATTATATTTATGTTGTTTTATCGTATGCTTTATTAAATTGTATTTATGTTGTTTTATCCTATGCTTTATTAAATTGTGTTTATTTTGTTTTATCCTATGCTTTATTAAATTGTATTTATGTTGTTTTAACCCATGTTTTATTAAATTGTATTTATGTTGTTTTATACTATGCTTTATTAAATTGTATATATGTTGTTTTATCCTATGCTTTATTAAATTGTATTTATGTTGTTTTGTCCTATGCTTTATTAAATTGTATTTATGTTGTTTTAACCTATGCTTTATTAAATTTTATTTATGTTGTTTTATCCTATGCTTTATTAAATTGTATTTATGTTGTTTTATCCTATGCTTTATTAAATTGTATTTATGTTGTTTTATCCTATGCTTCATTAAATTGTATTTATGTTGTTTTAACCTATGCTTTATTAAATTGTATTTATGTTGTTTTAACCTATGCTTTATTAAATTGTATTTATGTTGTTTTATCCTATGCTTTATTAAATTGTATTTATGTTGCTTTAACCTTTGCTTTATTAAATTGTATTTATGTTGTTTTATCCTATGCTTTATTAAATTGTATTTATGTTGTTTTATCGTATGCTTTATTAAATTGTATTATGTTGTTTTATCGTATGCTTTATTAAATTGTATATATGTTGTTTTATCCTATGATTTATTAAATTGTGCTTATGTTGTTTTATCCTATGCTTTATTAAATTGTATTTATGTCGTGTTAACCCATGCTTTATTAAATTGTATTTATGTGGTTTTATCCTATGCTTTATTAAATTGTATTTATGTTGTTTTATCCTATGCTTTATTAAATTGTATTTATGTTGTTTTATCCTATGCTTTATTAAATTGTATTTATGTTGTTTTGTCCTATGCTTTATTAAATTGTATTTATGTTGTTTTAACCCATGCTTTATTAAATTGTATTTATGTTGTTTTATCCTATGCTTTATTAAATTGTATTTATGATGTTTTATCCTATGCTTTATTAAATTGTATTTATGTTGTTTTGTCCTATGCTTTATTAAATTGTACTTATGTTGTTTTATCCTATGCTTTATTAAATTGTATTTATGTTGCTTTATCCTATGCTTTATTAAACTGCATTTGAGTTGTTTTATGGTATGCTTTATTAAATTGTATTCATGCTGTTTTATCCTACGCTTTATTAAATTGTATTTATCTTGTTTTGTTCTATGATTTATTAAATTGTATTTATGTTGTTTTAACCCATGCTTCATTAAATTGTAATTATGTTGTTTTAACCCATGCTTCATTAAATTGTATTTATGTTGTTTTATCTTATGCTTTATTAAATTGTATTTATGTTGTTTTATCCTATGCTTTATTAAATTGTATTTATGTTGTTTTATCCTATGCTTTATTAAATTGTGTTTATGTTGTTTTATCCTATGCTTTATTAAATTGTGTTTATGTTGTTTTATCCTATGCTTTATTAAATTGTATTTATGTTGTTTTATCCTATGCTTTATTAAATTGTATTTATGTTGTTTTATCCTATGCTTTATGAAATTGTATTTATGTTGTTTTATCCTGTGCTTTATTACATTGTATTTATGTTGTTTTATCCTATGCTTTATTAAATTGTATTTATGTTGTTTTATCCTATGCTTTATTATAGTGTATTTATGTTGTTTTATTCTATGCTTTATTAAATTGTATTTATG
Organism: Phyllobates terribilis; assembly: GCF_046119375.1. Taxonomy (NCBI): domain Eukaryota; kingdom Metazoa; phylum Chordata; class Amphibia; order Anura; family Dendrobatidae; genus Phyllobates; species Phyllobates terribilis. The sequence continues at coordinate 3,182,631 of NW_027362924.1, read as the reverse complement.
TTGTTTTATCCTATGCTTTATTAAATTGTATTTATGTTGTTTTATCCTATGCTTTATTAAATTGTATTTATGTTGTTTTATCGTATGCTTTATTAAATTGTATTTATGTTGTTTTATCCTATGCTTTATTAAATTGTGTTTATTTTGTTTTATCCTAAGCTTTATTAAATTGTATTTATGTTGTTTTAACCCATGTTTTATTAAATTGTATTTATGTTGTTTTATCCTATGCTTTATTAAATTGTATATATGTTGTTTTATCCTATGCTTTATTAAATTGTATTTATCTTGTTTTGTCCTATGCTTTATTAAATTGTATTTATGTTGTTTTAACCTATGCTTTATTAAATTGTATTTATGTTGTTTTATCCTATGCTTTATTAAATTGTATATATGTTGTTTTAACCTATGCTTTATTAAATTGTATTTATGTTGTTTTAACCTATGCTTTATTAAATTGTATTTATGTTGTTTTTTCCTATGCTTTATTAAATTGTATTTATGTTGCTTTAACCTTTGCTTTATTAAATTGTATTTATGTTGTTTTATCCTATGCTTTATTAAATTGTATTTATGTTGTTTTATCGTATGCTTTATTAAATTGTATTATGTTGTTTTATCGTATGCTTTATTAAATTGTATATATGTTGTTTTATTCTATGATTTATTAAATTGTGTTTATGTTGTTTTATCCTATGCTTTATTAAATTGTATTTATGTCGTGTTAACCCATGCTTTATTAAATTGTATTTATGTGGTTTTATCCTATGCTTTATTAAATTGTATTTATGTTGTTTTATCCTATGCTTTATTAAATTGTATTTATGTTGTTTTATCCTATGCTTTATTAAATTGTATTTAGCTTGTTTTGTCCTATGCTTTATTAAATTGTATTTATGTTGTTTTAACCTATGCTTTATTAAATTGTATTTATGTTGTTTTATCCTATGCTTTATTAAATTGTATTTATGTTGTTTTATCCTATGCTTTATTAAATTGTGTTTATGTTGTTTTATCCTATGCTTTATTAAATTGTATTTATGTTGTTTTAACCTATGCTTTATTAAATTGTATTTATGTTGTTTTATCCTATGCTTTATTAAATTGTATTTATGTTGTTTTATCCTATGCTTTATTAAATTGTATATATGTTGTTTTAACCTATGCTTTATTAAATTGTATTTATGTTGTTTTAAACTATGCTTTATTAAATTGTATTTATGTTGTTTTATCCTATGCTTTATTAAATTGTATTTATGTTGCTTTAACCTTCGCTTTATTAAATTGTATTTATGTTGTTTTATCCTATGCTTTATTAAATTGTATTTATGTTGTTTTATCGTATGCTTTATTAAATTGTATTATGTTGTTTTATCGTATGCTTTATTAAATTGTATATATGTTGTTTTATTCTATGATTTATTAAATTGTGTTTATGTTGTTTTATCCTATGCTTTATTAAATTGTATTTATGTCGTGTTAACCCATGCTTTATTAAATTGTATTTATGTGGTTTTATCCTATGCTTTATTAAATTGTATTTATGTTGTTTTATCCTATGCTTTATTAAATTGTATTTATGTTGTTTTATCCTATGCTTTATTAAATTGTATTTAGCTTGTTTTGTCCTATGCTTTATTAAATTGTATTTATGTTGTTTTAACCTATGCTTTATTAAATTGTATTTATGTTGTTTTATCCTATGCTTTATTAAATTGTATTTATGTTGTTTTATCCTATGCTTTATTAAATTGTATATATGTTGTTTTAACCTATGCTTTATTAAATTGTATTTATGTTGTTTTAAACTATGCTTTATTAAATTGTATTTATGTTGTTTTATCCTATGCTTTATTAAATTGTATTTATGTTGCTTTAACCTTTGCTTTATTAAATTGTATTTATGTTGTTTTATCCCATGCTTTATTAAATTGTATTTATGTTGTTTTATCGTATGCTTTATTAAATTGTATTATGTTGTTTTATCGTATGCTTTATTAAATTGTATATATGTTGTTTTATTCTATGATTTATTAAATTGTGTTTATGTTGTTTTATCCTATGCATTATTAAATTGTATTTATGTCGTGTTAACCCATGCTTTATTAAATTGTATTTATGTGGTTTTATCCTATGCTTTATTAAATTGTATTTATGTTGTTTTATCCTATGCTTTATTAAATTGTATTTATGTTGTTTTATCCTATGCTTTATTAAATTGTATTTAGCTTGTTTTGTCCTATGCTTTATTAAATTCTATTTATGTTGTTTTAACCTATGCTTTATTAAATTGTATTTATGTTGTTTTATCCTATGCTTTATTAAATTGTATTTATGTTGTTTTAAACTATGCTTTATTAAATTGTATTTATGTTGTTTTATCCTATGCTTTATTAAATTGTATTTATGTTGCTTTAACCTTTGCTTTATTAAATTGTATTTATGTTGTTTAATCCTATGCTTTATTAAATTGTATTTATGTTGTTTTATCGTATGCTTTATTAAATTGTATTATGTTGTTTTATCGTATGCTTTATTAAATTGTATATATGTTGTTTTATTCTATGATTTATTAAATTGTGTTTATGTTGTTTTATCCTATGCTTTATTAAATTGTATTTATGTCGTGTTAACCCATGCTTTATTAAATTGTATTTATGTGGTTTTATCCTATGCTTTATTAAATTGTATTTATGTTGTTTTATCCTATGCTTTATTAAATTGTATTTATGTTGTTTTATCCTATGCTTTATTAAATTGTATTTAGCTTGTTTTATCCTATGCTTTATTAAATTGTATTTATGTTGTTTTAACCTATGCTTTATTAAATTGTATTTATGTTGTTTTATCCTATGCTTTATTAAATTGTATTATGTTGTTTTATCCTATGCTTTATTAAATTGTGTTTATGTTGTTTTATCCTATGCTTTATTAAATTGTATTTATGTTGTTTTATCCTATGCTTTATTAAATTGTATTTATGTTGTTTTATCCTATGCTTTATGAAATTGTATTTATGTTGTTTTATCCTATGCTTTATTAAATTGTATTTATGTTGTTTTATCCTATGCTTTATTAAATTGTATTTATGTTGTTTTATCGTATGCTTTATTAAAGTGCATTTATGTTGTTTTATCCTATGCTTTATTAAATTGTATTTATGTTGTTTTATCCTATGCTTTATTAAATTGTATTTATGTTGTTTTATCCTATGCTTTATTAAATTGGGTTTATTTTGTTTTATCCTATGCTTTATTAAATTGTATTTATGTTGTTTTAACCCATGTTTTATTAAATTGTATTTATGTTGTTTTATCCTATGCTTTATTAAATTGTATTTATGTTGTTTTATCCTATGCTTTATTAAATTGTATTTATATTGTTTTGTCCTATGCTTTATTAAATTGTATTTATGTTATTTTAACCTATGCTTTATTAAATTGTATTTATGTTGTTTTATCCTATGCTTTATTAAATTGTATTTATGTTGTTTTATCCTATGCTTTATTAAATTGTATTCATGTTGTTTTATCCTATGCTTTATTAAATTGGGTTTATTTTGTTTTATCCTATGCTTTATTAAATTGTATATATGTTGTTTTATCCTATGCTTTATTAAATTGTATTTATCTTGTTTTGTCCTATGCTTTATTAAATTGTATTTATGTTATTTTAACCTATGCTTTATTAAATTGTATTTATGTTGTTTTATCCTATGCTTTATTAAATTGTATTTATGTTGTTTTATCCTATGCTTTATTAAATTGTATTTATGTTGTTTTAACCTATGCTTTATTAAATTGTATTTATGTTGTTTTAACCTATGCTTTATTAAATTGTATTTATGTTGTTTTATCCTATGCTTTATTAAATTGTATTTATGTTTTTTTGTCCTATGCTTTATTAAATTGTATTATGTTGTTTTATCATATGCTTTATTAAATTGTATTTATGTTGTTTTATCCTATGCTTTATTAAATTGTGTTATGTTGTTTTATCCTATGCTTTATTAAAATGTATTAATGTTGTTTTAACCCATGCTTTATTAAATTGTATTTATGTGGTTTTATCCTATGCTTTATTAAATTGTATTTATGTTGTTTTATCCTATGCTTTATTAAATTGTATTTATGTTGTTTTATCCTATGCTTTATTAAATTGTATTTATTTTGTTTTGTCGAATGCTTTATTAAATTGTATTTATGTTGTTTTAACCCATGCTTTATTAATATGTATTTATGTTGTTTTATCCTATGCTTTATTAAATTGTATTTATGTTGTTTTGTTCTATGCTTTATTAAATTGTATTTATATGGTTTTATCCTATGATTTATTAAATTGTATTTATGTTGTTTTATCCTATGCTTTATTAAATTGTATTAATGTGGTTTTATCCTATGCTTTATTAAACTGCATTTGTGTTGTTTTATGGTATGCTTTATTAAATTGTATTCATGTTGTTTTATCCTATGCTTTATTAAATTGTATTTATGTTGTTTTATCCTATGCTTTATTAAATTGTATTTATGTTGTTTTATCCTATGCTTTATTAAATTGTATTTATGTTGTTTTATCCTATGCTTTATTAAATTGTATTTATGTTGTTTTATCCTATGCTTTATTAAATTGTGTTTATGTTGTTTTATCCTATGCTTTATTAAATTGTATTTATGTTGTTTTAACCCATGTTTTATTAAATTGTATTTATGTTGTTTTATCCTATGCTTTATTAAATTGTATTTATGTTGTTTTATCCTATGCTTTATTAAATTGTATTTATGTTGTTTTAACCCATGCTTCATTAAATTGTATTTATGTTGTTTTATCTTATGCTTTATTAAATTGTATTTATGTTATTTTATCCTATGCTTTATTAAATTGTATTTATGTTGTTTTATCCTATGCTTAATTAAATTGTATTTATGTTGTTTTATCCTAAGCTTTATTAAATTGTATTTATGTTGTTTTATCGTATGCTTTATTAAATTGCATTTATGTTGTTTTATCCTATGCTTTATTAAATTGTGTTTATTTTGTTTTATCCTATGCTTTATTAAATTGTATTTATGTTGTTTTAACCCATGTTTTATTAAATTGTATTTATGTTGTTTTATCCTATGCTTTATTAAATTGAATATATGTTGTTTTATCCTATGCTTTATTAAATTGTATTTATCTTGTTTTGTCCTATGCTTTATTAAATTGTATTTATCTTGTTTTAACCTATGCTTTATTAAATTGTATTTATGTTGTTTTATCCTATGCTTTATTAAATTGTATTTATGTTGTTTTATCCTATGCTTTATTAAATTGTATTTATGTTGTTTTATCCTATGCTTTATTAAATTGTATATATGTTGTTTTAACCTATGCTTTATTAAATTGTATTTATGTTGTTTTAACCTATGCTTTATTAAATTGTATTTATGTTGTTTTATCCTATGCTTTATTAAATTGTATTCATGTTGCTTTAACCTTTGCTTTATTAAATTGTATTTATGTTGTTTTATGCTATGCTTTATTAAATTGTATTTATGTTGTTTTATCGTATGCTTTATTAAATTGTATTATGTTGTTTTATCGTATGCTTTATTAAATTGTATATATGTTGTTTTATTCTATGATTTATTAAATTGTGTTTATGTTGTTTTATCCTATGCTTTATTAAATTGTATTTATGTCGTGTTAACCCATGCTTTATTAAATTGTATTTATGTGGTCTTATCCTATGATTTATTAAATTGTATTTATGTTGTTTTATCCTATGCTTTATTAAATTGTATTTATGTTGTTTTATCCTATGCTTTATTAAATTGTATTTATCTTGTTTTGTCCTATGCTTTATTAAATTGTGTTTATGTTGTTTTATCCTATGCTTTATGAAATTGTATTTATGTTGTTTTATCCTATGCTTTATGAAATTGTATTTATGTTGTTTTATCCTATGCTTTATGAAATTGTATTTATGTTGTTTTATCCTATGCTTTATGAAATTGTATTTATGTTGTTTTATCCTATGCTTTATTAAATTGTATTTATGTTGTTTTATCGTATGCTTTATTAAAGTGCATTTATGTTGTTTTATCCTATGCTTTACTAAATTGTATTTATGTTGTTTTATCCTATGCTTTATTAAATTGTATTTATGTTGTTTTATCCTATGCTTAATTAAATTGTATTCATGTTGTTTTATGCTATGCTTTATTAAATTGTATTTATGTTGTTTTATCCTATGCTTTATTAAAATGGGTTTATTTTTTTTTATCCTATGCTTTATTAAATTGGGTTTATTTTGTTTTATCCTATGCTTTATTAAATTGTATTTATGTTGTTTTAACCCATGTTTTATTAAATTGTATTTATGTTGTTTTATCCTATGCTTTGTTAAATTGTATATATGTTGTTTTATCCTATGCTTTATTAAATTGTATTTATCTTGTTTTGTCCTATGCTTTATTAAATTGTATTTATGTTATTTTAACCTATGCTTTATTAAATTGTATTTATGTTGTTTTATCCTATGCTTTATTAAATTGTATTTATGTTGTTTTATCCTATGCTTTATTAAATTGTTTTTATGTTGTTTTATCCTATGCTTTATTAAATTGTATTTATGTTGTTTTAACCTATGCTTTATTAAATTGTATTTATGTTGTTTTAACCTATGCTTTATTAAATTGTATTTATGTTGTTTTATCCTATGCTTTATTAAATTGTATTTATGTTGTTTTATCCTATGCTTTATTAAATTGTATTTATGTTGTTTTATCCTATGCTTTATTAAATTGTATTTATGTTGTTTTATCCTATGCTTTATTAAATTGTATTATGTTGTTTTATCATATGCTTTATTAAATTGTATTTATGTTGTTTTATCCTATGCTTTATTAAATTGTGTTTATGTTGTTTTATCCTATGCTTTATTAAATTGTATTAATGTTGTTTTAACCCATGCTTTATTAAATTGTATTTATGTTGTTTTATCCTATGCTTTATTAAATTGTATTTATGTTGTTTTAACCTATGCTTTATTAAATTGTATTTATGTTGTTTTAACCTATGCTTTATTAAATTGTATTTATGTTGTTTTATCCTATGCTTTATTAAATTGTATTTATGTTGCTTTAACCTTTGCTTTATTAAATTGTATTTATGTTGTTTTATCCTATGCTTTATTAAATTGTATTTATGTTGTTTTATCGTATGCTTTATTAAATTGTATTATGTTGTTTTATCGTATGCTTTATTAAATTGTATATATGTTGTTTAATCCTATGATTTATTAAATTGTGTTTATGTTGTTTTATCCTATGCTTTATTAAATTGTATTTATGTCGTGTTAACCCATGCTTTATTAAATTGTATTTATGTGGTTTTATCCTATGCTTTATTAAATTGTATTTATGTTGTTTTATCCTATGCTTTATTAAATTGTATTTATGTTGTTTTATCCTATGCTTTATTAAATTGTATTTATGTTGTTTTGTCCTATGCTTTATTAAATTGTATTTATGTTGTTTTAACCCATGCTTTATTAAATTGTATTTATGTTGTTTTATCCTATGTTTTATTAAATTGTATTTATGATGTTTTATCCTATGCTTTATTAAATTGTATTTATGTTGTTTTATCCTATGCTTTATTAAATTTTACTTATGTTGTTTTATCCTATGCTTTATTAAATTGTATTTATGTTGCTTTATCCTATGCTTTATTAAACTGCATTTGTGTTGTTTTATGGTATGCTTTGTTAAATTGTATTCATGTTGTTTTATCCTACGTTTTATTAAATTGTATTTATGTTGTTTTATCCTATGCTTTATTAAATTGTATTTATGTTGTTTTATCCTATGCTTTATTAAATTGTATTTATGTTGTTTTATCCTATGCTTTATTAAATTGTATTAATGTTGTTTTATCCTATGCTTTATTAAATTGTGTTTATGTTCTTTTATCGTATGCTTTATTAAATTGTATTTATGTTGTTTTAACCCATGTTTTATTAAATTGTATTTATGTTGTTTTATCCTATGCTTTAGTAAATTGTATATATGTTGTTTTATCCTATGCTTTATTAAATTGTATTTATCTTGTTTTGTTCTATGCTTTATTAAATTGTATTTATGTTGTTTTAACCCATGCTTCATTAAATTGTAATTATGTTGTTTTAACCCATGCTTCATTAAATTGTATTTATGTTGTTTTATCTTATGCTTTATTAAATTGTATTTATGTTGTTTTATCCTATGCTTTATTAAATTGTATTTATGTTGTTTTATCCTATGCTTTATTAAATTGTATTTATGTTGTTTTAACCTATGCTTTATTAAATTGTATTTATGTTGTTTTAACCTATGCTTTATTAAATTGTATTTATGTTTTTTTATCCTATGCTTTATTAAATTGGATTTATGTTGCTTTAACATTTGCTTTATTAAATTGTATTTATGTTGTTTTATCCTATGCTTTATTAAATTGTATTTATGTTGTTTTATCGTATGCTTTATTAAATTGTATTATGTTGTTTTATCGTATGCTTTATTAAATTGTATATATGTTGTTTTATCCTATGATTTATTAAATTGTGTTTATTTTGTTTTATCCTAAGCTTTATTAAATTGTATTTATGTTGTTTTAACCCATGTTTTATTAAATTGTATTTATGTTGTTTTATCCTATGCTTTATTAAATTGTATATATGTTGTTTTATCCTATGCTTTATTAAATTGTATTTATCTTGTTTTGTCCTATGCTTTATTAAATTGTATTTATGTTGTTTTAACCTATGCTTTATTAAATTGTATTTATGTTGTTTTATCCTATGCTTTATTAAATTGTATTTATGTTGTTTTATCCTATGCTTTATTAAATTGTGTTTATTTTGTTTTATCCTAAGCTTTATTAAATTGTATTTATGTTGTTTTAACCCATGTTTTATTAAATTGTATTTATGTTGTTTTATCCTATGCTTTATTAAATTGTATATATGTTGTTTTATCCCATGCTTTATTAAATTGTATTTATCTTGTTTTGTCCTATGCTTTATTAAATTGTATTTATGTTGTTTTAACCTATGCTTTATTAAATTGTATTTATGTTGTTTTATCCTATGCTTTATTAAATTGTATTTATGTTGTTTTATCCTATGCTTTATTAAATTGTATTTATGTTGTTTTATCCTATGCTTTATTAAATTGTATATATGTTGTTTTAACCTATGCTTTATTAAATTGTATTTATGTTGTTTTAACCTATGCTTTATTAAATTGTATTTATGTTGTTTTATCCTATGCTTTATTAAATTGTATTTATCTTGTTTTGTCCTATGCTTTATTAAATTGTATTTATGTTGTTTTAACCTATGCTTTATTAAATTGTATTTATGTTGTTTTATCCTATGCTTTATTAAATTGTATATATGTTGTTTTATCCTATGCTTTATTAAATTGTATTTATCTTGTTTTGTCCTATGCTTTATTAAATTGTATTTATGTTGTTTTAACCTATGCTTTATTAAATTGTATTTATGTTGTTTTATCCTATGCTTTATTAAATTGTATTTATGTTGTTTTATCCTATGCTTTATTAAATTGTATTTATGTTGTTTTATCCTATGCTTTATTAAATTGTATATATGTTGTTTTAACCTATGCTTTATTAAATTGTATTTATGTTGTTTTAACCTATGCTTTATTAAATTGTATTTATGTTGTTTTTTCCTATGCTTTATTAAATTGTATTTATGTTGCTTTTACCTTTGCTTTATTAAATTGTATTTATGTTGTTTTATCCTATGCTTTATTAAATTGTATTTATGTTGTTTTATCGTATGCTTTATTAAATTGTATTATGTTGTTTTATCGTATGCTTTATTAAATTGTATATATGTTGTTTTATTCTATGATTTATTAAATTGTGTTTATGTTGTTTTATCCTATGCTTTATTAAATTGTATTTATGTCGTGTTAACCCATGCTTTATTAAATTGTATTTATGTGGTTTTATCCTATGCTTTATTAAATTGTATTTATGTTGTTTTATCCTATGCTTTATTAAATTGTATTTATGTTGTTTTATCCTATGCTTTATTAAATTGTATTTAGCTTGTTTTGTCCTATGCTTTATTAAATTGTATTTATGTTGTTTTAACCTATGCTTTATTAAATTGTATTTATGTTGTTTTATCCTATGCTTTATTAAATTGTATTTATGTTGTTTTATCCTATGCTTTATTAAATTGTGTTTATGTTGTTTTATCCTATGCTTTATTAAATTGTATTTATGTTGTTTTAACCTATGCTTTATTAAATTGTATTTATGTTGTTTTATCCTATGCTTTATTAAATTGTATTTATGTTGTTTTATCCTATGCTTTATTAAATTGTATATATGTTGTTTTAACCTATGCTTTATTAAATTGTATTTATGTTGTTTTAAACTATGCTTTATTAAATTGTATCTATGTTGTTTTATCCTATGCTTTATTAAATTGTATTTATGTTGCTTTAACCTTCGCTTTATTAAATTGTATTTATGTTGTTTTATCCTATGCTTTATTAAATTGTATTTATGTTGTTTTATCCTATGCTTTATTAAATTGTATTTATGTTGTTTTATCCTATGCTTTATTAAATTGTATTTATGTTGTTTTATCCTATGCTTTATTAAATTGTATTTATGTTGTTTTATCCTATGCTTTATTAAATTGTATTTATGTTGTTTTATCCTATGCTTTATTAAATTGTATTATGTTGTTTTATCATATGCTTTATTAAATTGTATTTATGTTGTTTTATCCTATGCTTTATTAAATTGTGTTTATGTTGTTTTATCCTATGCTTTATTAAATTGTATTAATGTTGTTTTAACCCATGCTTTATTAAATTGTATTTATGTTGTTTTATCCTATGCTTTATTAAATTGTATTTATGTTGTTTTAACCTATGCTTTATTAAATTGTATTTATGTTGTTTTAACCTATGCTTTATTAAATTGTATTTATGTTGTTTTATCCTATGCTTTATTAAATTGTATTTATGTTGCTTTAACCTTTGCTTTATTAAATTGTATTTATGTTGTTTTATCCTATGCTTTATTAAATTGTATTTATGTTGTTTTATCGTATGCTTTATTAAATTGTATTATGTTGTTTTATCGTATGCTTTATTAAATTGTATATATGTTGTTTTATCCTATGATTTATTAAATTGTGTTTATGTTGTTTTATCCTATGCTTTATTAAATTGTATTTATGTCGTGTTAACCCATGCTTTATTAAATTGTATTTATGTGGTTTTATCCTATGCTTTATTAAATTGTATTTATGTTGTTTTATCCTATGCTTTATTAAATTGTATTTATGTTGTTTTATCCTATGCTTTATTAAATTGTATTTATGTTGTTTTGTCCTATGCTTTATTAAATTGTATTTATGTTGTTTTAACCCATGCTTTATTAAATTGTATTTATGTTGTTTTATCCTATGTTTTATTAAATTGTATTTATGATGTTTTATCCTATGCTTTATTAAATTGTATTTATGTTGTTTTATCCTATGCTTTATTAAATTGTACTTATGTTGTTTTATCCTATGCTTTATTAAATTGTATTTATGTTGCTTTATCCTATGCTTTATTAAACTGCATTTGTGTTGTTTTATGGTATGCTTTGTTAAATTGTATTCATGTTGTTTTATCCTACGTTTTATTAAATTGTATTTATGTTGTTTTATCCTATGCTTTATTAAATTGTATTTATGTTGTTTTATCCTATGCTTTATTAAATTGTATTTATGTTGTTTTATCCTATGCTTTATTAAATTGTATTAATGTTGTTTTATCCTATGCTTTATTAAATTGTGTTTATGTTCTTTTATCGTATGCTTTATTAAATTGTATTTATGTTGTTTTAACCCATGTTTTATTAAATTGTATTTATGTTGTTTTATCCTATGCTTTAGTAAATTGTATATATGTTGTTTTATCCTATGCTTTATTAAATTGTATTTATCTTGTTTTGTTCTATGCTTTATTAAATTGTATTTATGTTGTTTTAACCCATGCTTCATTAAATTGTAATTATGTTGTTTTAACCCATGCTTCATTAAATTGTATTTATGTTGTTTTATCTTATGCTTTATTAAATTGTATTTATGTTGTTTTATCCTATGCTTTATTAAATTGTATTTATGTTGTTTTATCCTATGCTTTATTAAATTGTATTTATGTTGTTTTAACCTATGCTTTATTAAATTGTATTTATGTTGTTTTAACCTATGCTTTATTAAATTGTATTTATGTTTTTTTATCCTATGCTTTATTAAATTGGATTTATGTTGCTTTAACCTTTGCTTTATTAAATTGTATTTATGTTGTTTTATCCTATGCTTTATTAAATTGTATTTATGTTGTTTTATCGTATGCTTTATTAAATTGTATTATGTTGTTTTATCGTATGCTTTATTAAATTGTATATATGTTGTTTTATCCTATGATTTATTAAATTGTGTTTATTTTGTTTTATCCTAAGCTTTATTAAATTGTATTTATGTTGTTTTAACCCATGTTTTATTAAATTGTATTTATGTTGTTTTATCCTATGCTTTATTAAATTGTATATATGTTGTTTTATCCTATGCTTTATTAAATTGTATTTATCTTGTTTTGTCCTATGCTTTATTAAATTGTATTTATGTTGTTTTAACCTATGCTTTATTAAATTGTATTTATGTTGTTTTATCCTATGCTTTATTAAATTGTATTTATGTTGTTTTATCCTATGCTTTATTAAATTGTGTTTATTTTGTTTTATCCTAAGCTTTATTAAATTGTATTTATGTTGTTTTAACCCATGTTTTATTAAATTGTATTTATGTTGTTTTATCCTATGCTTTATTAAATTGTATATATGTTGTTTTATCCTATGCTTTATTAAATTGTATTTATCTTGTTTTGTCCTATGCTTTATTAAATTGTATTTATGTTGTTTTAACCTATGCTTTATTAAATTGTATTTATGTTGTTTTATCCTATGCTTTATTAAATTGTATTTATGTTGTTTTATCCTATGCTTTATTAAATTGTATTTATGTTGTTTTATCCTATGCTTTATTAAATTGTATATATGTTGTTTTAACCTATGCTTTATTAAATTGTATTTATGTTGTTTTAACCTATGCTTTATTAAATTGTATTTATGTTGTTTTTTCCTATGCTTTATTAAATTGTATTTATGTTGCTTTAACCTTTGCTTTATTAAATTGTATTTATGTTGTTTTATCCTATGCTTTATTAAATTGTATTTATGTTGTTTTATCGTATGCTTTATTAAATTGTATTATGTTGTTTTATCGTATGCTTTATTAAATTGTATATATGTTGTTTTATTCTATGATTTATTAAATTGTGTTTATGTTGTTTTATCCTATGCTTTATTAAATTGTATTTATGTCGTGTTAACCCATGCTTTATTAAATTGTATTTATGTGGTTTTATCCTATGCTTTATTAAATTGTATTTATGTTGTTTTATCCTATGCTTTATTAAATTGTATTTATGTTGTTTTATCCTATGCTTTATTAAATTGTATTTAGCTTGTTTTGTCCTATGCTTTATTAAATTGTATTTATGTTGTTTTAACCTATGCTTTATTAAATTGTATTTATGTTGTTTTATCCTATGCTTTATTAAATTGTATTTATGTTGTTTTATCCTATGCTTTATTAAATTGTGTTTATGTTGTTTTATCCTATGCTTTATTAAATTGTATTTATGTTGTTTTAACCTATGCTTTATTAAATTGTATTTATGTTGTTTTATCCTATGCTTTATTAAATTGTATTTATGTTGTTTTATCCTATGCTTTATTAAATTGTATATATGTTGTTTTAACCTATGCTTTATTAAATTGTATTTATGTTGTTTTAAACTATGCTTTATTAAATTGTATTTATGTTGTTTTATCCTATGCTTTATTAAATTGTATTTATGTTGCTTTAACCTTCGCTTTATTAAATTGTATTTATGTTGTTTTATCCTATGCTTTATTAAATTGTATTTATGTTGTTTTATCCTATGCTTTATTAAATTGTATTTATGTTGTTTTATCCTATGCTTTATTAAATTGTATTTATGTTGTTTTATCCTATGCTTTATTAAATTGTATTTATGTTGTTTTATCCTATGCTTTATTAAATTGTATTTATGTTGTTTTATCCTATGCTTTATTAAATTGTATTATGTTGTTTTATCATATGCTTTATTAAATTGTATTTATGTTGTTTTATCCTATGCTTTATTAAATTGTGTTTATGTTGTTTTATCCTATGCTTTATTAAATTGTATTAATGTTGTTTTAACCCATGCTTTATTAAATTGTATTTATGTTGTTTTATCCTATGCTTTATTAAATTGTATTTATGTTGTTTTAACCTATGCTTTATTAAATTGTATTTATGTTGTTTTAACCTATGCTTTATTAAATTGTATTTATGTTGTTTTATCCTATGCTTTATTAAATTGTATTTATGTTGCTTTAACCTTTGCTTTATTAAATTGTATTTATGTTGTTTTATCCTATGCTTTATTAAATTGTATTTATGTTGTTTTATCGTATGCTTTATTAAATTGTATTATGTTGTTTTATCGTATGCTTTATTAAATTGTATATATGTTGTTTTATCCTATGATTTATTAAATTGTGTTTATGTTGTTTTATCCTATGCTTTATTAAATTGTATTTATGTCGTGTTAACCCATGCTTTATTAAATTGTATTTATGTGGTTTTATCCTATGCTTTATTAAATTGTATTTATGTTGTTTTATCCTATGCTTTATTAAATTGTATTTATGTTGTTTTATCCTATGCTTTATTAAATTGTATTTATGTTGTTTTGTCCTATGCTTTATTAAATTGTATTTATGTTGTTTTAACCCATGCTTTATTAAATTGTATTTATGTTGTTTTATCCTATGTTTTATTAAATTGTATTTATGATGTTTTATCCTATGCTTTATTAAATTGTATTTATGTTGTTTTATCCTATGCTTTATTAAATTGTACTTATGTTGTTTTATCCTATGCTTTATTAAATTGTATTTATGTTGCTTTATCCTATGCTTTATTAAACTGCATTTGTGTTGTTTTATGGTATGCTTTGTTAAATTGTATTCATGTTGTTTTATCCTACGTTTTATTAAATTGTATTTATGTTGTTTTATCCTATGCTTTATTAAATTGTATTTATGTTGTTTTATCCTATGCTTTATTAAATTGTATTTATGTTGTTTTATCCTATGCTTTATTAAATTGTATTAATGTTGTTTTATCCTATGCTTTATTAAATTGTGTTTATGTTCTTTTATCGTATGCTTTATTAAATTGTATTTATGTTGTTTTAACCCATGTTTTATTAAATTGTATTTATGTTGTTTTATCCTATGCTTTAGTAAATTGTATATATGTTGTTTTATCCTATGCTTTATTAAATTGTATTTATCTTGTTTTGTTCTATGCTTTATTAAATTGTATTTATGTTGTTTTAACCCATGCTTCATTAAATTGTAATTATGTTGTTTTAACCCATGCTTCATTAAATTGTATTTATGTTGTTTTATCTTATGCTTTATTAAATTGTATTTATGTTGTTTTATCCTATGCTTTATTAAATTGTATTTATGTTGTTTTATCCTATGCTTTATTAAATTGTATTTATGTTGTTTTAACCTATGCTTTATTAAATTGTATTTATGTTGTTTTAACCTATGCTTTATTAAATTGTATTTATGTTTTTTTATCCTATGCTTTATTAAATTGGATTTATGTTGCTTTAACCTTTGCTTTATTAAATTGTATTTATGTTGTTTTATCCTATGCTTTATTAAATTGTATTTATGTTGTTTTATCGTATGCTTTATTAAATTGTATTATGTTGTTTTATCGTATGCTTTATTAAATTGTATATATGTTGTTTTATCCTATGATTTATTAAATTGTGTTTATTTTGTTTTATCCTAAGCTTTATTAAATTGTATTTATGTTGTTTTAACCCATGTTTTATTAAATTGTATTTATGTTGTTTTATCCTATGCTTTATTAAATTGTATATATGTTGTTTTATCCTATGCTTTATTAAATTGTATTTATCTTGTTTTGTCCTATGCTTTATTAAATTGTATTTATGTTGTTTTAACCTATGCTTTATTAAATTGTATTTATGTTGTTTTATCCTATGCTTTATTAAATTGTATTTATGTTGTTTTATCCTATGCTTTATTAAATTGTGTTTATTTTGTTTTATCCTAAGCTTTATTAAATTGTATTTATGTTGTTTTAACCCATGTTTTATTAAATTGTATTTATGTTGTTTTATCCTATGCTTTATTAAATTGTATATATGTTGTTTTATCCTATGCTTTATTAAATTGTATTTATCTTGTTTTGTCCTATGCTTTATTAAATTGTATTTATGTTGTTTTAACCTATGCTTTATTAAATTGTATTTATGTTGTTTTATCCTATGCTTTATTAAATTGTATTTATGTTGTTTTATCCTATGCTTTATTAAATTGTATTTATGTTGTTTTATCCTATGCTTTATTAAATTGTATATATGTTGTTTTAACCTATGCTTTATTAAATTGTATTTATGTTGTTTTAACCTATGCTTTATTAAATTGTATTTATGTTGTTTTATCCTATGCTTTATTAAATTGTATTTATCTTGTTTTGTCCTATGCTTTATTAAATTGTATTTATGTTGTTTTAACCTATGCTTTATTAAATTGTATTTATGTTGTTTTATCCTATGCTTTATTAAATTGTATATATGTTGTTTTATCCTATGCTTTATTAAATTGTATTTATCTTGTTTTGTCCTATGCTTTATTAAATTGTATTTATGTTGTTTTAACCTATGCTTTATTAAATTGTATTTATGTTGTTTTATCCTATGCTTTATTAAATTGTATTTATGTTGTTTTATCCTATGCTTTATTAAATTGTATTTATGTTGTTTTATCCTATGCTTTATTAAATTGTATATATGTTGTTTTAACCTATGCTTTATTAAATTGTATTTATGTTGTTTTAACCTATGCTTTATTAAATTGTATTTATGTTGTTTTTTCCTATGCTTTATTAAATTGTATTTATGTTGCTTTAACCTTTGCTTTATTAAATTGTATTTATGTTGTTTTATCCTATGCTTTATTAAATTGTATTTATGTTGTTTTATCGTATGCTTTATTAAATTGTATTATGTTGTTTTATCGTATGCTTTATTAAATTGTATATATGTTGTTTTATTCTATGATTTATTAAATTGTGTTTATGTTGTTTTATCCTATGCTTTATTAAATTGTATTTATGTCGTGTTAACCCATGCTTTATTAAATTGTATTTATGTGGTTTTATCCTATGCTTTATTAAATTGTATTTATGTTGTTTTATCCTATGCTTTATTAAATTGTATTTATGTTGTTTTATCCTATGCTTTATTAAATTGTATTTAGCTTGTTTTGTCCTATGCTTTATTAAATTGTATTTATGTTGTTTTAACCTATGCTTTATTAAATTGTATTTATGTTGTTTTATCCTATGCTTTATTAAATTGTATTTATGTTGTTTTATCCTATGCTTTATTAAATTGTGTTTATGTTGTTTTATCCTATGCTTTATTAAATTGTATTTATGTTGTTTTAACCTATGCTTTATTAAATTGTATTTATGTTGTTTTATCCTATGCTTTATTAAATTGTATTTATGTTGTTTTATCCTATGCTTTATTAAATTGTATATATGTTGTTTTAACCTATGCTTTATTAAATTGTATTTATGTTGTTTTAAACTATGCTTTATTAAATTGTATTTATGTTGTTTTATCCTATGCTTTATTAAATTGTATTTATGTTGCTTTAACCTTCGCTTTATTAAATTGTATTTATGTTGTTTTATCCTATGCTTTATTAAATTGTATTTATGTTGTTTTATCGTATGCTTTATTAAATTGTATTATGTTGTTTTATCGTATGCTTTATTAAATTGTATATATGTTGTTTTATTCTATGATTTATTAAATTGTGTTTATGTTGTTTTATCCTATGCTTTATTAAATTGTATTTATGTCGTGTTAACCCATGCTTTATTAAATTGTATTTATGTGGTTTTATCCTATGCTTTATTAAATTGTATTTATGTTGTTTTATCCTATGCTTTATTAAATTGTATTTATGTTGTTTTATCCTATGCTTTATTAAATTGTATTTAGCTTGTTTTGTCCTATGCTTTATTAAATTGTATTTATGTTGTTTTAACCTATGCTTTATTAAATTGTATTTATGTTGTTTTATCCTATGCTTTATTAAATTGTATTTATGTTGTTTTATCCTATGCTTTATTAAATTGTATATATGTTGTTTTAACCTATGCTTTATTAAATTGTATTTATGTTGTTTTAAACTATGCTTTATTAAATTGTATTTATGTTGTTTTATCCTATGCTTTATTAAATTGTATTTATGTTGCTTTAACCTTTGCTTTATTAAATTGTATTTATGTTGTTTTATCCCATGCTTTATTAAATTGTATTTATGTTGTTTTATCGTATGCTTTATTAAATTGTATTATGTTGTTTTATCGTATGCTTTATTAAATTGTATATATGTTGTTTTATTCTATGATTTATTAAATTGTGTTTATGTTGTTTTATCCTATGCATTATTAAATTGTATTTATGTCGTGTTAACCCATGCTTTATTAAATTGTATTTATGTGGTTTTATCCTATGCTTTATTAAATTGTATTTATGTTGTTTTATCCTATGCTTTATTAAATTGTATTTATGTTGTTTTATCCTATGCTTTATTAAATTGTATTTAGCTTGTTTTGTCCTATGCTTTATTAAATTCTATTTATGTTGTTTTAACCTATGCTTTATTAAATTGTATTTATGTTGTTTTATCCTATGCTTTATTAAATTGTATTTATGTTGTTTTAAACTATGCTTTATTAAATTGTATTTATGTTGTTTTATCCTATGCTTTATTAAATTGTATTTATGTTGCTTTAACCTTTGCTTTATTAAATTGTATTTATGTTGTTTTATCCTATGCTTTATTAAATTGTATTTATGTTGTTTTATCGTATGCTTTATTAAATTGTATTATGTTGTTTTATCGTATGCTTTATTAAATTGTATATATGTTGTTTTATTCTATGATTTATTAAATTGTGTTTATGTTGTTTTATCCTATGCTTTATTAAATTGTATTTATGTCGTGTTAACCCATGCTTTATTAAATTGTATTTATGTGGTTTTATCCTATGCTTTATTAAATTGTATTTATGTTGTTTTATCCTATGCTTTATTAAATTGTATTTATGTTGTTTTATCCTATGCTTTATTAAATTGTATTTAGCTTGTTTTATCCTATGCTTTATTAAATTGTATTTATGTTGTTTTAACCTATGCTTTATTAAATTGTATTTATGTTGTTTTATCCTATGCTTTATTAAATTGTATTTATGTTGTTTTATCCTATGCTTTATTAAATTGTGTTTATGTTGTTTTATCCTATGCTTTATTAAATTGTATTTATGTTGTTTTATCCTATGCTTTATTAAATTGTATTTATGTTGTTTTATCCTATGCTTTATGAAATTGTATTTATGTTGTTTTATCCTATGCTTTATTAAATTGTATTTATGTTGTTTTATCCTATGCTTTATTAAATTGTATTTATGTTGTTTTATCGTATGCTTTATTAAAGTGCATTTATGTTGTTTTATCCTATGCTTTATTAAATTGTATTTATGTTGTTTTATCCTATGCTTTATTAAATTGTATTTAT
Organism: Phyllobates terribilis; assembly: GCF_046119375.1. NCBI lineage: Eukaryota > Metazoa > Chordata > Amphibia > Anura > Dendrobatidae > Phyllobates > Phyllobates terribilis. Next base: position 3,162,783 of record NW_027362924.1, on the reverse strand, counting down.
GTTGTTTTATCCTATGCTTTATTAAATTGGGTTTATTTTGTTTTATCCTATGCTTTATTAAATTGTATTTATGTTGTTTTAACCCATGTTTTATTAAATTGTATTTATGTTGTTTTATCCTATGCTTTATTAAATTGTATATATGTTGTTTTATCCTATGCTTTATTAAATTGTATTTATATTGTTTTGTCCTATGCTTTATTAAATTGTATTTATGTTATTTTAACCTATGCTTTATTAAATTGTATTTATGTTGTTTTATCCTATGCTTTATTAAATTGTATTTATGTTGTTTTATCCTATGCTTTATTAAATTGTATTCATGTTGTTTTATCCTATGCTTTATTAAATTGGGTTTATTTTGTTTTATCCTATGCTTTATTAAATTGTATTTATGTTGTTTTAACCCATGTTTTATTAAATTGTATTTATGTTGTTTTATCCTATGCTTTATTAAATTGTATATATGTTGTTTTATCCTATGCTTTATTAAATTGTATTTATCTTGTTTTGTCCTATGCTTTATTAAATTGTATTTATGTTATTTTAACCTATGCTATATTAAATTGTATTTATGTTGTTTTATCCTATGCTTTATTAAATTGTATTTATGTTGTTTTATCCTATGCTTTATTAAATTGTATTTATGTTGTTTTAACCTATGCTTTATTAAATTGTATTTATGTTGTTTTAACCTATGCTTTATTAAATTGTATTTATGTTGTTTTATCCTATGCTTTATTAAATTGTATTTATGTTTTTTTGTCCTATGCTTTATTAAATTGTATTATGTTGTTTTATCATATGCTTTATTAAATTGTATTTATGTTGTTTTATCCTATGCTTTATTAAATTGTGTTATGTTGTTTTATCCTATGCTTTATTAAAATGTATTAATGTTGTTTTAACCCATGCTTTATTAAATTGTATTTATGTGGTTTTATCCTATGCTTTATTAAATTGTATTTATGTTGTTTTATCCTATGCTTTATTAAATTGTATTTATGTTGTTTTATCCTATGCTTTATTAAATTGTATTTATTTTGTTTTGTCGAATGCTTTATTAAATTGTATTTATGTTGTTTTAACCCATGCTTTATTAATATGTATTTATGTTGTTTTATCCTATGCTTTATTAAATTGTATTTATGTTGTTTTGTTCTATGCTTTATTAAATTGTATTTATGTGGTTTTATCCTATGATTTATTAAATTGTATTTATGTTGTTTTATCCTATGCTTTATTAAATTGTATTAATGTGGTTTTATCCTATGCTTTATTAAACTGCATTTGTGTTGTTTTATGGTATGCTTTATTAAATTGTATTCATGTTGTTTTATCCTATGCTTTATTAAATTGTATTTATGTTGTTTTATCCTATGCTTTATTAAATTGTATTTATGTTGTTTTATCCTATGCTTTATTAAATTGTATTTATGTTGTTTTATCCTATGCTTTATTAAATTGTATTTATGTTGTTTTATCCTATGCTTTATTAAATTGTGTTTATGTTGTTTTATCCTATGCTTTATTAAATTGTATTTATGTTGTTTTAACCCATGTTTTATTAAATTGTATTTATGTTGTTTTATCCTATGCTTTATTAAATTGTATTTATGTTGTTTTATCCTATGCTTTATTAAATTGTATTTATGTTGTTTTAACCCATGCTTCATTAAATTGTATTTATGTTGTTTTATCTTATGCTTTATTAAATTGTATTTATGTTATTTTATCCTATGCTTTATTAAATTGTATTTATGTTGTTTTATCCTATGCTTTATTAAATTGTATTTATGTTGTATTATCCTATGCTTAATTAAATTGTATTTATGTTGTTTTATCCTAAGCTTTATTAAATTGTATTTATGTTGTTTTATCGTATGCTTTATTAAATTGCATTTATGTTGTTTTATCCTATGCTTTATTAAATTGTGTTTATTTTGTTTTATCCTATGCTTTATTAAATTGTATTTATGTTGTTTTAACCCATGTTTTATTAAATTGTATTTATGTTGTTTTATCCTATGCTTTATTAAATTGAATATATGTTGTTTTATCCTATGCTTTATTAAATTGTATTTATCTTGTTTTGTCCTATGCTTTATTAAATTGTATTTATCTTGTTTTAACCTATGCTTTATTAAATTGTATTTATGTTGTTTTATCCTATGCTTTATTAAATTGTATTTATGTTGTTTTATCCTATGCTTTATTAAATTGTATTTATGTTGTTTTATCCTATGCTTTATTAAATTGTATATATGTTGTTTTAACCTATGCTTTATTAAATTGTATTTATGTTGTTTTAACCTATGCTTTATTAAATTGTATTTATGTTGTTTTATCCTATGCTTTATTAAATTGTATTCATGTTGCTTTAACCTTTGCTTTATTAAATTGTATTTATGTTGTTTTATGCTATGCTTTATTAAATTGTATTTATGTTGTTTTATCGTATGCTTTATTAAATTGTATTATGTTGTTTTATCGTATGCTTTATTAAATTGTATATATGTTGTTTTATTCTATGATTTATTAAATTGTGTTTATGTTGTTTTATCCTATGCTTTATTAAATTGTATTTATGTCGTGTTAACCCATGCTTTATTAAATTGTATTTATGTGGTCTTATCCTATGATTTATTAAATTGTATTTATGTTGTTTTATCCTATGCTTTATGAAATTGTATTTATGTTGTTTTATCCTATGCTTTATGAAATTGTATTTATGTTGTTTTATCCTATGCTTTATGAAATTGTATTTATGTTGTTTTATCCTATGCTTTATGAAATTGTATTTATGTTGTTTTATCCTATGCTTTATTAAATTGTATTTATGTTGTTTTATCGTATGCTTTATTAAAGTGCATTTATGTTGTTTTATCCTATGCTTTACTAAATTGTATTTATGTTGTTTTATCCTATGCTTTATTAAATTGTATTTATGTTGTTTTATCCTATGCTTAATTAAATTGTATTCATGTTGTTTTATGCTATGCTTTATTAAATTGTATTTATGTTGTTTTATCCTATGCTTTATTAAAATGGGTTTATTTTGTTTTATCCTATGCTTTATTAAATTGGGTTTATTTTGTTTTATCCTATGCTTTATTAAATTGTATTTATGTTGTTTTAACCCATGTTTTATTAAATTGTATTTATGTTGTTTTATCCTATGCTTTGTTAAATTGTATATATGTTGTTTTATCCTATGCTTTATTAAATTGTATTTATCTTGTTTTGTCCTATGCTTTATTAAATTGTATTTATGTTATTTTAACCTATGCTTTATTAAATTGTATTTATGTTGTTTTATCCTATGCTTTATTAAATTGTATTTATGTTGTTTTATCCTATGCTTTATTAAATTGTTTTTATGTTGTTTTATCCTATGCTTTATTAAATTGTATTTATGTTGTTTTAACCTATGCTTTATTAAATTGTATTTATGTTGTTTTAACCTATGCTTTATTAAATTGTATTTATGTTGTTTTATCCTATGCTTTATTAAATTGTATTTATGTTGTTTTATCCTATGCTTTATTAAATTGTATTTATGTTGTTTTATCCTATGCTTTATTAAATTGTATTTATGTTGTTTTATCCTATGCTTTATTAAATTGTATTATGTTGTTTTATCATATGCTTTATTAAATTGTATTTATGTTGTTTTATCCTATGCTTTATTAAATTGTGTTTATGTTGTTTTATCCTATGCTTTATTAAATTGTATTAATGTTGTTTTAACCCATGCTTTATTAAATTGTATTTATGTTGTTTTATCCTATGCTTTATTAAATTGTATTTATGTTGTTTTAACCTATGCTTTATTAAATTGTATTTATGTTGTTTTAACCTATGCTTTATTAAATTGTATTTATGTTGTTTTATCCTATGCTTTATTAAATTGTATTTATGTTGCTTTAACCTTTGCTTTATTAAATTGTATTTATGTTGTTTTATCCTATGCTTTATTAAATTGTATTTATGTTGTTTTATCGTATGCTTTATTAAATTGTATTATGTTGTTTTATCGTATGCTTTATTAAATTGTATATATGTTGTTTTATCCTATGATTTATTAAATTGTGTTTATGTTGTTTTATCCTATGCTTTATTAAATTGTATTTATGTCGTGTTAACCCATGCTTTATTAAATTGTATTTATGTGGTTTTATCCTATGCTTTATTAAATTGTATTTATGTTGTTTTATCCTATGCTTTATTAAATTGTATTTATGTTGTTTTATCCTATGCTTTATTAAATTGTATTTATGTTGTTTTGTCCTATGCTTTATTAAATTGTATTTATGTTGTTTTAACCCATGCTTTATTAAATTGTATTTATGTTGTTTTATCCTATGTTTTATTAAATTGTATTTATGATGTTTTATCCTATGCTTTATTAAATTGTATTTATGTTGTTTTATCCTATGCTTTATTAAATTGTACTTATGTTGTTTTATCCTATGCTTTATTAAATTGTATTTATGTTGCTTTATCCTATGCTTTATTAAACTGCATTTGTGTTGTTTTATGGTATGCTTTGTTAAATTGTATTTATGTTGTTTTATCGTATGCTTTATTAAATTGTATTATGTTGTTTTATCGTATGCTTTATTAAATTGTATATATGTTGTTTTATCCTATGATTTATTAAATTGTGTTTATGTTGTTTTATCCTATGCTTTATTAAATTGTATTTATGTCGTGTTAACCCATGCTTTATTAAATTGTATTTATGTGGTTTTATCCTATGCTTTATTAAATTGTATTTATGTTGTTTTATCCTATGCTTTATTAAATTGTATTTATGTTGTTTTATCCTATGCTTTATTAAATTGTATTTATGTTGTTTTAACCTATGCTTTATTAAATTGTATTTATGTTGTTTTAACCTATGCTTTATTAAATTGTATTTATGTTGTTTTATCCTATGCTTTATTAAATTGTATTTATGTTTTTTTGTCCTATGCTTTATTAAATTGTATTATGTTGTTTTATCATATGCTTTATTAAATTGTATTTATGTTGTTTTATCCTATGCTTTATTAAATTGTGTTATGTTGTTTTATCCTATGCTTTATTAAAATGTATTAATGTTGTTTTAACCCATGCTTTGTTAAATTGTATTTATGTGGTTTTATCCTATGCTTTATTAAATTGTATTTATGTTGTTTTATCCTATGCTTTATTAAATTGTATTTATGTTGTTTTATCCTATGCTTTATTAAATTGTATTTATTTTGTTTTGTCGAATGCTTTATTAAATTGTATTTATGTTGTTTTAACCCATGCTTTATTAATATGTATTTATGTTGTTTTATCCTATGCTTTATTAAATTGTATTTATGTTGTTTTGTTCTATGCTTTATTAAATTGTATTTATGTGGTTTTATCCTATGATTTATTAAATTGTATTTATGTTGTTTTATCCTATGCTTTATTAAATTGTATTAATGTGGTTTTATCCTATGCTTTATTAAACTGCATTTGTGTTGTTTTATGGTATGCTTTATTAAATTGTATTCATGTTGTTTTATCCTATGCTTTATTAAATTGTATTTATGTTGTTTTATCCTATGCTTTATTAAATTGTATTTATGTTGTTTTATCCTATGCTTTATTAAATTGTATTTATGTTGTTTTATCCTATGCTTTATTAAATTGTATTTATGTTGTTTTATCCTATGCTTTATTAAATTGTGTTTATGTTGTTTTATCCTATGCTTTATTAAATTGTATTTATGTTGTTTTAACCCATGTTTTATTAAATTGTATTTATGTTGTTTTATCCTATGCTTTATTAAATTGTATTTATGTTGTTTTATCCTATGCTTTATTAAATTGTATTTATGTTGTTTTAACCCATGCTTCATTAAATTGTATTTATGTTGTTTTATCTTATGCTTTATTAAATTGTATTTATGTTATTTTATCCTATGCTTTATTAAATTGTATTTATGTTGTTTTATCCTATGCTTTATTAAATTGTATTTATGTTGTATTATCCTATGCTTAATTAAATTGTATTTATGTTGTTTTATCCTAAGCTTTATTAAATTGTATTTATGTTGTTTTATCGTATGCTTTATTAAATTGCATTTATGTTGTTTTATCCTATGCTTTATTAAATTGTGTTTATTTTGTTTTATCCTATGCTTTATTAAATTGTATTTATGTTGTTTTAACCCATGTTTTATTAAATTGTATTTATGTTGTTTTATCCTATGCTTTATTAAATTGAATATATGTTGTTTTATCCTATGCTTTATTAAATTGTATTTATCTTGTTTTGTCCTATGCTTTATTAAATTGTATTTATCTTGTTTTAACCTATGCTTTATTAAATTGTATTTATGTTGTTTTATCCTATGCTTTATTAAATTGTATTTATGTTGTTTTATCCTATGCTTTATTAAATTGTATTTATGTTGTTTTATCCTATGCTTTATTAAATTGTATATATGTTGTTTTAACCTATGCTTTATTAAATTGTATTTATGTTGTTTTAACCTATGCTTTATTAAATTGTATTTATGTTGTTTTATCCTATGCTTTATTAAATTGTATTCATGTTGCTTTAACCTTTGCTTTATTAAATTGTATTTATGTTGTTTTATGCTATGCTTTATTAAATTGTATTTATGTTGTTTTATCGTATGCTTTATTAAATTGTATTATGTTGTTTTATCGTATGCTTTATTAAATTGTATATATGTTGTTTTATTCTATGATTTATTAAATTGTGTTTATGTTGTTTTATCCTATGCTTTATTAAATTGTATTTATGTCGTGTTAACCCATGCTTTATTAAATTATATTTATGTGGTCTTATCCTATGATTTATTAAATTGTATTTATGTTGTTTTATCCTATGCTTTATTAAATTGTATTTATGTTGTTTTATCCTATGCTTTATTAAATTGTATTTATCTTGTTTTGTCCTATGCTTTATTAAATTGTGTTTATGTTGTTTTATCCTATGCTTTATGAAATTGTATTTATGTTGTTTTATCCTATGCTTTATGAAATTGTATTTATGTTGTTTTATCCTATGCTTTATGAAATTGTATTTATGTTGTTTTATCCTATGCTTTATGAAATTGTATTTATGTTGTTTTATCCTATGCTTTATTAAATTGTATTTATGTTGTTTTATCGTATGCTTTATTAAAGTGCATTTATGTTGTTTTATCCTATGCTTTACTAAATTGTATTTATGTTGTTTTATCCTATGCTTTATTAAATTGTATTTATGTTGTTTTATCCTATGCTTAATTAAATTGTATTCATGTTGTTTTATGCTATGCTTTATTAAATTGTATTTATGTTGTTTTATCCTATGCTTTATTAAAATGGGTTTATTTTGTTTTATCCTATGCTTTATTAAATTGGGTTTATTTTGTTTTATCCTATGCTTTATTAAATTGTATTTATGTTGTTTTAACCCATGTTTTATTAAATTGTATTTATGTTGTTTTATCCTATGCTTTGTTAAATTGTATATATGTTGTTTTATCCTATGCTTTATTAAATTGTATTTATCTTGTTTTGTCCTATGCTTTATTAAATTGTATTTATGTTATTTTAACCTATGCTTTATTAAATTGTATTTATGTTGTTTTATCCTATGCTTTATTAAATTGTATTTATGTTGTTTTATCCTATGCTTTATTAAATTGTTTTTATGTTGTTTTATCCTATGCTTTATTAAATTGTATTTATGTTGTTTTAACCTATGCTTTATTAAATTGTATTTATGTTGTTTTAACCTATGCTTTATTAAATTGTATTTATGTTGTTTTATCCTATGCTTTATTAAATTGTATTTATGTTGTTTTATCCTATGCTTTATTAAATTGTATTTATGTTGTTTTATCCTATGCTTTATTAAATTGTATTTATGTTGTTTTATCCTATGCTTTATTAAATTGTATTATGTTGTTTTATCATATGCTTTATTAAATTGTATTTATGTTGTTTTATCCTATGCTTTATTAAATTGTGTTTATGTTGTTTTATCCTATGCTTTATTAAATTGTATTAATGTTGTTTTAACCCATGCTTTATTAAATTGTATTTATGTTGTTTTATCCTATGCTTTATTAAATTGTATTTATGTTGTTTTAACCTATGCTTTATTAAATTGTATTTATGTTGTTTTAACCTATGCTTTATTAAATTGTATTTATGTTGTTTTATCCTATGCTTTATTAAATTGTATTTATGTTGCTTTAACCTTTGCTTTATTAAATTGTATTTATGTTGTTTTATCCTATGCTTTATTAAATTGTATTTATGTTGTTTTATCGTATGCTTTATTAAATTGTATTATGTTGTTTTATCGTATGCTTTATTAAATTGTATATATGTTGTTTTATCCTATGATTTATTAAATTGTGTTTATGTTGTTTTATCCTATGCTTTATTAAATTGTATTATGTTGTTTTATCATATGCTTTATTAAATTGTATTTATGTTGTTTTATCCTATGCTTTATTAAATTGTGTTTATGTTGTTTTATCCTATGCTTTATTAAATTGTATTAATGTTGTTTTAACCCATGCTTTATTAAATTGTATTTATGTTGTTTTATCCTATGCTTTATTAAATTGTATTTATGTTGTTTTAACCTATGCTTTATTAAATTGTATTTATGTTGTTTTAACCTATGCTTTATTAAATTGTATTTATGTTGTTTTATCCTATGCTTTATTAAATTGTATTTATGTTGCTTTAACCTTTGCTTTATTAAATTGTATTTATGTTGTTTTATCCTATGCTTTATTAAATTGTTTTTATGTTGTTTTATCCTATGCTTTATTAAATTGTATTTATGTTGTTTTAACCTATGCTTTATTAAATTGTATTTATGTTGTTTTAACCTATGCTTTAATAAATTGTATTTATGTTGTTTTATCCTATGCTTTATTAAATTGTATTTATGTTGTTTTATCCTATGCTTTATTAAATTGTATTTATGTTGTTTTATCCTATGCTTTATTAAATTGTATTTATGTTGTTTTATCCTATGCTTTATTAAATTGTATTTATGTTGTTTTATCATATGCTTTATTAAATTGTATTATGTTGTTTTATCATATGCTTTATTAAATTGTATTTATGTTGTTTTATCCTATGCTTTATTAAATTGTGTTTATGTTGTTTTATCCTATGCTTTATTAAATTGTATTAATGTTGTTTTAACCCATGCTTTATTAAATTGTATTTATGTTGTTTTATCCTATGCTTTATTAAATTGTATTTATGTTGTTTTAACCTATGCTTTATAAAATTGTATATATGTTGTTTTAACCTATGCTTTATTAAATTGTATTTATGTTGTTTTATCCTATGCTTTATTAAATTGTATTTATGTTGCTTTAACCTTTGCTTTATTAAATTGTATTTATGTTGTTTTATCCTATGCTTTATTAAATTGTATTTATGTTGTTTTATCGTATGCTTTATTAAATTGTATTTTGTTGTTTTATTATATGCTTTATTAAATTGTATATATGTTGTTTTATCCTATGATTTATTAAATTGTGTTTATGTTGTTTTATCCTATGCTTTATTAAATTGTATTTATGTCGTGTTAACCCATGCTTTATTAAATTGTATTTATGTGGTTTTATCCTATGCTTTATTAAATTGTATTTATGTTGTTTTATCCTAAGCTTTATTAAATTGTATTTATGTTGTTTTATCCTATGCTTTATTAAATTGTATTTATGTTGTTTTGTCCTATGCTTTATTAAATTGTATTTATGTTGTTTTAACCCATGCTTTATTAAATTGTATTTATGTTGTTTTATCCTATGCTTTATTAAATTGTACTTATGTTGTTTTATCCTATGCTTTATTAAATTGTATTTATGTTGCTTTATCCTATGCTTTATTAAACTGCATTTGTGTTGTTTTATGGTATGCTTTATTAAATTGTATTCATGTTGTTTTATCCTACGTTTTATTAAATTGTATTTATGTTGTTTTATCCTATGCTTTATTAAATTGTATTTATGTTGTTTTATCCTATGCTTTATTAAATTGTATTTATGTTGTTTTATCCTATGCTTTATTAAATTGTATTAATGTTGTTTTATCCTATGCTTTATTAAATTGTGTTTATGTTCTTTTATCGTATGCTTTATTAAATTGTATTTATGTTGTTTTAACCCATGTTTTATTAAATTGTATTTATGTTGTTTTATCCTATGATTTATTAAATTGTGTTTATGTTGTTTTATCCTATGCTTTATTAAATTGTATTTATGTTGTTTTATCCTATGCTTAATTAAATTGTATTTATGTTGTTTTATCCTATGCTTTATTAAATTGTATTTATGTTGTTTTATCGTATGCTTTATTAAATTGTATTTATGTTGTTTTATCCTATGCTTTATTAAATTGTGTTTATTTTGTTTTATCCTATGCTTTATTAAATTGTATTTATGTTGTTTTATCCTATGCTTTATTAAATTGTATATATGTTGTTTTATCCTATGCTTTATTAAATTGTATTTATCTTGTTTTGTCCTATGCTTTATTAAATTGTATTTATGTTGTTTTAACCTATGCTTTATTAAATTGTATTTATGTTGTTTTATCCTATGCTTTATTAAATAGTATTTATGTTGTTTTATCCTATGCTTTATTAAATTGTGTTTATGTTGTTTTATCCTATGATTTATTAAATTGTATTTATGTTGTTTTATCCTATGCTTTATTAAATTGTATTTATGTTGTTTTATCCTATGCTTTATGAAATTGTATTTATGTTGTTTTATCCTATACTTTATTAAATTGTATTTATGTTGTTTTATCCTATGCTTTATTAAATTGTATTTATGTTGTTTTATCCTATGCTTTATTAAATTGTATTTATGTTGTTTTATCCTATGCTTTATTAAATTGTATATATGTTGTTTTAACCTATGCTTTATTAAATTGTATTTATGTTGTTTTAACCTATGCTTTATTAAATTGTATTTATGTTGTTTTATCCTATGCTTTATTAAATTGTATTTATGTTGCTTTAACCTTTGCTTTATTAAATTGTATTTATGTTGTTTTATCCTATGCTTTATTAAATTGTATTTATGTTGTTTTATCCTATGCTTTATTAAATTGTATTATGTTGTTTTATCCTATGCTTTATTAAATTGTATATATGTTGTTTTATTCTATGATTTATTAAATTGTGTTTATGTTGTTTTATCCTATGCTTTATTAAATTGTATTTATGTCGTGTTAACCCATGCTTTATTAAATTGTATTTATGTGGTTTTATCCTATGCTTTATTAAATTGTATTTATGTTGTTTTATCCTATGCTTTATTAAATTGTATTTATGTTGTTTTACCCTATGCTTTATTAAATTGTATTTAGCTTGTTTTGTCCTATGCTTTATTAAATTGTATTTATGTTGTTTTAACCTATGCTTTATTAAATTGTATTTATGTTGTTTTATCCTATGCTTTATTAAATTGTATTTATGTTGTTTTATCCTATGCTTTATTAAATTGTATTTATGTTGTTTTATCCTATGCTTTATTAAATTGTATTTATGTTGCTTTAACCTTTGCTTTATTAAATTGTATTTATGTTGTTTTATCCTATGCTTTATTAAATTGTATTTATGTTGTTTTATCGTATGCTTTATTAAATTGTATTATGTTGTTTTATCGTATGCTTTATTAAATTGTATATATGTTGTTTTATCCTATGATTTATTAAATTGTGTTTATGTTGTTTTATCCTATGCTTTATTAAATTGTATTTATGTCGTGTTAACCCATGCTTTATTAAATTGTATTTATGTGGTTTTATCCTATGCTTTATTAAATTGTATTTATGTTGTTTTATCCTATGCTTTATTAAATTGTATTTATGTTGTTTTATCCTATGCTTTATTAAATTGTATTTATGTTGTTTTGTCCTATGCTTTATTAAATTGTACTTATGTTGTTTTATCCTATGCTTTATTAAATTGTATTTATGTTGCTTTATCCTATGCTTTATTAAACTGCATTTGTGTTGTTTTATGGTATGCTTTGTTAAATTGTATTCATGTTGTTTTATCCTACGTTTTATTAAATTGTATTTATGTTGTTTTATCCTATGCTTTATTAAATTGTATTTATGTTGTTTTATCCTATGCTTTATTAAATTGTATTTATGTTGTTTTATCCTATGCTTTATTAAATTGTATTAATGTTGTTTTATCCTATGCTTTATTAAATTGTGTTTATGTTCTTTTATCGTATGCTTTATTAAATTGTATTTATGTTGTTTTAACCCATGTTTTATTAAATTGTATTTATGTTGTTTTATCCTATGCTTTAGTAAATTGTATATATGTTGTTTTATCCTATGCTTTATTAAATTGTATTTATCTTGTTTTGTTCTATGCTTTATTAAATTGTATTTATGTTGTTTTAACCCATGCTTCATTAAATTGTAATTATGTTGTTTTAACCCATGCTTCATTATTTGTATTTATGTTGTTTTATCTTATGCTTTATTAAATTGTATTTATGTTGTTTTATCCTATGCTTTATTAAATTGTATTTATGTTGTTTTATCCTATGCTTTATTAAATTGTATTTATGTTGTTTTAACCTATGCTTTATTAAATTGTATTTATGTTGTTTTAACCTATGCTTTATTAAATTGTATTTATGTTTTTTTATCCTATGCTTTATTAAATTGGATTTATGTTGCTTTAACCTTTGCTTTATTAAATTGTATTTATGTTGTTTTATCCTATGCTTTATTAAATTGTATTTATGTTGTTTTATCGTATGCTTTATTAAATTGTATTATGTTGTTTTATCGTATGCTTTATTAAATTGTATATATGTTGTTTTATCCTATGATTTATTAAATTGTGTTTATGTTGTTTTATCCTATGCTTTATTAAATTGTATTTATGTTGTTTTATCCTATGCTTAATTAAATTGTATTTATGTTGTTTTATCCTATGCTTTATTAAATTGTATTTATGTTGTTTTATCGTATGCTTTATTAAATTGTATTTATGTTGTTTTATCCTATGCTTTATTAAATTGTGTTTATTTTGTTTTATCCTATGCTTTATTAAATTGTATTTATGTTGTTTTAACCCATGTTGTATTAAATTGTATTTATGTTGTTTTATCCCATGCTTTATTAAATTGTATATATGTTGTTTTATCCTATGCTTTATTAAATTGTATTTATCTTGTTTTGTCCTATGCTTTATTAAATTGTATTTATGTTGTTTTAACCTATGCTTTATTAAATTGTATTTATGTTGTTTTATCCTATGCTTTATTAAATAGTATTTATCTTGTTTTGTCCTATGCTTTATTAAATTGTATTTATGTTATTTTAACCTATGCTTTATTAAATTGTATTTATGTTGTTTTATCCTATGCTTTATTAAATTGTATTTATGTTGTTTTATCCTATGCTTTATTAAATTGTTTTTATGTTGTTTTATCCTATGCTTTATTAAATTGTATTTATGTTGTTTTAACCTATGCTTTATTAAATTGTATTTATGTTGTTTTAACCTATGCTTTATTAAATTGTATTTATGTTGTTTTATCCTATGCTTTATTAAATTGTATTTATGTTGTTTTATCCTATGCTTTATTAAATTGTATTTATGTTGTTTTATCCTATGCTTTATTAAATTGTATTTATGTTGTTTTATCCTATGCTTTATTAAATTGTATTTATGTTGTTTTATCCTATGCTTTATTAAATTGTATTATGTTGTTTTATCATATGCTTTATTAAATTGTATTTATGTTGTTTTATCCTATGCTTTATTAAATTGTGTTTATGTTGTTTTATCCTATGCTTTATTAAATTGTATTAATGTTGTTTTAACCCATGCTTTATTAAATTGTATTTATGTTGTTTTATCCTATGCTTTATTAAATTGTATTTATGTTGTTTTAACCTATGCTTTATTAAATTGTATTTATGTTGTTTTAACCTATGCTTTATTAAATTGTATTTATGTTGTTTTATCCTATGCTTTATTAAATTGTATTTATGTTGCTTTAACCTTTGCTTTATTAAATTGTATTTATGTTGTTTTATCCTATGCTTTATTAAATTGTATTTATGTTGTTTTATCGTATGCTTTATTAAATTGTATTATGTTGTTTTATCGTATGCTTTATTAAATTGTATATACGTTGTTTTATCCTATGATTTATTAAATTGTGTTTATGTTGTTTTATCCTATGCTTTATTAAATTGTATTTATGTCGTGTTAACCCATGCTTTATTAAATTGTATTTATGTGGTTTTATCCTATGCTTTATTAAATTGTATTTATGTTGTTTTATCCTAAGCTTTATTAAATTGTATTTATGTTGTTTTATCCTATGCTTTATTAAATTGTATTTATGTTGTTTTATCCTATGCTTTATTAAATTGTATTATGTTGTTTTATCATATGCTTTATTAAATTGTATTTATGTTGTTTTATCCTATGCTTTATTAAATTGTGTTTATGTTGTTTTATCCTATGCTTTATTAAATTGTATTAATGTTGTTTTAACCCATGCTTTATTAAATTGTATTTATGTTGTTTTATCCTATGCTTTATTAAATTGTATTTATGTTGTTTTAACCTATGCTTTATTAAATTGTATTTATGTTGTTTTAACCTATGCTTTATTAAATTGTATTTATGTTGTTTTATCCTATGCTTTATTAAATTGTATTTATGTTGCTTTAACCTTTGCTTTATTAAATTGTATTTATGTTGTTTTATCCTATGCTTTATTAAATTGTTTTTATGTTGTTTTATCCTATGCTTTATTAAATTGTATTTATGTTGTTTTAACCTATGCTTTATTAAATTGTATTTATGTTGTTTTAACCTATGCTTTAATAAATTGTATTTATGTTGTTTTATCCTATGCTTTATTAAATTGTATTTATGTTGTTTTATCCTATGCTTTATTAAATTGTATTTATGTTGTTTTATCCTATGCTTTATTAAATTGTATTTATGTTGTTTTATCCTATGCTTTATTAAATTGTATTTATGTTGTTTTATCATATGCTTTATTAAATTGTATTATGTTGTTTTATCATATGCTTTATTAAATTGTATTTATGTTGTTTTATCCTATGCTTTATTAAATTGTGTTTATGTTGTTTTATCCTATGCTTTATTAAATTGTATTAATGTTGTTTTAACCCATGCTTTATTAAATTGTATTTATGTTGTTTTATCCTATGCTTTATTAAATTGTATTTATGTTGTTTTAACCTATGCTTTATAAAATTGTATATATGTTGTTTTAACCTATGCTTTATTAAATTGTATTTATGTTGTTTTATCCTATGCTTTATTAAATTGTATTTATGTTGCTTTAACCTTTGCTTTATTAAATTGTATTTATGTTGTTTTATCCTATGCTTTATTAAATTGTATTTATGTTGTTTTATCGTATGCTTTATTAAATTGTATTTTGTTGTTTTATCGTATGCTTTATTAAATTGTATATATGTTGTTTTATCCTATGATTTATTAAATTGTGTTTATGTTGTTTTATCCTATGCTTTATTAAATTGTATTTATGTCGTGTTAACCCATGCTTTATTAAATTGTATTTATGTGGTTTTATCCTATGCTTTATTAAATTGTATTTATGTTGTTTTATCCTAAGCTTTATTAAATTGTATTTATGTTGTTTTATCCTATGCTTTATTAAATTGTATTTATGTTGTTTTGTCCTATGCTTTATTAAATTGTATTTATGTTGTTTTAACCCATGCTTTATTAAATTGTATTTATGTTGTTTTATCCTATGCTTTATTAAATTGTATTTATGATGTTTTATCCTATGCTTTATTAAATTGTATTTATGTTGTTTTATCCTATGCTTTATTAAATTGTACTTATGTTGTTTTATCCTATGCTTTATTAAATTGTATTTATGTTGCTTTATCCTATGCTTTATTAAACTGCATTTGTGTTGTTTTATGGTATGCTTTATTAAATTGTATTCATGTTGTTTTATCCTACGTTTTATTAAATTGTATTTATGTTGTTTTATCCTATGCTTTATTAAATTGTATTTATGTTGTTTTATCCTATGCTTTATTAAATTGTATTTATGTTGTTTTATCCTATGCTTTATTAAATTGTATTAATGTTGTTTTATCCTATGCTTTATTAAATTGTGTTTATGTTCTTTTATCGTATGCTTTATTAAATTGTATTTATGTTGTTTTAACCCATGTTTTATTAAATTGTATTTATGTTGTTTTATCCTATGCTTTATTAAATTGTATATATGTTGTTTTATCCTATGCTTTATTAAATTGTATTTATCTTGTTTTGTTCTATGCTTTATTAAATTGTATTTATGTTGTTTTAACCCATGCTTCATTAAATTGTAATTATGTTGTTTTAACCCATGCTTCATTAAATTGTATTTATGTTGTTTTATCTTATGCTTTATTAAATTGTATTTATGTTGTTTTATCCTATGCTTTATTAAATTGTATTTATGTTGTTTTATCCTATGCTTGATTAAATTGTATTTAAGTTGTTTTAACCTATGCTTTAATAAATTGTATTTATGTTGTTTTAACCTATGCTTTATTAAATTGTATTTATGTTGTTTTATCCTATGCTTTATTAAATTGGATTTATGTTGCTTTAACCTTTGCTTTATTAAATTGTATTTATGTTGTTTTATCCTATGCTTTATTAAATTGTATTTATGTTGTTTTATCGTATGCTTTATTAAATTGTATTATGTTGTTTTATCGTATGCTTTATTAAATTGTATATATGTTGTTTTATCCTATGATTTATTAAATTGTGTTTATGTTGTTTTATCCTATGCTTTATTAAATTGTATTTATGTTGTTTTATCCTATGCTTAATTAAATTGTATTTATGTTGTTTTATCCTATGCTTTATTAAATTGTATTTATGTTGTTTTATCGTATGCTTTATTAAATTGTATTTATGTTGTTTTATCCTATGCTTTATTAAATTGTGTTTATTTTGTTTTATCCTATGCTTTATTAAATTGTATTTATGTTGTTTTATCCTATGCTTTATTAAATTGTATATATGTTGTTTTATCCTATGCTTTATTAAATTGTATTTATCTTGTTTTGTCCTATGCTTTATTAAATTGTATTTATGTTGTTTTAACCTATGCTTTATTAAATTGTATTTATGTTGTTTTATCCTATGCTTTATTAAATAGTATTTATGTTGTTTTATCCTATGCTTTATTAAATTGTGTTTATGTTGTTTTATCCTATGATTTATTAAATTGTATTTATGTTGTTTTATCCTATGCTTTATTAAATTGTATTTATGTTGTTTTATCCTATGCTTTATGAAATTGTATTTATGTTGTTTTATCCTATACTTTATTAAATTGTATTTATGTTGTTTTATCCTATGCTTTATTAAATTGTATTTATGTTGTTTTATCCTATGCTTTATTAAATTGTATTTATGTTGTTTTATCCTATGCTTTATTAAATTGTATATATGTTGTTTTAACCTATGCTTTATTAAATTGTATTTATGTTGTTTTAACCTATGCTTTATTAAATTGTATTTATGTTGTTTTATCCTATGCTTTATTAAATTGTATTTATGTTGCTTTAACCTTTGCTTTATTAAATTGTATTTATGTTGTTTTATCCTATGCTTTATTAAATTGTATTTATGTTGTTTTATCCTATGCTTTATTAAATTGTATTATGTTGTTTTATCCTATGCTTTATTAAATTGTATATATGTTGTTTTATTCTATGATTTATTAAATTGTGTTTATGTTGTTTTATCCTATGCTTTATTAAATTGTATTTATGTCGTGTTAACCCATGCTTTATTAAATTGTATTTATGTGGTTTTATCCTATGCTTTATTAAATTGTGTTTATGTTGTTTTATCCTATGATTTATTAAATTGTATTTATGTTGTTTTATCCTATGCTTTATTAAATTGTATTTATGTTGTTTTATCCTATGCTTTATGAAATTGTATTTATGTTGTTTTATCCTATACTTTATTAAATTGTATTTATGTTGTTTTATCCTATGCTTTATTAAATTGTATTTATGTTGTTTTATCCTATGCTTTATTAAATTGTATTTATGTTGTTTTATCCTATGCTTTATTAAATTGTATATATGTTGTTTTAACCTATGCTTTATTAAATTGTATTTATGTTGTTTTAACCTATGCTTTATTAAATTGTATTTATGTTGTTTTATCCTATGCTTTATTAAATTGTATTTATGTTGCTTTAACCTTTGCTTTATTAAATTGTATTTATGTTGTTTTATCCTATGCTTTATTAAATTGTATTTATGTTGTTTTATCCTATGCTTTATTAAATTGTATTATGTTGTTTTATCCTATGCTTTATTAAATTGTATATATGTTGTTTTATTCTATGATTTATTAAATTGTGTTTATGTTGTTTTATCCTATGCTTTATTAAATTGTATTTATGTCGTGTTAACCCATGCTTTATTAAATTGTATTTATGTGGTTTTATCCTATGCTTTATTAAATTGTATTTATGTTGTTTTATCCTATGCTTTATTAAATTGTATTTATGTTGTTTTACCCTATGCTTTATTAAATTGTATTTAGCTTGTTTTGTCCTATGCTTTATTAAATTGTATTTATGTTGTTTTAACCTATGCTTTATTAAATTGTATTTATGTTGTTTTATCCTATGCTTTATTAAATTGTATTTATGTTGTTTTATCCTATGCTTTATTAAATTGTGTTTATGTTGTTTTATCCTATGCTTTTTTAAATTGTGTTTATGTTGTTTTATCCTATGCTTTATTAAATTGTATTTATGTTGTTTTATCCTATGCTTTATTAAATTGTATTTATGTTGTTTTATCCTATGCTTTATTAAATTGTATTTATGTTGTTTTATCGTATGCTTTATTAAAGTGCATTTATGTTGTTTTATCCTATGCTTTATTAAATTGTATTTATGTTGTTTTATCCTATGCTTTATTAAATTGTATTTATGTTGTTTTATCCTATGCTTAATGAAATTGTATTCATGTTGTTTTATCCTATGCTTTATTAAATTGTATTTATGATATTTTATCCTATGCTTTATTAAATTGGGTTTATTTTGTTTTATCCTATGCTTTATTAAATTGTATTTATGTTGTTTTAACCCATGTTTTATTAAATTGTATTTATGTTGTTTTATCCTATGCTTTATTGAATTGTATATATGTTGTTTTATCCTATGCTTTATTAAATTGTATTTATCTTGTTTTGTCCTATGCTTTATTAAATTGTATTTATGTTATTTTAACCTATGCTTTATTAAATTGTATTTATGTTGTTTTATCCTATGCTTTATTAAATTGTAATTATGTTGTTTTATCCTATGCTTTATTAAATTGTATTTATGTTGTTTTATCCTATGCTTTATTAAATTGTATTTATGTTGTTTTAACCTATGCTTTATTAAATTGTATTTATGTTGTTTTAACCTATGCTTTATTAAATTGTATTTATGTTGTTTTATCCTATGCTTTATTAAATTGAATTTATGTTGTTTTATCCTATGCTTTATTAAATTGTATTTATGTTGTTTTATCCTATGCTTTATTAAATTGTATTTATGTTGTTTTATCCTATGCTTTATTAAATTGTATTATGTTGTTTTATCATATGCTTTATTAAATTGTATTTATGTTGCTTTATCCTATGCTTTATTAAATTGTGTTTATGTTGTTTTATCCTATGCTTTATTAAATTGTATTAATGTTGTTTTAACCCATGCTTTATTAAATTGTATTTATGTGGTTTTATCCTATGCTTTATTAAATTGTATTTATGTTGTTTTATCCTATGCTTTATTAAATTGTATTTATGTTGTTTTATCCTATGCTTTATTAAATTGTATTTATTTTGTTTTGTCGAATGCTTTATTAAATTGTATTTATATTGTTTTAACCCATGCTTTATTAAATTGTATTTATGTTGTTTTATCCTATGCTTTATTAAATTGTATTTATGTTGTTTTGTTCTATGCTTTATTAAATTGTATTTATGTGGTTTTATCCTATGATTTATTAAATTGTATTTATGTTGTTTTATCCTATGCTTTATTAAATTGTATTTATGTGGTTTTATCCTATGCTTTATTAAACTGCATTTGTGTTGTTTTATGGTATGCTTTATTAAATTGTATTCATGTTGTTTTATCCTATGCTTTATTAAATTGTATTTAGGTTGTTTTATCCTATGCTTTATTAAATTGTATTTATGGTGTTTTATCCTATGCTTTATTAAATTGTATTTATGTTGTTTTATCCTATGCTTTATTAAATTGTATTTATGTTGTTTTATCCTATGCTTTATTAAATTGTGTTTATGTTGTTTTATCCTATGCTTTATTAAATTGTATTTATGTTGTTTTAACCCATGTTTTATTAAATTGTATTTATGTTGTTTTATCCTATGCTTTATTAAATTGTATTTATGTTGTTTTATCCTATGCTTTATTAAATTGTATTTATGTTGTTTTAACCCATGCTTCATTAAATTGTATTTATGTTGTTTTATCTTATGCTTTATTAAATTGTATTTATGTTATTTTATCCTATGCTTTATTAAATTGTATTTATGTTGTTTTATCCTATGCTTTATTAAATTGTATTTATGTTGTATTATCCTATGCTTAATTAAATTGTATTTATGTTGTTTTATCCTAAGCTTTATTAAATTGTATTTATGTTGTTTTATCGTATGCTTTATTAAATTGCATTTATGTTGTTTTATCCTATGCTTTATTAAATTGTGTTTATTTTGTTTTATCCTATGCTTTATTAAATTGTATTTATGTTGTTTTAACCCATGTTTTATTAAATTGTATTTATGTTGTTTTATCCTATGCTTTATTAAATTGAATATATGTTGTTTTATCCTATGCTTTATTAAATTGTATTTATCTTGTTTTGTCCTATGCTTTATTAAATTGTATTTATCTTGTTTTAACCTATGCTTTATTAAATTGTATTTATGTTGTTTTATCCTATGCTTTATTAAATTGTATTTATGTTGTTTTATCCTATGCTTTATTAAATTGTATATATGTTGTTTTAACCTATGCTTTATTAAATTGTATTTATGTTGTTTTAACCTATGCTTTATTAAATTGTATTTATGTTGTTTTATCCTATGCTTTATTAAATTGTATTTATGTTGCTTTAACCTTTGCTTTATTAAATTGTATTTATGTTGTTTTATCCTATGCTTTATTAAATTGTATTTATGTTGTTTTATCCTATGCTTTATTAAATTGTGTTTATGTTGTTTTATCCTATGCTTTATTAAATTGTATTTATGTTGTTTTATCCTATGCTTTATGAAATTGTATTTATGTTGTTTTATCCTATGCTTTATGAAATTGTATTTATGTTGTTTTATCCTATGCTTTATTAAATTGTATTTATGTTGTTTTATCCTATGCTTTATTAAATTGTATTTATGTTGTTTTATCCTATGCTTAATTAAATTGTATTCATGTTGTTTTATGCTATGCTTTATTAAATTGTATTTATGTTGTTTTATCCTATGCTTTATTAAATTGGGTTTATTTTGTTTTATCCTATGCCTTATTAAATTGGGTTTATTTTGTTTTATCCTATGCTTTATTAAATTGTATTTATGTTGTTTTAACCCATGTTTTATTAAATTGTTTTTATGTTGTTTTATCCTATGCTTTATTAAATTGTATTTATGTTGTTTTATCCTATGCTTTATTAAATTGTATTTATGTTGTTTTATCCTATGCTTTATTAAATTGTATTTATGTTGTTTTATCCTATGCTTTATTAAATTGTATTTATGTTGTTTTATCCTATGCTTTATTAAATTGTGTTTATGTTGTTTTATCCTATGCTTTATTAAATTGTATTTATGTTGTTTTAACCCATGTTTTATTAAATTGTATTTATGTTGTTTTATCCTATGCTTTATTAAATTGTATTTATGTTGTTTTATCCTATGCTTTATTAAATTGTATTTATGTTGTTTTAACCCATGCTTCATTAAATTGTATTTATGTTGTTTTATCTTATGCTTTATTAAATTGTATTTATGTTATTTTATCCTATGCTTTATTAAATTGTATTCATGTTGTTTTATCCTATGCTTTATTAAATTGTATTTATGTTGTATTATCCTATGCTTAATTAAATTGTATTTATGTTGTTTTATCCTAAGCTTTATTAAATTGTATTTATGTTGTTTTATCGTATGCTTTATTAAATTGCATTTATGTTGTTTTATCCTATGCTTTATTAAATTGTGTTTATTTTGTTTTATCCTATGCTTTATTAAATTGTATTTATGTTGTTTTAACCCATGTTTTATTAAATTGTATTTATGTTGTTTTATCCTATGCTTTATTAAATTGAATATATGTTGTTTTATCCTATGCTTTATTAAATTGTATTTATCTTGTTTTGTCCTATGCTTTATTAAATTGTATTTATCTTGTTTTAACCTATGCTTTATTAAATTGTATTTATGTTGTTTTATCCTATGCTTTATTAAATTGTATTTATGTTGTTTTATCCTATGCTTTATTAAATTGTATATATGTTGTTTTAACCTATGCTTTATTAAATTGTATTTATGTTGTTTTAACCTGTGCTTTATTAAATTGTATTTATGTTGTTTTATCCTATGCTTTATTAAATTGTATTTATGTTGCTTTAACCTTTGCTTTATTAAATTGTATTATGTTGTTTTATCCTATGCTTTATTAAATTGTATTTATGTTGTTTTATCGTATGCTTTATTAAATTGTATTATGTTGTTTTATCGTATGCTTTATTAAATTGTATATATGTTGTTTTATCCTATGATTTATTAAATTGTGTTTATGTTGTTTTATCCTATGCTTTATTAAATTGTATTTATGTCGTGTTAACCCATGCTTTATTAAATTGTATTTATGTGGTTTTATCCTATGATTTATTAAATTGCATTTATGTTGTTTTATCCTATGCTTTATTAAATTGTATTTATGTTGTTTTATCCTATGCTTTATTAAATTGTATTTATCTTGTTTTGTCCTATGCTTTATTAAATTATATTTATGTTGTTTTAACCTATGCTTTATTAAATTGTATTTATGTTGTTTTATCCTATGCTTTATTAAATTGTGTTTATGTTGTTTTATCCTATGCTTTATTAAATTGTATTTATGTTGTTTTATCCTATGCTTTATTAAATTGTATTTATGTTGTTTTATCCTATGCTTTATGAAATTGTATTTATGTTGTTTTATCCTATGCTTTATGAAATTGTATTTATGTTGTTTTATCCTATGCTTTATTAAATTGTATTTATGTTGTTTTATCCTATGCTTTATTAAATTGTATTTATGTTGTTTTATCCTATGCTTTATTAAAGTGCATTTATGTTGTTTTATCCTATGCTTTATTAAATTGTATTTATGTTGTTTTATCCTATGCTTTATTAAATTGTATTTATGTTGTTTTATCCTATGCTTAATTAAATTGTATTCATGTTGTTTTATGCTATGCTTTATTAAATTGTATTTATGTTGTTTTATCCTATGCTTTATTAAATTGGGTTTATTTTGTTTTATCCTATGCTTTATTAAATTGGGTTTATTTTGTTTTATCCTATGCTTTATTAAATTGTATTTATGTTGTTTTAACCCATGTTTTATTAAATTGTATTTATGTTGTTTTATCCTATGCTTTATTAAATTGTATATATGTTGTTTTATCCTATGCTTTATTAAATTGTATTTATCTTGTTTTGTCCTATGCTTTATTAAATTGTATTTATGTTATTTTAACCTATGCTTTATTAAATTGTATTTATGTTGTTTTATCCTATGCTTTATTAAATTGTATTTATGTTGTTTTATCCTATGCTTTATTAAATTGTTTTTATGTTGTTTTATCCTATGCTTTATCAAATTGTATTTATGTTGTTTTAACCTATGCTTTATTAAATTGTATTTATGTTGTTTTAACCTATGCTTTATTAAATTGTATTTATGTTGTTTTATCCTATGCTTTATTAAATTGTATTTATGTTGTTTTATCCTATGCTTTATTAAATTGTATTTATGTTGTTTTATCCTATGCTTTATTAAATTGTATTTATGTTGTTTTATCCTATGCTTTATTAAATTGTATTATGTTGTTTTATCATATGCTTTATTAAATTGTGTTTATGTTGTTTTATCCTATGCTTTATTAAATTGTGTTTATGTTGTTTTATCCTATGCTTTATTAAATTGTATTAATGTTGTTTTAACCCATGCTTTATTAAATTGTATTTATGTGGTTTTATCCTATGCTTTATTAAATTGTATTTATGTTGTTTTATCCTATGCTTTATTAAATTGTATTTATCTTGTTTTGTCCTATGCTTTATTAAATTATATTTATGTTGTTTTAACCTATGCTTTATTAAATTGTATTTATGTTGTTTTATCCTATGCTTTATTAAATTGTGTTTATGTTGTTTTATCCTATGCTTTATTAAATTGTATTTATGTTGTTTTAACCCATGTTTTATTAAATTGTATTTATGTTGTTTTATCCTATGCTTTATTAAATTGTATTTATGTTGTTTTATCCTATGCTTTATTAAATTGTATTTATGTTGTTTTAACCCATGCTTCATTAAATTGTATTTATGTTGTTTTATCTTATGCTTTATTAAATTGTATTTATGTTATTTTATCCTATGCTTTATTAAATTGTATTTATGTTGTTTTATCCTATGCTTTATTAAATTGTATTTATGTTGTATTATCCTATGCTTAATTAAATTGTATTTATGTTGTTTTATCCTAAGCTTTATTAAATTGTATTTATGTTGTTTTATCGTATGCTTTATTAAATTGCATTTATGTTGTTTTATCCTATGCTTTATTAAATTGTGTTTATTTTGTTTTATCCTATGCTTTATTAAATTGTATTTATGTTGTTTTAACCCATGTTTTATTAAATTGTATTTATGTTGTTTTATCCTATGCTTTATTAAATTGAATATATGTTGTTTTATCCTATGCTTTATTAAATTGTATTTATCTTGTTTTGTCCTATGCTTTATTAAATTGTATTTATCTTGTTTTAACCTATGCTTTATTAAATTGTATTTATGTTGTTTTATCCTATGCTTTATTAAATTGTATTTATGTTGTTTTATCCTATGCTTTATTAAATTGTATATATGTTGTTTTAACCTATGCTTTATTAAATTGTATTTATGTTGTTTTAACCTATGCTTTATTAAATTGTATTTATGTTGTTTTATCCTATGCTTTATTAAATTGTATTTATGTTGCTTTAACCTTTGCTTTATTAAATTGTATTTATGTTGTTTTATCGTATGCTTTATTAAATTGTATATATGTTGTTTTATCCTATGATTTATTAAATTGTGTTTATGTTGTTTTATCGTATGCTTTATTAAATTGTATTTATGTCGTGTTAACCCATGCTTTATTAAATTGTATTTATGTGGTTTTATCCTATGATTTATTAAATTGTATTTATGTTGTTTTATCCTATGCTTTATTAAATTGTATTTATGTTGTTTTATCCTATGCTTTATTAAATTGTATTTATCTTGTTTTGTCCTATGCTTTATTAAATTATATTTATGTTGTTTTAACCTATGCTTTATTAAATTGTATTTATGTTGTTTTATCCTATGCTTTATTAAATTGTGTTTATGTTGTTTTATCCTATGCTTTATTAAATTGTATTTATGTTGTTTTATCCTATGCTTTATTAAATTGTATTTATGTTGTTTTATCCTATGCTTTATGAAATTGTATTTATGTTGTTTTATCCTATGCTTTATGAAATTGTATTTATGTTGTTTTATCCTATGCTTTATTAAATTGTATTTATGTTGTTTTATCCTATGCTTTATTAAATTGTATTTATGTTGTTTTATCGTATGCTTTATTAAAGTGCATTTATGTTGTTTTATCCTATGCTTTATTAAATTGTATTTATGTTGTTTTATCCTATGCTTTATTAAATTGTATTTATGTTGTTTTATCCTATGCTTAATTAAATTGTATTCATGTTGTTTTATGCTATGCTTTATTAAATTGTATTTATGTTGTTTTATCCTATGCTTTATTAAATTGGGTTTATTTTGTTTTATCCTATGCTTTATTAAATTGGGTTTATTTTGTTTTATCCTATGCTTTATTAAATTGTATTTATGTTGTTTTAACCCATGTTTTATTAAATTGTATTTATGTTGTTTTATCCTATGCTTTATTAAATTGTATATATGTTGTTTTATCCTATGCTTTATTAAATTGTATTTATCTTGTTTTGTCCTATGCTTTATTAAATTGTATTTATGTTATTTTAACCTATGCTTTATTAAATTGTATTTATGTTGTTTTATCCTATGCTTTATTAAATTGTATTTATGTTGTTTTATCCTATGCTTTATTAAATTGTTTTTATGTTGTTTTATCCTATGCTTTATTAAATTGTATTTATGTTGTTTTAACCTATGCTTTATTAAATTGTATTTATGTTGTTTTAACCTATGCTTTATTAAATTGTATTTATGTTGTTTTATCCTATGCTTTATTAAATTGTATTTATGTTGTTTTATCCTATGCTTTATTAAATTGTATTTATGTTGTTTTATCCTATGCTTTATTAAATTGTATTTATGTTGTTTTATCCTATGCTTTATTAAATTGTATTTATGTTGTTTTATCCTATGCTTTATTAAATTGTATTATGTTGTTTTATCATATGCTTTATTAAATTGTATTTATTTTGTTTTGTCGAATGCTTTATTAAATTGTATTTATGTTGTTTTAACCCATGCTTTATTAAATTGTATTTATGTTGTTTTATCCTATGCTTTATTAAATTGTATTTATGTTGTTTTGTTCTATGCTTTATTAAATTGTATTTATGTGGTTTTATCCTATGATTTATTAAATTGTATTTATGTTGTTTTATCCTATGCTTTATTAAATTGTATTTATGTGGTTTTATCCTATGCTTTATTAAACTGCATTTGTGTTGTTTTATGGTATGCTTTATTAAATTGTATTCATGTTGTTTTATCCTATGCTTTATTAAATTGTATTTATGTTGTTTTATCCTATGCTTTATTAAATTGTATTTATGTTGTTTTATCCTATGCTTTATTAAATTGTATTTATGTTGTTTTATCCTATGCTTTATTAAATTGTATTTATGTTGTTTTATCCTATGCTTTATTAAATTGTGTTTATGTTGTTTTATCCTATGCTTTATTAAATTGTATTTATGTTGTTTTAACCCATGTTTTATTAAATTGTATTTATGTTGTTTTATCCTATGCTTTATTAAATTGTATTTATGTTGTTTTATCCTATGCTTTATTAAATTGTATTTATGTTGTTTTAACCCATGCTTCATTAAATTGTATTTATGTTGTTTTATCTTATGCTTTATTAAATTGTATTTATGTTATTTTATCCTATGCTTTATTAAATTGTATTCATGTTGTTTTATCCTATGCTTTATTAAATTGTATTTATGTTGTATTATCCTATGCTTAATTAAATTGTATTTATGTTGTTTTATCCTAAGCTTTATTAAATTGTATTTATGTTGTTTTATCGTATGCTTTATTAAATTGCATTTATGTTGTTTTATCCTATGCTTTATTAAATTGTGTTTATTTTGTTTTATCCTATGCTTTATTAAATTGTATTTATGTTGTTTTAACCCATGTTTTATTAAATTGTATTTATGTTGTTTTATCCTATGCTTTATTAAATTGAATATATGTTGTTTTATCCTATGCTTTATTAAATTGTATTTATCTTGTTTTGTCCTATGCTTTATTAAATTGTATTTATCTTGTTTTAACCTATGCTTTATTAAATTGTATTTATGTTGTTTTATCCTATGCTTTATTAAATTGTATTTATGTTGTTTTATCCTATGCTTTATTAAATTGTATATATGTTGTTTTAACCTATGCTTTATTAAATTGTATTTATGTTGTTTTAACCTGTGCTTTATTAAATTGTATTTATGTTGTTTTATCCTATGCTTTATTAAATTGTATTTATGTTGCTTTAACCTTTGCTTTATTAAATTGTATTATGTTGTTTTATCCTATGCTTTATTAAATTGTATTTATGTTGTTTTATCGTATGCTTTATTAAATTGTATTATGTTGTTTTATCGTATGCTTTATTAAATTGTATATATGTTGTTTTATCCTATGATTTATTAAATTGTGTTTATGTTGTTTTATCCTATGCTTTATTAAATTGTATTTATGTCGTGTTAACCCATGCTTTATTAAATTGTATTTATGTGGTTTTATCCTATGATTTATTAAATTGTATTTATGTTGTTTTATCCTATGCTTTATTAAATTGTATTTATGTTGTTTTATCCTATGCTTTATTAAATTGTATTTATCTTGTTTTGTCCTATGCTTTATTAAATTATATTTATGTTGTTTTAACCTATGCTTTATTAAATTGTATTTATGTTGTTTTATCCTATGCTTTATTAAATTGTATTTATGTTGTTTTATCCTATGCTTTATTAAATTGTATATATGTTGTTTTATCCTATGCTTTATTAAATTGTATTTATCTTGTTTTGTCCTATGCTTTATTAAATTGTATTTATGTTATTTTAACCTATGCTTTATTAAATTGTATTTATGTTGTTTTATCCTATGCTTTATTAAATTGTATTTATGTTGTTTTATCCTATGCTTTATTAAATTGTTTTTATGTTGTTTTATCCTATGCTTTATCAAATTGTATTTATGTTGTTTTAACCTATGCTTTATTAAATTGTATTTATGTTGTTTTAACCTATGCTTTATTAAATTGTATTTATGTTGTTTTATCCTATGCTTTATTAAATTGTATTTATGTTGTTTTATCCTATGCTTTATTAAATTGTATTTATGTTGTTTTATCCTATGCTTTATTAAATTGTATTTATGTTGTTTTATCCTATGCTTTATTAAATTGTATTATGTTGTTTTATCATATGCTTTATTAAATTGTGTTTATGTTGTTTTATCCTATGCTTTATTAAATTGTGTTTATGTTGTTTTATCCTATGCTTTATTAAATTGTATTAATGTTGTTTTAACCCATGCTTTATTAAATTGTATTTATGTGGTTTTATCCTATGCTTTATTAAATTGTATTTATGTTGTTTTATCCTATGCTTTATTAAATTGTATTTATCTTGTTTTGTCCTATGCTTTATTAAATTATATTTATGTTGTTTTAACCTATGCTTTATTAAATTGTATTTATGTTGTTTTATCCTATGCTTTATTAAATTGTGTTTATGTTGTTTTATCCTATGCTTTATTAAATTGTATTTATGTTGTTTTATCCTATGCTTTATTAAATTGTATTTATGTTGTTTTATCCTATGCTTTATGAAATTGTATTTATGTTGTTTTATCCTATGCTTTATGAAATTGTATTTATGTTGTTTTATCCTATGCTTTATTAAATTGTATTTATGTTGTTTGATCCTATGCTTTATTAAATTGTATTTATGTTGTTTTATCGTATGCTTTATTAAAGTGCATTTATCTTGTTTTATCCTATGCTTTATTAAATTGTATTTATGTTGTTTTATCCTATGCTTTATTAAATTGTATTTATGTTGTTTTATCCTATGCTTAATTAAATTGTATTCATGTTGTTTTATGCTATGCTTTATTAAATTGTATTTATGTTGTTTTATCCTATGCTTTATTAAATTGGGTTTATTTTGTTTTATCCTATGCTTTATTAAATTGGGTTTATTTTGTTTTATCCTATGCTTTATTAAATTGTATTTATGTTGTTTTAACCCATGTTTTATTAAATTGTATTTATGTTGTTTTATCCTATGCTTTATTAAATTGTATTAATGTTGTTTTAACCCATGCTTTATTAAATTGTATTTATGTGGTTTTATCCTATGCTTTATTAAATTGTATTTATGTTGTTTTATCCTATGCTTTATTAAATTGTATTTATCTTGTTTTGTCCTATGCTTTATTAAATTATATTTATGTTGTTTTAACCTATGCTTTATTAAATTGTATTTCTGTTGTTTTATCCTATGCTTTATTAAATTGTGTTTATGTTGTTTTATCCTATGCTTTATTAAATTGTATTTATGTTGTTTTATCCTATGCTTTATTAAATTGTATTTATGTTGTTTTATCCTATGCTTTATGAAATTGTATTTATGTTGTTTTATCCTATGCTTTATGAAATTGTATTTATGTTGTTTTATCCTATGCTTTATTAAATTGGGTTTATTTTGTTTTATCCTATGCTTTATTAAATTGGGTTTATTTTGTTTTATCCTATGCTTTATTAAATTGTATTTATGTTGTTTTAACCCATGTTTTATTAAATTGTATTTATGTTGTTTTATCCTATGCTTTATTAAATTGTATATATGTTGTTTTATCCTATGCTTTATTAAATTGTATTTATCTTGTTTTGTCCTATGCTTTATTAAATTGTATTTATGTTATTTTAACCTATGCTTTATTAAATTGTATTTATGTTGTTTTATCCTATGCTTTATTAAATTGTATTTATGTTGTTTTATCCTATGCTTTATTAAATTGTTTTTATGTTGTTTTATCCTATGCTTTATTAAATTGTATTTATGTTGTTTTAACCTATGCTTTATTAAATTGTATTTATGTTGTTTTAACCTATGCTTTATTAAATTGTATTTATGTTGTTTTATCCTATGCTTTATTAAATTGTATTTATGTTGTTTTATCCTATGCTTTATTAAATTGTATTTATGTTGTTTTATCCTATGCTTTATTAAATTGTATTTATGTTGTTTTATCCTATGCTTTATTAAATTGTATTTATGTTGTTTTATCCTATGCTTTATTAAATTGTATTATGTTGTTTTATCATATGCTTTATTAAATTGTATTTATTTTGTTTTGTCGAATGCTTTATTAAATTGTATTTATGTTGTTTTAACCCATGCTTTATTAAATTGTATTTATGTTGTTTTATCCTATGCTTTATTAAATTGTATTTATGTTGTTTTGTTCTATGCTTTATTAAATTGTATTTATGTGGTTTTATCCTATGATTTATTAAATTGTATTTATGTTGTTTTATCCTATGCTTTATTAAATTGTATTTATGTGGTTTTATCCTATGCTTTATTAAACTGCATTTGTGTTGTTTTATGGTATGCTTTATTAAATTGTATTCATGTTGTTTTATCCTATGCTTTATTAAATTGTATTTATGTTGTTTTATCCTATGCTTTATTAAATTGTATTTATGTTGTTTTATCCTATGCTTTATTAAATTGTATTTATGTTGTTTTATCCTATGCTTTATTAAATTGTATTTATGTTGTTTTATCCTATGCTTTATTAAATTGTGTTTATGTTGTTTTATCCTATGCTTTATTAAATTGTATTTATGTTGTTTTAACCCATGTTTTATTAAATTGTATTTATGTTGTTTTATCCTATGCTTTATTAAATTGTATTTATGTTGTTTTATCCTATGCTTTATTAAATTGTATTTATGTTGTTTTAACCCATGCTTCATTAAATTGTATTTATGTTGTTTTATCTTATGCTTTATTAAATTGTATTTATGTTATTTTATCCTATGCTTTATTAAATTGTATTCATGTTGTTTTATCCTATGCTTTATTAAATTGTATTTATGTTGTATTATCCTATGCTTAATTAAATTGTATTTATGTTGTTTTATCCTAAGCTTTATTAAATTGTATTTATGTTGTTTTATCGTATGCTTTATTAAATTGCATTTATGTTGTTTTATCCTATGCTTTATTAAATTGTGTTTATTTTGTTTTATCCTATGCTTTATTAAATTGTATTTATGTTGTTTTAACCCATGTTTTATTAAATTGTATTTATGTTGTTTTATCCTATGCTTTATTAAATTGAATATATGTTGTTTTATCCTATGCTTTATTAAATTGTATTTATCTTGTTTTGTCCTATGCTTTATTAAATTGTATTTATCTTGTTTTAACCTATGCTTTATTAAATTGTATTTATGTTGTTTTATCCTATGCTTTATTAAATTGTATTTATGTTGTTTTATCCTATGCTTTATTAAATTGTATATATGTTGTTTTAACCTATGCTTTATTAAATTGTATTTATGTTGTTTTAACCTGTGCTTTATTAAATTGTATTTATGTTGTTTTATCCTATGCTTTATTAAATTGTATTTATGTTGCTTTAACCTTTGCTTTATTAAATTGTATTATGTTGTTTTATCCTATGCTTTATTAAATTGTATTTATGTTGTTTTATCGTATGCTTTATTAAATTGTATTATGTTGTTTTATCGTATGCTTTATTAAATTGTATATATGTTGTTTTATCCTATGATTTATTAAATTGTGTTTATGTTGTTTTATCCTATGCTTTATTAAATTGTATTTATGTCGTGTTAACCCATGCTTTATTAAATTGTATTTATGTGGTTTTATCCTATGATTTATTAAATTGTATTTATGTTGTTTTATCCTATGCTTTATTAAATTGTATTTATGTTGTTTTATCCTATGCTTTATTAAATTGTATTTATCTTGTTTTGTCCTATGCTTTATTAAATTATATTTATGTTGTTTTAACCTATGCTTTATTAAATTGTATTTATGTTGTTTTATCCTATGCTTTATTAAATTGTATTTATGTTGTTTTATCCTATGCTTTATTAAATTGTATATATGTTGTTTTATCCTATGCTTTATTAAATTGTATTTATCTTGTTTTGTCCTATGCTTTATTAAATTGTATTTATGTTATTTTAACCTATGCTTTATTAAATTGTATTTATGTTGTTTTATCCTATGCTTTATTAAATTGTATTTATGTTGTTTTATCCTATGCTTTATTAAATTGTTTTTATGTTGTTTTATCCTATGCTTTATCAAATTGTATTTATGTTGTTTTAACCTATGCTTTATTAAATTGTATTTATGTTGTTTTAACCTATGCTTTATTAAATTGTATTTATGTTGTTTTATCCTATGCTTTATTAAATTGTATTTATGTTGTTTTATCCTATGCTTTATTAAATTGTATTTATGTTGTTTTATCCTATGCTTTATTAAATTGTATTTATGTTGTTTTATCCTATGCTTTATTAAATTGTATTATGTTGTTTTATCATATGCTTTATTAAATTGTGTTTATGTTGTTTTATCCTATGCTTTATTAAATTGTGTTTATGTTGTTTTATCCTATGCTTTATTAAATTGTATTAATGTTGTTTTAACCCATGCTTTATTAAATTGTATTTATGTGGTTTTATCCTATGCTTTATTAAATTGTATTTATGTTGTTTTATCCTATGCTTTATTAAATTGTATTTATCTTGTTTTGTCCTATGCTTTATTAAATTATATTTATGTTGTTTTAACCTATGCTTTATTAAATTGTATTTATGTTGTTTTATCCTATGCTTTATTAAATTGTGTTTATGTTGTTTTATCCTATGCTTTATTAAATTGTATTTATGTTGTTTTATCCTATGCTTTATTAAATTGTATTTATGTTGTTTTATCCTATGCTTTATGAAATTGTATTTATGTTGTTTTATCCTATGCTTTATGAAATTGTATTTATGTTGTTTTATCCTATGCTTTATTAAATTGTATTTATGTTGTTTGATCCTATGCTTTATTAAATTGTATTTATGTTGTTTTATCGTATGCTTTATTAAAGTGCATTTATCTTGTTTTATCCTATGCTTTATTAAATTGTATTTATGTTGTTTTATCCTATGCTTTATTAAATTGTATTTATGTTGTTTTATCCTATGCTTAATTAAATTGTATTCATGTTGTTTTATGCTATGCTTTATTAAATTGTATTTATGTTGTTTTATCCTATGCTTTATTAAATTGGGTTTATTTTGTTTTATCCTATGCTTTATTAAATTGGGTTTATTTTGTTTTATCCTATGCTTTATTAAATTGTATTTATGTTGTTTTAACCCATGTTTTATTAAATTGTATTTATGTTGTTTTATCCTATGCTTTATTAAATTGTATTAATGTTGTTTTAACCCATGCTTTATTAAATTGTATTTATGTGGTTTTATCCTATGCTTTATTAAATTGTATTTATGTTGTTTTATCCTATGCTTTATTAAATTGTATTTATCTTGTTTTGTCCTATGCTTTATTAAATTATATTTATGTTGTTTTAACCTATGCTTTATTAAATTGTATTTCTGTTGTTTTATCCTATGCTTTATTAAATTGTGTTTATGTTGTTTTATCCTATGCTTTATTAAATTGTATTTATGTTGTTTTATCCTATGCTTTATTAAATTGTATTTATGTTGTTTTATCCTATGCTTTATGAAATTGTATTTATGTTGTTTTATCCTATGCTTTATGAAATTGTATTTATGTTGTTTTATCCTATGCTTTATTAAATTGTATTTATGTTGTTTGATCCTATGCTTTATTAAATTGTATTTATGTTGTTTTATCGTATGCTTTATTAAAGTGCATTTATGTTGTTTTAACCTATGCTTTATTAAATTGTATTTATGTTGTTTTAACCTATGCTTTATTAAATTGTATTTATGTTGTTTTATCCTATGCTTTATTAAATTGTATTTATGTTGTTTTATCCTATGCTTTATTAAATTGTATTTATGTTGTTTTATCCTATGCTTTATTAAATTGTATTTATGTTGTTTTATCCTATGCTTTATTAAATTGTATTTATGTTGTTTTATCCTATGCTTTATTAAATTGTATTATGTTGTTTTATCATATGCTTTATTAAATTGTATTTATGTTGTTTTATCCTATGCTATATTAAATTGTGTTTATGTTGTTTTATCCTATGCTTTATTAAATTGTATTAATGTTGTTTTAACCCATGCTTTATTAAATTGTATTTATGTGGTTTTATCCTATGCTTTATTAAATTGTATTTATGTTGTTTTATCCTATGCTTTATTAAATTGTATTTATGTTGTTTTATCCTATGCTTTATTAAATTGCATTTATTTTGTTTTGTCGAATGCTTTATTAAATTGTATTTATGTTGTTTTAACCCATGATTTATTAAATTGTATTTATGTTGTTTTATCCTATACTTTATTAAATTGTATTTATGTTGTTTTAACCCATGTTTTATTAAATTGTATTTATGTTGTTTTATCCTATGCTTTATTAAATTGAATATATGTTGTTTTATCCTATGCTTTATTAAATTGTATTTATCTTGTTTTGTCCTATGCTTTATTAAATTGTATTTATCTTGTTTTAACCTATGCTTTATTAAATTGTATTTATCTTATTTTATCCTATGCTTTATTAAATTGTATTTATGTTGTTTTATCCTATGCTTTATTAAATTGTATTTATGTTGTTTTATCCTATGCTTTATTAAATTGTATATATGTTGTTTTAACCTATGCTTTATTAAATTGTATTTATGTTGTTTTAACCTATGCTTTATTAAATTGTATTTATGTTGTTTTATCCTATGCTTTATTAAATTGTATTTATGTTGCTTTAACCTTTGCTTTATTAAATTGTATTTATGTTGTTTTATCCTATGCTTTATTAAATTGTATTTATGTTGTTTTATCGTATGCTTTATTAAATTGTATTATGTTGTTTTATCGTATGCTTTATTAAATTGTATATATGTTGTTTTATCCTATGATTTATTAAATTGTGTTTATGTTGTTTTATCCTATGCTTTATTAAATTGTATTTATGTCGTGTTAACCCATGCTTTATTAAATTGTATTTATGTGGTTTTATCCTATGCTTTATTAAATTGTATTTATGTTGTTTTATCCTATGCTTTATTAAATTGTATTTATGTTGTTTTATCCTATGCTTTATTAAATTGTATTTATCTTGTTTTGTCCTATGCTTTATTAAATTATATTTATGTTGTTTTAACCTATGCTTTATTAAATTGTATTTATGTTGTTTTATCCTATGCTTTATTAAATTGTGTTTATGTTGTTTTATCCTATGCTTTATTAAATTGTATTTATGTTGTTTTATCCTATGCTTTATTAAATTGTATTTATGTTGTTTTATCCTATGCTTTATGAAATTGTATTTATGTTGTTTTATCCTATGCTTTATGAAATTGTATTCATGTTGTTTTATCCTATGCTTTATTAAATTGTATTTACGTTGTTTTATCCTATGCTTTATTAAATTGTATTTATGTTGTTTTATCGTATGCTTTATTAAAGTGCATTTATGTTGTTTTATCCTATGCTTTATTAAATTGTATTTATGTTGTTTTATCCTATGCTTTATTAAATTGTATTTATGTTGTTTTATCCTATGCTTAATTAAATTGTATTCATGTTGTTTTATGCTATGCTTTATTAAATTATATTTATGTTGTTTTATCCTATGCTTTATTAAATTGGGTTTATTTTGTTTTATCCTATGCTTTATTAAATTGGGTTTATTTTGTTTTATCCTATGCTTTATTAAATTGTATTTATGTTGTTTTAACCCATGTTTTATTAAATTGTATTTATGTTGTTTTATCCTATGCTTTATTAAACTGTATTTATCTTGTTTTGTCCTATGCTTTATTAAATTGTATTTATGTTATTTTAACCTATGCTTTATTAAATTGTATTTATGTTGTTTTATCCTATGCTTTATTAAATTGTATTTATGTTGTTTTATCCTATGCTTTATTAAATTGTATTTATGTTGTTTTATCCTATGCTTTATTAAATTGTATTTATGTTGTTTTAACCTATGCTTTATTAAATTGTATTTATGTTGTTTTAACCTATGCTTTATTAAATTGTATTTATGTTGTTTTATCCTATGCTTTATTAAATTGTATTTATGTTGTTTTATCCTATGCTTTATTAAATTGTATTTATGTTGTTTTATCCTATGCTTTATTAAATTGTATTATGTTGTTTTATCATATGCTTTATTAAATTGTATTTATGTTGTTTTATCCTATGCTTTATTAAATTGTGTTTATGTTGTTTTATCCTATGCTATATTAAATTGTATTAATGTTGTTTTAACCCATGCTTTATTGAATTGTATTTATGTGGTTTTATCCTATGCTTTATTAAATTGTATTTATGTTGTTTTATCCTATGCTTTATTAAATTGTATTTATGTTGTTTTATCCCATGCTTTATTAAATTGCATTTATTTTGTTTTGTCGAATGCTTTATTAAATTGTATTTATGTTGTTTTAACCCATGATTTATTAAATTGTATTTATGTTGTTTTATCCTATGCTTTATTAAATTGTATTTATGTTGTTTTGTTCTATGCTTTATTAAATTGTATTTATGTGGTTTTATCCTATGATTTATTAAATTGTATTTATGTTGTTTTATCCTATGCTTTATTAAATTGTATTTATGTGGTTTTATCCTATGCTTTATTAAATTGTATTTATGTTGTTTTATCCTATGCTTTATTAAATTGTATTTATGTTGTTTTATCCTATGCTTTAATAAATTGTATTTATGTTGTTTTGTCCTATGCTTTATTAAATTGTATTTATGTTGTTTTATCCTATGCTTTATTAAATTGTATTTATGTTGTTTTATCCTATGCTTTATTAAATTGTATTTATGTTGTTTTATCCTATGCTTTAATAAATTGTATTAATGTTGTTTTG
The DNA here is from genome assembly GCF_046119375.1 of Phyllobates terribilis. Classification (NCBI taxonomy): domain Eukaryota; kingdom Metazoa; phylum Chordata; class Amphibia; order Anura; family Dendrobatidae; genus Phyllobates; species Phyllobates terribilis. The sequence continues at coordinate 3,125,015 of NW_027362924.1, read as the reverse complement.
TCCTATGCTTTATTAAATTGTATTTATTTTGTTTTATCCTATGCTTTAATAAATTGTATTAATGTTGTTTTGTCCTATGCTTTATTAAATTGTATTTATGTTGTTTTAACCCATGCTTTATTAAATTGTATTTATGTTGTTTTATCCTATGCTTTATTAAATTGTACTTATGTTGTTTTATCCTATGCTTTATTAAATTGTATTTATGTTGTTTTATCCTATGCTTTATTAAATTGTATTTATGTTGTTTTATCCTATGCTTTATTAAATTGTATTTATGTTGTTTAATAATATGCTTTATTAAATTGTATTTATGTTGTTTTATCCTATGCTTTATTAAATTGTGTTTATGTTGTTTTATCCTATGCATTATTAAATTTTATTTATGTTGTTTTATCCTATGCTTTATTAAATTGTATTTATGTTGTTTTATCCTATGCTTTATGAAATTGTATTTATGTTGTTTTATCCTATGCTTTATTAAATTGTATTTATGTTGTTTTATCCTATGCTTTATTAAATTGTGTTTATGTTGTTTTATCGTATGCTTTATTAAAGTGCATTTATGTTGTTTTATCCTATGCTTTATTAAATTGTATTTATGTTGTTTTATCCTCTGTTTTATTAAATTGTATTTATGTTGTTTTATCCTATGCTTAATTAAATTGTATTTATGTTGTTTTATCCTATGCTTTATTTAATTGTATTTATGTTGTTTTATTGTATGCTTTATTAAATTGTATTTATGTTGTTTTATCCTATGCTTTATTAAATTGTGTTTATTTTGTTTTATCCTATGCTTTATTAAATTGTATTTATGTTGTTTTAACCCATGTTGTATTAAATTGTATTTATGTTGTTTTATCCTATGCTTTATTAAATTGTATATATGTTGTTTTTTCCTATGCTTTATTAAATTGTATTTATCTTGTTTTGTCCTATGCTTTATTAAATTGTATTTATGTTGTTTTAACCTATGCTTTATTAAATTGTATTTATGTTGTTTTATCCTATGCTTTATTAAATTGTGTTTATGTTGTTTTATCCTATGCTTTATTAAATTGTATTTATGTTGTTTTATCCTATGCTTTATGAAATTGTATTTATGTTGTTTTATCCTATGCTTTATGAAATTGTATTTATGTTGTTTTATCCTATGCTTTATTAAATTGTATTTATGTTGTTTTATCCTATGCTTTATTAAATTGTATTTATGTTGTTTTATCGTATGCTTTATTAAAGTGCATTTATGTTGTTTTATCCTATGCTTTATTAAATTGTATTTATGTTGTTTTATCCTATGCTTTATTAAATTGTATTTATGTTGTTTTAACCTATGCTTTATTAAATTGTATTTATGTTGTTTTAACCTATGCTTTATTAAATTGTATTTATGTTGTTTTATCCTATGCTTTATTAAATTGTATTTATGTTGCTTTAACCTTTGCTTTATTAAATTGTATTTATGTTGTTTTATCCTATGCTTTATTAAATTGCATTTATGTTGTTTTATCGTATGCTTTATTAAATTGTATTATGTTGTTTTATCGTATGCTTTATTAAATTGTATATATGTTGTTTTATCCTATGATTTATTAAATTGTGTTTATGTTGTTTTATCCTATGCTTTATTAAATTGTATTTATGTTGTTTTATCCTATGCTTAATTAAATTGTATTTATGTTGTTTTATCCTATGTTTAATTAAATTGTATTTATGTTGTTTTATCGTATGCTTTATTAAATTGTATTTATGTTGTTTTATCCTATGCTTTATTAAATTGTGTTTATTTTGTTTTATCCTATGCTTTATTAAATTGTATTTATGTTGTTTTAACCCATGTTGTATTAAATTGTATTTATGTTGTTTTATCCTATGCTTTATTAAATTGTATATATGTTGTTTTATCCTATGCTTTATTAAATTGTATTTATCTTGTTTTGTCCTATGCTTTATTAAATTGTATTTATGTTGTTTTAACCTATGCTTTATTAAATTGTATTTATGTTGTTTTATCCTATGCTTTATTAAATTGTGTTTATGTTGTTTTATCCTATGCTTTATTAAATTGTATTTATGTTGTTTTATCCTATGCTTTATTAAATTGTATTTATGTTGTTTTATCCTATGCTTTATGAAATTGTATTTATGTTGTTTTATCCTATGCTTTATTAAATTGTATTTATGTTGTTTTATCGTATGCTTTATTAAAGTGCATTTATGTTGTTTTATCCTATGCTTTATTAAATTGTATTTATGTTGTTTTATCCTATGCTTTATTAAATTGTATTTATGTTGTATTATCCTATGCTTAATTAAATTGTATTTATGTTGTTTTATCCTATGCTTTATTAAATTGTATTTATGTTGTTTTATCGTATGCTTTATTAAATTGCATTTATGTTGTTTTATCCTATGCTTTATTAAATTGTGTTTATTTTGTTTTGTCCTATGCTTTATTAAATTGTATTTATGTTGTTTTAACCCATGTTTTATTAAATTGTATTTATGTTGTTTTATCCTATGCTTTATTAAATTGTATATATGTTGTTTTATCCTATGCTTTATTAAATTGTATTTATCTTGTTTTGTCCTATGCTTTATTAAATTGTGTTTATGTTGTTTTAACCTATGCTTTATTAAATTGTATTTATGTTGTTTTATCCTATGCTTTATTAAATTGTATTTATGTTGTTTTATCCTATGCTTTATTAAATTGTATTTATGTTGTTTTATCGTATGCTTTATTAAAGTGCATTTATGTTGTTTTATCCTATGCTTTATTAAATTGTATTTATGTTGTTTTATCCTATGCTTTATTAAATTGTATTTATGTTGTTTTATCCTATGCTTTATTAAATTGTGTTTATGTTGTTTTATCCTATGCTTTATTAAATTGTATTTATGTTGTTTTATCCTATGCTTTATTACATTGTATTTATGTTGTTTTATCCTATGCTTTATGAAATTGTATTTATGTTGTTTTATCCTACGCTTTATTAAATTGTATTTATGTTGTTTTATCCTATGCTTTATTAAATTGTATTTATGTGGTTTTATCGTATGCTTTATTAAAGTGCATTTATGTTGTTTTATCCTATGCTTTATTAAATTGTATTTATGTTGTTTTATCCTATGCTTTATTAAATTGTATTTATGTTGTTTTAACCTATGCTTTATTAAATTGTATTTATGTTGTTTTAACCTATGCTTTATTAAATTGTATTTATGTTGTTTTATCCTATGCTTTATAAAATTGTATTTATGTTGCTTTAACCTTTGCTTTATTAAATTGTATTTATGTTGTTTTATCCTATGCTTTATTAAATTGTATTTATGTTGTTTTATCGTATGCTTTATTAAATTGTATTATGTTGTTTTATCGTATGCTTTATTAAATTGTATATATGTTGTTTTATCCTATGATTTATTAAACTGTGTTTATGTTGTTTTATCCTATGCTTTATTAAATTGTATTTATGTTGTTTTATCCTATGCTTAATTAAATTGTATTTATGTTGTTTTATCCTATGCTTTATTAAATTGTATTTATGTTGTTTTATCGTATGCTTTATTAAATTGTATTTATGTTGTTTTATCCTATGCTTTATTAAATTGTGTTTATTTTGTTTTATCCTATGCTTTATTAAATTGTATTTATGTTGTTTTAACCCATGTTGTATTAAATTGTATTTATGTTGTTTTATCCTATGCTTTATTAAATTGTATATATGTTGTTTTATCCTATGCTTTATTAAATTGTATTTATCTTGTTTTGTCCTATGCTTTATTAAATTGTATTTATGTTGTTTTAACCTATGCTTTATTAAATTGTATTTATGTTGTTTTATCCTTTGCTTTATTAAATTGTATTTATGTTGTTTTATCCTATGCTTTATTAAATTGTGTTTATGTTGTTTTATCCTATGCTTTATTAAATTGTATTTATGTTGTTTTATCCTATGCTTTATTAAATTGTATTTATGTTGTTTTATCCTATGCTTTATGAAATTGTATTTATGTTGTTTTATCCTATGCTTTATTAAATTGTATTTATGTTGTTTTATCCTATGCTTTATTAAATTGTATTTATGTTGTTTTATCGTATGCTTTATTAAAGTGCATTTATGTTGTTTTATCCTATGCTTTATTAAATTGTATTTATGTTGTTTTATCCTATGCTTTATTAAATTGTATTTATGTTGTTTTAACCTATGCTTTATTAAATTGTATTTATGTTGTTTTATCCTATGCTTTATTAAATTGTATTTATGTTGCTTTAACCTTTGCTTTATTAAATTGTATTTATGTTGTTTTATCCTATGCTTTATTAAATTGTATTTATGTTGTTTTATCGTATGCTTTATTAAATTGTATTATGTTGTTTTATCGTATGCTTTATTAAATTGTATATATGTTGTTTTATCCTATGATTTATTAAATTGTGTTTATGTTGTTTTATCCTATGATTTATTAAATTGTATTTATGTTGTTTTACCCTATGCTTAATTAAATTGTATTTATGTTGTTTTATCCTATGCTTTATTAAATTGTATTTATGTTGTTTTATCGTATGCTTTATTAAATTGTATTTATGTTGTTTTATCCTATGCTTTATTAAATTGTGTTTATTTTGTTTTATCCTATGCTTTATTAAATTGTATTTATGTTGTTTTAACCCATGTTGTATTAAATTGTATTTATGTTGTTTTATCCTATGCTTTATTAAATTGTATATATGTTGTTTTATCCTATGCTTTATTAAATTGTATTTATCTTGTTTTGTCCTATGCTTTATTAAATTGTATTTATGTTATTTTAACCTATGCTTTATTAAATTGTATTTATGTTGTTTTATCCTATGCTTTATTAAATTGAATTTATGTTGTTTTATCCTATGCTTTATTAAATTGTTTTTATGTTGTTTTATCCTATGCTTTATTAAATTGTATTTATGTTGTTTTAACCTATGCTTTATTAAATTGTATTTATGTTGTTTTAACCTATGCTTTATTAAATTGTATTTATGTTGTTTTATCCTATGCTTTATTTAATTGTATTTATGTTGTTTTATCCTATGCTTTATTAAATTGTATTTATGTTGTTTTATCCTATGCTTTATTAAATTGTATTTATGTTGTTTTATCCTATGCTTTATTAAATTGTATTTATGTTGTTTTATCCTATGCTTTATTAAATTGTATTATGTTGTTTTATCATATGCTTTATTAAATTGTATTTATTTTGTTTTGTCGAATGCTTTATTAAATTGTATTTATGTTGTTTTAACCCATGCTTTATTAAATTGTATTTATGTTGTTTTATCCTATGCTTTATTAAATTGTATTTATGTTGTTTTGTTCTATGCTTTATTAAATTGTATTTATGTGGTTTTATCCTATGATTTATTAAATTGTATTTATGTTGTTTTATCCTATGCTTTATTAAATTGTATTTATGTGGTTTTATCCTATGCTTTATTAAACTGCATTTGTGTTGTTTTATGGTATGCTTTATTAAATTGTATTCATGTTGTTTTATCCTATGCTTTATTAAATTGTATTTATGTTGTTTTATCCTATGCTTTATTAAATTGTATTTATGTTGTTTTATCCTTTGCTTTATTAAATTGTATTTATGTTGTTTTATCCTATGCTTTATTAAATTGTATTTATGTTGTTTTATCCTATGCTTTATTAAATTGTGTTTATGTTGTTTTATCCTATGCTTTATTAAATTGTATTTATGTTGTTTTAACCCATGTTTTATTAAATTGTATTTATGTTGTTTTATCCTATGCTTTATTAAATTGTATTTATGTTGTTTTATCCTATGCTTTATTAAATTGTATTTATGTTGTTTTAACCCATGCTTCATTAAATTGTATTTATGTTGTTTTATCTTATGCTTTATTAAATTGTATTTATGTTATTTTATCCTATGCTTTATTAAATTGTATTTATGTTGTTTTATCCTATGCTTTATTAAATTGTATTTATGTTGTATTATCCTATGCTTAATTAAATTGTATTTATGTTGTTTTATCCTAAGCTTTATTAAATTGTATTTATGTTGTTTTATCGTATGCTTTATTAAATTGCATTTATGTTGTTTTATCCTATGCTTTATTAAATTGTGTTTATTTTGTTTTATCCTATGCTTTATTAAATTGTATTTATGTTGTTTTAACCCATGTTTTATTAAATTGTATTTATGTTGTTTTATCCTATGCTTTATTAAATTGAATATATGCTGTTTTATCCTATGCTTTATTAAATTGTATTTATCTTGTTTTGTCCTATGCTTTATTAAATTGTATTTATCTTGTTTTAACCTATGCTTTATTAAATTGTATTTATGTTGTTTTATCCTATGCTTTATTAAATTGTATTTATGTTGTTTTATCCTATGCTTTATTAAATTGTATATATGTTGTTTTAACCTATGCTTTATTAAATTGTATTTATGTTGTTTTAACCTGTGCTTTATTAAATTGTATTTATGTTGCTTTATCCTATGCTTTATTAAATTGTATTTATGTTGCTTTAACCTTTGCTTTATTAAATTGTATTTATGTTGTTTTATCCTATGCTTTATTAAATTGTATTTATGTTGTTTTATCGTATGCTTTATTAAATTGTATTATGTTGTTTTATCGTATGCTTTATTAAATTGTATATATGTTGTTTTATCCTATGATTTATTAAATTGTGTTTATGTTGTTTTATCCTATGCTTTATTAAATTGTATTTATGTCGTGTTAACCCATGCTTTATTAAATTGTATTTATGTGGTTTTATCCTATGATTTATTAAATTGTATTTATGTTGTTTTATCCTATGCTTTATTAAATTGTATTTATGTTGTTTTATCCTATGCTTTATTAAATTGTATTTATCTTGTTTTGTCCTATGCTTTATTAAATTATATTTATGTTGTTTTAACCTATGCTTTATTAAATTGTGTTTATGTTGTTTTATCCTATGCTTTATTAAATTGTGTTTATGTTGTTTTATCCTATGCTTTATTAAATTGTATTTATGTTGTTTTATCCTATGCTTTATGAAATTGTATTTATGTTGTTTTATCCTATGCTTTATGAAATTGTATTTATGTTGTTTTATCCTATGCTTTATGAAATTGTATTTATGTTGTTTTATCCTATGCTTTATTAAATTGTATTTATGTTGTTTTATCCTATGCTTTATTAAATTGTATTTATGTTGTTTTATCGTATGCTTTATTAAAGTGCATTTATGTTGTTTTATCCTATGCTTTATTAAATTGTATTTATGTTGTTTTATCCTATGCTTTATTAAATGGTATTTATGTTGTTTTATCCTATGCTTAATTAAATTGTATTCATGTTGTTTTATGCTATGCTTTATTAAATTGTATTTATGTTGTTTTATCCTATGCTTTATTAAATTGGGTTTATTTTGTTTTATCCTATGCTTTATTAAATTGGGTTTATTTTGTTTTATCCTATGCTTTATTAAATTGTATTTATGTTGTTTTAACCCATGTTTCATTAAATTGTATTTATGTTATTTTATCCTATGCTTTATTAAATTGTATATATGTTGTTTTATCCTATGCTTTATTAAATTGTATTTATCTTGTTTTGTCCTATGCTTTATTAAATTGTATTTATGTTATTTTAACCTATGCTTTATTAAATTGTATTTATGTTGTTTTATCCTATGCTTTATTAAATTGTATTTATGTTGTTTTATCCTATGCTTTATTAAATTGTTTTTATGTTGTTTTATCCTATGCTCTATCAAATTGTATTTATGTTGTTTTAACCTTTGCTTTATTAAATTGTATTTATGTTGTTTTAACCTATGCTTTATTAAATTGTATTTATGTTGTTTTATCCTATGCTTTATTAAATTGTATTTATGTTGTTTTATCCTATGCTTTATTAAATTGTATTTATGTTGTTTTATCCTATGCTTTATTAAATTGTATTTATGTTGTTTTATCCTATGCTTTATTAAATTGTATTTATGTTGTTTTATCCTATGCTTTATTAAATTGTATTATGTTGTTTTATCATATGCTTTATTAAATTGTATTTATGTTGTTTTATCCTATGCTTTATTAAATTGTGTTTATGTTGTTTTATCCTATGCTTTATTAAATTGTATTAATGTTGTTTTAACCCATGCTTTATTAAATTGTATTTATGTGGTTTTATCCTATGCTTTATTAAATTGTATTTATGTTGTTTTATCCTATGCTTTATTAAATTGTATTTATCTTGTTTTGTCCTATGCTTTATTAAATTATATTTATGTTGTTTTAACCTATGCTTTATTAAATTGTATTTATGTTGTTTTATCCTATGCTTTATTAAATTGTGTTTATGTTGTTTTATCCAATGCTTTATTAAATTGTATTTATGTTGTTTTATCCTATGCTTTATTAAATTGTATTTATGTTGTTTTATCCTATGCTTTATGAAATTGTATTTATGTTGTTTTATCCTATGCTTTATGAAATTGTATTTATGTAGTTTTTTCCTATGCTTTATTAAATTGTATTTATGTTGTTTTATCCTATGCTTTATTAAATTGTATTTATGTTGTTTTATCGTATGCTTTATTAAAGTGCATTTATGTTGTTTTATCCTATGCTTTATTAAATTGTATTTATGTTGTTTTATCCTATGCTTTATTAAATTGTATTTATGTTGTTTTATCCTATGCTTAATTAAATTGTATTCATGTTGTTTTATGCTATGCTTTATTAAATTGTATTTATGTTGTTTTATCCTATGCTTAATTAAATTGGGTTTATTTTGTTTTATCCTATGATTTATTAAATTGGGTTTATTTTGTTTTATCCTATGCTTTATTAAATTGTATTTATGTTGTTTTAACCCATGTTTTATTAAATTGTATTTATGTTGTTTTATCCTATGCTTTATTAAATTGTATATATGTTGTTTTATCCTATGCTTTATTAAATTGTATTTATCTTGTTTTGTCCTATGCTTTATTAAATTGTATTTATGTTATTTTAACCTATGCTTTATTAAATTGTATTTATATTGTTTTATCCTATGCTTTATTAAATTGTATTTATGTTGTTTTATCCTATGCTTTATTAAATTGTTTTTATGTTGTTTTATCCTATGCTTTATTAAATTGTATTTATGTTGTTTTAACCTATGCTTTATTAAATTGTATTTATGTTGTTTTAACCTATGCTTTATTAAATTGTATTTATGTTGTTTTATCCTATGCTTTATTAAATTGTATTTATGTTGTTTTATCCTATGCTTTATTAAATTGTATTTATGTTGTTTTATCCTATGCTTTATTAAATTGTATTTATGTTGTTTTATCCTATGCTTTATTAAATTGTATTTATGTTGTTTTATCCTATGCTTTATTAAATTGTATTATGTTGTTTTATCATATGCTTTATTAAATTGTATTTATGTTGTTTTATCCTATGCTTTATTAAATTGTGTTTATGTTGTTTTATCCTATGCTTTATTAAATTGTATTAATGTTGTTTTAACCCATGCTTTATTAAATTGTATTTATGTGGTTTTATCCTATGCTTTATTAAATTGTATTTATGTTGTTTTATCCTATGCTTTATTAAATTGTATTTATGTTGTTTTATCCTATGCTTTATTAAATTGCATTTATTTTGTTTTGTCGAATGCTTTATTAAATTGTATTTATGTTGTTTTAACCCATGATTTATTAAATTGTATTTATGTTGTTTTATCCTATGCTTTATTAAATTGTATTTATGTTGTTTTAACCCATGTTTTATTAAATTGTATTTATGTTGTTTTATCCTATGCTTTATTAAATTGAATATATGTTGTTTTATCCTATGCTTTATTAAATTGTATTTATCTTGTTTTGTCCTATGCTTTATTAAATTGTATTTATCTTGTTTTAACCTATGCTTTATTAAATTGTATTTATGTTGTTTTATCCTATGCTTTATTAAATTGTATTTATGTTGTTTTATCCTATGCTTTATTAAATTGTATTTATGTTGTTTTATCCTATGCTTTATTAAATTGTATATATGTTGTTTTAAACTATGCTTTATTAAATTGTATTTATGTTGTTTTAACCTATGCTTTATTAAATTGTATTTATGTTGTTTTATCCTATGCTTTATTAAATTGTATTTATGTTGCTTTAACCTTTGCTTTATTAAATTGTATTTATGTTGTTTTATCCTATGCTTTATTAAATTGTATTTATGTTGTTTTATCGTATGCTTTATTAAATTGTATTATGTTGTTTTATCGTATGCTTTATTAAATTGTATATATGTTGTTTTATCCTATGATTTATTAAATTGTGTTTATGTTGTTTTATCCTATGCTTTATTAAATTGTATTTATGTCGTGTTAACCCATGCTTTATTAAATTGTATTTATGTGGTTTTATCCTATGCTTTATTAAATTGTATTTATCTTGTTTTGTCCTATGCTTTATTAAATTGTATTTATCTTGTTTTGTCCTATGCTTTATTAAATTATATTTATGTTGTTTTAACCTATGCTTTATTAAATTGTATTTATGTTGTTTTATCCTATGCTTTATTAAATTGTGTTTATGTTGTTTTATCCTATGCTTTATTAAATTGTATTTATGTTGTTTTATCCTATGCTTTATGAAATTGTATTTATGTTGTTTTATCCTATGCTTTATGAAATTGTATTTATGTTGTTTTATCCTATTCTTTATTAAATTGTATTTATGTTGTTTTATCCTATGCTTTATTAAATTGTATTTATGTTGTTTTATCCTATGCTTTATTAAAGTGCATTTATGTTGTTTTATCCTATGCTTTATTAAATTGTATTTATGTTGTTTTATCCTATGCTTTATTAAATTGTATTTATGTTGTTTTATCCTATGCTTAATTAAATTGTATTCATGTTGTTTTATGCTATGCTTTATTAAATTGTATTTATGTTGTTTTATCCTATGCTTTATTAAATTGGGTTTATTTTGTTTTATCCTATGCTTTATTAAATTGGGTTTATTTTGTTTTATCCTATGCTTTATTAAATTGTATTTATGTTGTTTTAACCCATGTTTTATTAAATTGTATTTATGTTGTTTTATCCTATGCTTTATTAAATTGTATATATGTTGTTTTATCCTATGCTTTATTAAATTGTATTTATCTTGTTTTGTCCTATGCTTTATTAAATTGTATTTATGTTATTTTAACCTATGCTTTATTAAATTGTATTTATGTTGTTTTATCCTATGCTTTATTAAATTGTTTTTATGTTGTTTTATCCTATGCTTTATTAAATTGTATGTATGTTGTTTTAACCTATGCTTTATTAAATTGTATTTATGTTGTTTTAACCTATGCTTTATTAAATTGTATTTATGTTGTTTTATCCTATGCTTTATTAAATTGTATTTATGTTGTTTTATCCTATGCTTTATTAAATTGTATTTATGTTGTTTTATCCTATGCTTTATTAAATTGTATTTATGTTGTTTTATCCTATGCTTTATTAAATTGTATTTATGTTGTTTTATCCTATGCTTTATTAAATTGTATTATGTTGTTTTATCATATGCTTTATTAAATTGTATTTATGTTGTTTTATCCTATGCTTTATTAAATTGTGTTTATGTTGTTTTATCCTATGCTTTATTAAATTGTATTAATGTTGTTTTAACCCATGCTTTATTAAATTGTATTTATGTGGTTTTATCCTATGCTTTATTAAATTGTATTTATGTTGTTTTATCCTATGCTTTATTAAATTGTATTTATGTTGTTTTATCCTATGCTTTATTAAATTGCATTTATTTTGTTTTGTCGAATGCTTTATTAAATTGTATTTATGTTGTTTTAACCCATGATTTATTAAATTGTATTTATGTTGTTTTATCCTATGCTTTATTAAATTGTATTTATGTTGTTTTAACCCATGTTTTATTAAATTGTATTTATGTTGTTTTATCCTATGCTTTATTAAATTGCATTTATTTTGTTTTGTCGAATGCTTTATTAAATTGTATTTATGTTGTTTTAACCCATGATTTATTAAATTGTATTTATGTTGTTTTATCCTATGCTTTATTAAATTGTATTTATGTTGTTTTAACCCATGTTTTATTAAATTGTATTTATGTTGTTTTATCCTATGCTTTATTAAATTGAATATATGTTGTTTTATCCTATGCTTTATTAAATTGTATTTATCTTGTTTTGTCCTATGCTTTATTAAATTGTATTTATCTTGTTTTAACCTATGCTTTATTAAATTGTATTTATGTTGTTTTATCCTATGCTTTATTAAATTGTATTTATGTTGTTTTATCCTATGCTTTATTAAATTGTATTTATGTTGTTTTATCCTATGCTTTATTAAATTGTATATATGTTGTTTTAAACTATGCTTTATTAAATTGTATTTATGTTGTTTTAACCTATGCTTTATTAAATTGTATTTATGTTGTTTTATCCTATGCTTTATTAAATTGTATTTATGTTGCTTTAACCTTTGCTTTATTAAATTGTATTTATGTTGTTTTATCCTATGCTTTATTAAATTGTATTTATGTTGTTTTATCGTATGCTTTATTAAATTGTATTATGTTGTTTTATCGTATGCTTTATTAAATTGTATATATGTTGTTTTATCCTATGATTTATTAAATTGTGTTTATGTTGTTTTATCCTATGCTTTATTAAATTGTATTTATGTCGTGTTAACCCATGCTTTATTAAATTGTATTTATGTGGTTTTATCCTATGCTTTATTAAATTGTATTTATCTTGTTTTGTCCTATGCTTTATTAAATTGTATTTATCTTGTTTTGTCCTATGCTTTATTAAATTATATTTATGTTGTTTTAACCTATGCTTTATTAAATTGTATTTATGTTGTTTTATCCTATGCTTTATTAAATTGTGTTTATGTTGTTTTATCCTATGCTTTATTAAATTGTATTTATGTTGTTTTATCCTATGCTTTATGAAATTGTATTTATGTTGTTTTATCCTATGCTTTATGAAATTGTATTTATGTTGTTTTATCCTATGCTTTATTAAATTTTATTTATGTTGTTTTATCCTATGCTTTATTAAATTGTATTTATGTTGTTTTATCCTATGCTTTATTAAAGTGCATTTATGTTGTTTTATCCTATGCTTTATTAAATTGTATTTATGTTGTTTTATCCTATGCTTTATTAAATTGTATTTATGTTGTTTTATCCTATGCTTAATTAAATTGTATTCATGTTGTTTTATGCTATGCTTTATTAAATTGTATTTATGTTGTTTTATCCTATGCTTTATTAAATTGGGTTTATTTTGTTTTATCCTATGCTTTATTAAATTGGGTTTATTTTGTTTTATCCTATGCTTTATTAAATTGTATTTATGTTGTTTTAACCCATGTTTTATTAAATTGTATTTATGTTGTTTTATCCTATGCTTTATTAAATTGTATATATGTTGTTTTATCCTATGCTTTATTAAATTGTATTTATCTTGTTTTGTCCTATGCTTTATTAAATTGTATTTATGTTATTTTAACCTATGCTTTATTAAATTGTATTTATGTTGTTTTATCCTATGCTTTATTAAATTGTTTTTATGTTGTTTTATCCTATGCTTTATTAAATTGTATTTATGTTGTTTTAACCTATGCTTTATTAAATTGTATTTATGTTGTTTTAACCTATGCTTTATTAAATTGTATTTATGTTGTTTTATCCTATGCTTTATTAAATTGTATTTATGTTGTTTTATCCTATGCTTTATTAAATTGTATTTATGTTGTTTTATCCTATGCTTTATTAAATTGTATTTATGTTGTTTTATCCTATGCTTTATTAAATTGTATTTATGTTGTTTTATCCTATGCTTTATTAAATTGTATTATGTTGTTTTATCATATGCTTTATTAAATTGTATTTATGTTGTTTTATCCTATGCTTTATTAAATTGTGTTTATGTTGTTTTATCCTATGCTTTATTAAATTGTATTAATGTTGTTTTAACCCATGCTTTATTAAATTGTATTTATGTGGTTTTATCCTATGCTTTATTAAATTGTATTTATGTTGTTTTATCCTATGCTTTATTAAATTGTATTTATGTTGTTTTATCCTATGCTTTATTAAATTGCATTTATTTTGTTTTGTCGAATGCTTTATTAAATTGTATTTATGTTGTTTTAACCCATGATTTATTAAATTGTATTTATGTTGTTTTATCCTATGCTTTATTAAATTGTATTTATGTTGTTTTAACCCATGTTTTATTAAATTGTATTTATGTTGTTTTATCCTATGCTTTATTAAATTGAATATATGTTGTTTTATCCTATGCTTTATTAAATTGTATTTATCTTGTTTTGCCCTATGCTTTATTAAATTGTATTTATCTTGTTTTAACCTATGCTTTATTAAATTGTATTTATGTTGTTTTATCCTATGCTTTATTAAATTGTATTTATGTTGTTTTATCCTATGCTTTATTAAATTGTATTTATGTTGTTTTATCCTATGCTTTATTAAATTGTATATATGTTGTTTTAACCTATGCTTTATTAAATTGTATTTATGTTGTTTTAACCTATGCTTTATTAAATTGTATTTATGTTGTTTTATCCTATGCTTTATTAAATTGTATTTATGTTGCTTTAACCTTTGCTTTATTAAATTGTATTTATGTTGTTTTATCCTATGCTTTATTAAATTGTATTTATGTTGTTTTATCGTATGCTTTATTAAATTGTATTATGTTGTTTTATCGTATGCTTTATTAAATTGTATATATGTTGTTTTATCCTATGATTTATTAAATTGTGTTTATGTTGTTTTATCCTATGCTTTATTAAATTGTATTTATGTCGTGTTAACCCATGCTTTATTAAATTGTATTTATGTGGTTTTATCCTATGCTTTATTAAATTGTATTTATGTTGCTTTAACCTTTGCTTTATTAAATTGTATTTATGTTGTTTTATCCTATGCTTTATTAAATTGTATTTATGTTGTTTTATCGTATGCTTTATTAAATTGTATTATGTTGTTTTATCGTATGCTGTATTAAATTGTATATATGTTGTTTTATCCTATGATTTATTAAATTGTGTTTATGTTGTTTTATCCTATGCTTTATTAAATTGTATTTATGTCGTGTTAACCCATGCTTTATTAAATTGTATTTATGTGGTTTTATCCTATGCTTTATTAAATTGTATTTATGTTGGTTTGTTCTATGCTTTATTAAATTGTATTTATGTGGTTTTATCCTATGATTTATTAAATTGTATTTATGTTGTTTTATCCTATGCTTTATTAAATTGTATTTATGTGGTTTTATCCTATGCTTTATTAAATTGTATTTATGTTGTTTTGTCCTATGCTTTATTAAATTGTATTTATGTTGTTTTAACCCATGCTTTATTAAATTGTATTTATGTTGTTTTATCCTGTGCTTTATTAAATTGTATTTATGTTGTTTTATCCTATGCTTTATTAAATTGTATTTATGTTGTTTTATCCTATGCTTTATTAAATTGTATTTATGTTGTTTTATCCTATGCTTTATGAAATTGTATTTATGTTGTTTTATCCTATGCTTTATTAAATTGTATTTATGTGGTTTTATCCTATGCTTTATTAAATTGTATTTATGTTGTTTTGTCCTATGCTTTATTAAATTGTATTTATGTTGTTTTAACCCATGCTTTATTAAATTGTATTTATGTTGTTTTATCCTGTGCTTTATTAAATTGTATTTATGTTGTTTTATCCTATGCTTTAATAAATTGTATTAATGTTGTTTTGTCCTATGCTTTATTAAATTGTATTTATGTTGTTTTAACCCATGCTTTATTAAATTGTATTTATGTTGTTTTATCCTATGCTTTATTAAATTGTACTTATGTTGTTTTATCCTATGCTTTATTAAATTGTATTTATGTTGTTTTATCCTATGCTTTATTAAATTGTATGTATGTTGTTTTATCCTATGCTTTATTAAATTGTATTTATCTTGTTTTGTCCTATGCTTTATTAAATTATATTTATGTTGTTTTAACCTATGCTTTATTAAATTGTATTTATGTTGTTTTATCCTATGCTTTATTAAATTGTGTTTATGTTGTTTTATCCTATGCTTTATTAAATTGTATTTATGTTGTTTTATCCTATGCTTTATTAAATTGTATTTATGTTGTTTTATCCTATGCTTTATTAAATTGTATTTATGTTGTTTTATCCTATGCTTTATGAAAATGTATTTATGTTGTTTTATCGTATGCTTCATTAAATTGTATTTATGTTGTTTTATCCTATGCTTTATTAAATTGTATTATGTTGTTTTATCGTATGCTTTATTAAATTGTATTATGTTGTTTTATCGTATGCTTTATTAAATTGTATATATGTTGTTTTATCCTATGATTTATTAAATTGTGTTTATGTTGTTTTATCCTATGCTTTATTAAATTGTATTTATGTCGTGTTAACCCATGCTTTATTAAATTGTATTTATGTGGTTTTATCCTATGCTTTATTAAATTGTATTTATGTTGTTTTATCCTATGCTTTATTAAATTGTATTTATGTTGTTTTATCCTATGCTTTATTAAATTGTATTTATGTTGTTTTATCCTATGCTTTATTAAATTGTATTTATGTTGTTTTATCCTATGCTTTATTAAATTGTATTTATGTTGTTTTATCCTATGCTTTAGTAAATTGTATTTATGTTGTTTTATCCTATGCTTTATTAAATTGTATTATGTTGTTTTATCATATGCTTTATTAAATTGTATTTATGTTGTTTTATCCTATGCTTTATTAAATTGTGTTTATGTTGTTTTATCCTATGCTTTATTAAATTGTATTAATGTTGTTTTAACCCATGCTTTATTAAATTGTATTTATGTGGTTTTATCCTATGCTTTATTAAATTGTATTTATGTTGTTTTATCCTATGCTTTATTAAATTGTATTTATCTTGTTTTGTCCTATGCTTTATTAAATTATATTTATGTTGTTTTAACCTATGCTTTATTAAATTGTATTTATGTTGTTTTATCCTATGCTTTATTAAATTGTGTTTATGTTGTTTTATCCAATGCTTTATTAAATTGTATTTATGTTGTTTTATCCTATGCTTTATTAAATTGTATTTATGTTGTTTTATCCTATGCTTTATGAAATTGTATTTATGTTGTTTTATCCTATGCTTTATGAAATTGTATTTATGTAGTTTTTTCCTATGCTTTATTAAATTGTATTTATGTTGTTTTATCCTATGCTTTATTAAATTGTATTTATGTTGTTTTATCGTATGCTTTATTAAAGTGCATTTATGTTGTTTTATCCTATGCTTTATTAAATTGTATTTATGTTGTTTTATCCTATGCTTTATTAAATTGTATTTATGTTGTTTTATCCTATGCTTAATTAAATTGTATTCATGTTGTTTTATGCTATGCTTTATTAAATTGTATTTATGTTGTTTTATCCTATGCTTAATTAAATTGGGTTTATTTTGTTTTATCCTATGATTTATTAAATTGGGTTTATTTTGTTTTATCCTATGCTTTATTAAATTGTATTTATGTTGTTTTAACCCATGTTTTATTAAATTGTATTTATGTTGTTTTATCCTATGCTTTATTAAATTGTATATATGTTGTTTTATCCTATGCTTTATTAAATTGTATTTATCTTGTTTTGTCCTATGCTTTATTAAATTGTATTTATGTTATTTTAACCTATGCTTTATTAAATTGTATTTATATTGTTTTATCCTATGCTTTATTAAATTGTATTTATGTTGTTTTATCCTATGCTTTATTAAATTGTTTTTATGTTGTTTTATCCTATGCTTTATTAAATTGTATTTATGTTGTTTTAACCTATGCTTTATTAAATTGTATTTATGTTGTTTTAACCTATGCTTTATTAAATTGTATTTATGTTGTTTTATCCTATGCTTTATTAAATTGTATTTATGTTGTTTTATCCTATGCTTTATTAAATTGTATTTATGTTGTTTTATCCTATGCTTTATTAAATTGTATTTATGTTGTTTTATCCTATGCTTTATTAAATTGTATTTATGTTGTTTTATCCTATGCTTTATTAAATTGTATTATGTTGTTTTATCATATGCTTTATTAAATTGTATTTATGTTGTTTTATCCTATGCTTTATTAAATTGTGTTTATGTTGTTTTATCCTATGCTTTATTAAATTGTATTAATGTTGTTTTAACCCATGCTTTATTAAATTGTATTTATGTGGTTTTATCCTATGCTTTATTAAATTGTATTTATGTTGTTTTATCCTATGCTTTATTAAATTGTATCTATGTTGTTTTATCCTATGCTTTATTAAATTGCATTTATTTTGTTTTGTCGAATGCTTTATTAAATTGTATTTATGTTGTTTTAACCCATGATTTATTAAATTGTATTTATGTTGTTTTATCCTATGCTTTATTAAATTGTATTTATGTTGTTTTAACCCATGTTTTATTAAATTGTATTTATGTTGTTTTATCCTATGCTTTATTAAATTGAATATATGTTGTTTTATCCTATGCTTTATTAAATTGTATTTATCTTGTTTTGTCCTATGCTTTATTAAATTGTATTTATCTTGTTTTAACCTATGCTTTATTAAATTGTATTTATGTTGTTTTATCCTATGCTTTATTAAATTGTATTTATGTTGTTTTATCCTATGCATTATTAAATTGTATTTATGTTGTTTTATCCTATGCTTTATTAAATTGTATATATGTTGTTTTAAACTATGCTTTATTAAATTGTATTTATGTTGTTTTAACCTATGCTTTATTAAATTGTATTTATGTTGTTTTATCCTATGCTTTATTAAATTGTATTTATGTTGCTTTAACCTTTGCTTTATTAAATTGTATTTATGTTGTTTTATCCTATGCTTTATTAAATTGTATTTATGTTGTTTTATCGTATGCTTTATTAAATTGTATTATGTTGTTTTATCGTATGCTTTATTAAATTGTATATATGTTGTTTTATCCTATGATTTATTAAATTGTGTTTATGTTGTTTTATCCTATGCTTTATTAAATTGTATTTATGTCGTGTTAACCCATGCTTTATTAAATTGTATTTATGTGGTTTTATCCTATGCTTTATTAAATTGTATTTATCTTGTTTTGTCCTATGCTTTATTAAATTGTATTTATCTTGTTTTGTCCTATGCTTTATTAAATTATATTTATGTTGTTTTAACCTATGCTTTATTAAATTGTATTTATGTTGTTTTATCCTATGCTTTATTAAATTGTGTTTATGTTGTTTTATCCTATGCTTTATTAAATTGTATTTATGTTGTTTTATCCTATGCTTTATGAAATTGTATTTATGTTGTTTTATCCTATGCTTTATGAAATTGTATTTATGTTGTTTTATCCTATGCTTTATTAAATTGTATTTATGTTGTTTTATCCTATGCTTTATTAAATTGTATTTATGTTGTTTTATCCTATGCTTTATTAAAGTGCATTTATGTTGTTTTATCCTATGCTTTATTAAATTGTATTTATGTTGTTTTATCCTATGCTTTATTAAATTGTATTTATGTTGTTTTATCCTATGCTTAATTAAATTGTATTCATGTTGTTTTATGCTATGCTTTATTAAATTGTATTTATGTTGTTTTATCCTATGCTTTATTAAATTGGGTTTATTTTGTTTTATCCTATGCTTTATTAAATTGGGTTTATTTTGTTTTATCCTATGCTTTATTAAATTGTATTTATGTTGTTTTAACCCATGTTTTATTAAATTGTATTTATGTTGTTTTATCCTATGCTTTATTAAATTGTATATATGTTGTTTTATCCTATGCTTTATTAAATTGTATTTATCTTGTTTTGTCCTATGCTTTATTAAATTGTATTTATGTTATTTTAACCTATGCTTTATTAAATTGTATTTATGTTGTTTTATCCTATGCTTTATTAAATTGTTTTTATGTTGTTTTATCCTATGCTTTATTAAATTGTATTTATGTTGTTTTAACCTATGCTTTATTAAATTGTATTTATGTTGTTTTAACCTATGCTTTATTAAATTGTATTTATGTTGTTTTATCCTATGCTTTATTAAATTGTATTTATGTTGTTTTATCCTATGCTTTATTAAATTGTATTTATGTTGTTTTATCCTATGCTTTATTAAATTGTATTTATGTTGTTTTATCCTATGCTTTATTAAATTGTATTTATGTTGTTTTATCCTATGCTTTATTAAATTGTATTATGTTGTTTTATCATATGCTTTATTAAATTGTATTTATGTTGTTTTATCCTATGCTTTATTAAATTGTGTTTATGTTGTTTTATCCTATGCTTTATTAAATTGTATTAATGTTGTTTTAACCCATGCTTTATTAAATTGTATTTATGTGGTTTTATCCTATGCTTTATTAAATTGTATTTATGTTGTTTTATCCTATGCTTTATTAAATTGTATTTATGTTGTTTTATCCTATGCTTTATTAAATTGCATTTATTTTGTTTTGTCGAATGCTTTATTAAATTGTATTTATGTTGTTTTAACCCATGATTTATTAAATTGTATTTATGTTGTTTTATCCTATGCTTTATTAAATTGTATTTATGTTGTTTTAACCCATGTTTTATTAAATTGTATTTATGTTGTTTTATCCTATGCTTTATTAAATTGCATTTATTTTGTTTTGTCGAATGCTTTATTAAATTGTATTTATGTTGTTTTAACCCATGATTTATTAAATTGTATTTATGTTGTTTTATCCTATGCTTTATTAAATTGTATTTATGTTGTTTTAACCCATGTTTTATTAAATTGTATTTATGTTGTTTTATCCTATGCTTTATTAAATTGAATATATGTTGTTTTATCCTATGCTTTATTAAATTGTATTTATCTTGTTTTGTCCTATGCTTTATTAAATTGTATTTATCTTGTTTTAACCTATGCTTTATTAAATTGTATTTATGTTGTTTTATCCTATGCTTTATTAAATTGTATTTATGTTGTTTTATCCTATGCTTTATTAAATTGTATTTATGTTGTTTTATCCTATGCTTTATTAAATTGTATATATGTTGTTTTAAACTATGCTTTATTAAATTGTATTTATGTTGTTTTAACCTATGCTTTATTAAATTGTATTTATGTTGTTTTATCCTATGCTTTATTAAATTGTATTTATGTTGCTTTAACCTTTGCTTTATTAAATTGTATTTATGTTGTTTTATCCTATGCTTTATTAAATTGTATTTATGTTGTTTTATCGTATGCTTTATTAAATTGTATTATGTTGTTTTATCGTATGCTTTATTAAATTGTATATATGTTGTTTTATCCTATGATTTATTAAATTGTGTTTATGTTGTTTTATCCTATGCTTTATTAAATTGTATTTATGTCGTGTTAACCCATGCTTTATTAAATTGTATTTATGTGGTTTTATCCTATGCTTTATTAAATTGTATTTATCTTGTTTTGTCCTATGCTTTATTAAATTGTATTTATCTTGTTTTGTCCTATGCTTTATTAAATTATATTTATGTTGTTTTAACCTATGCTTTATTAAATTGTATTTATGTTGTTTTATCCTATGCTTTATTAAATTGTGTTTATGTTGTTTTATCCTATGCTTTATTAAATTGTATTTATGTTGTTTTATCCTATGCTTTATGAAATTGTATTTATGTTGTTTTATCCTATGCTTTATGAAATTGTATTTATGTTGTTTTATCCTATGCTTTATTAAATTTTATTTATGTTGTTTTATCCTATGCTTTATTAAATTGTATTTATGTTGTTTTATCCTATGCTTTATTAAAGTGCATTTATGTTGTTTTATCCTATGCTTTATTAAATTGTATTTATGTTGTTTTATCCTATGCTTTATTAAATTGTATTTATGTTGTTTTATCCTATGCTTAATTAAATTGTATTCATGTTGTTTTATGCTATGCTTTATTAAATTGTATTTATGTTGTTTTATCCTATGCTTTATTAAATTGGGTTTATTTTGTTTTATCCTATGCTTTATTAAATTGGGTTTATTTTGTTTTATCCTATGCTTTATTAAATTGTATTTATGTTGTTTTAACCCATGTTTTATTAAATTGTATTTATGTTGTTTTATCCTATGCTTTATTAAATTGTATATATGTTGTTTTATCCTATGCTTTATTAAATTGTATTTATCTTGTTTTGTCCTATGCTTTATTAAATTGTATTTATGTTATTTTAACCTATGCTTTATTAAATTGTATTTATGTTGTTTTATCCTATGCTTTATTAAATGGTTTTTATGTTGTTTTATCCTATGCTTTATTAAATTGTATTTATGTTGTTTTAACCTATGCTTTATTAAATTGTATTTATGTTGTTTTAACCTATGCTTTATTAAATTGTATTTATGTTGTTTTATCCTATGCTTTATTAAATTGTATTTATGTTGTTTTATCCTATGCTTTATTAAATTGTATTTATGTTGTTTTATCCTATGCTTTATTAAATTGTATTTATGTTGTTTTATCCTATGCTTTATTAAATTGTATTTATGTTGTTTTATCCTATGCTTTATTAAATTGTATTATGTTGTTTTATCATATGCTTTATTAAATTGTATTTATGTTGTTTTATCCTATGCTTTATTAAATTGTGTTTATGTTGTTTTATCCTATGCTTTATTAAATTGTATTAATGTTGTTTTAACCCATGCTTTATTAAATTGTATTTATGTGGTTTTATCCTATGCTTTATTAAATTGTATTTATGTCGTTTTATCCTATGCTTTATTAAATTGTATTTATGTTGTTTTATCCTATGCTTTATTAAATTGCATTTATTTTGTTTTGTCGAATGCTTTATTAAATTGTATTTATGTTGTTTTAACCCATGATTTATTAAATTGTATTTATGTTGTTTTATCCTATGCTTTATTAAATTGTATTTATGTTGTTTTAACCCATGTTTTATTAAATTGTATTTATGTTGTTTTATCCTATGCTTTATTAAATTGAATATATGTTGTTTTATCCTATGCTTTATTAAATTGTATTTATCTTGTTTTGCCCTATGCTTTATTAAATTGTATTTATCTTGTTTTAACCTATGCTTTATTAAATTGTATTTATGTTGTTTTATCCTATGCTTTATTAAATTGTATTTATGTTGTTTTATCCTATGCTTTATTAAATTGTATTTATGTTGTTTTATCCTATGCTTTATTAAATTGTATATATGTTGTTTTAACCTATGCTTTATTAAATTGTATTTATGTTGTTTTAACCTATGCTTTATTAAATTGTATTTATGTTGTTTTATCCTATGCTTTATTAAATTGTATTTATGTTGCTTTAACCTTTGCTTTATTAAATTGTATTTATGTTGTTTTATCCTATGCTTTATTAAATTGTATTTATGTTGTTTTATCGTATGCTTTATTAAATTGTATTATGTTGTTTTATCGTATGCTTTATTAAATTGTATATATGTTGTTTTATCCTATGATTTATTAAATTGTGTTTATGTTGTTTTATCCTATGCTTTATTAAATTGTATTTATGTCGTGTTAACCCATGCTTTATTAAATTGTATTTATGTGGTTTTATCCTATGCTTTATTAAATTGTATTTATGTTGCTTTAACCTTTGCTTTATTAAATTGTATTTATGTTGTTTTATCCTATGCTTTATTAAATTGTATTTATGTTGTTTTATCGTATGCTTTATTAAATTGTATTATGTTGTTTTATCGTATGCTGTATTAAATTGTATATATGTTGTTTTATCCTATGATTTATTAAATTGTGTTTATGTTGTTTTATCCTATGCTTTATTAAATTGTATTTATGTCGTGTTAACCCATGCTTTATTAAATTGTATTTATGTGGTTTTATCCTATGCTTTATTAAATTGTATTTATGTTGGTTTGTTCTATGCTTTATTAAATTGTATTTATGTGGTTTTATCCTATGATTTATTAAATTGTATTTATGTTGTTTTATCCTATGCTTTATTAAATTGTATTTATGTGGTTTTATCCTATGCTTTATTAAATTGTATTTATGTTGTTTTGTCCTATGCTTTATTAAATTGTATTTATGTTGTTTTAACCCATGCTTTATTAAATTGTATTTATGTTGTTTTATCCTGTGCTTTATTAAATTGTATTTATGTTGTTTTATCCTATGCTTTATTAAATTGTATTTATGTTGTTTTATCCTATGCTTTATTAAATTGTATTTATGTTGTTTTATCCTATGCTTTATGAAATTGTATTTATGTTGTTTTATCCTATGCTTTATTAAATTGTATTTATGTGGTTTTATCCTATGCTTTATTAAATTGTATTTATGTTGTTTTGTCCTATGCTTTATTAAATTGTATTTATGTTGTTTTAACCCATGCTTTATTAAATTGTATTTATGTTGTTTTATCCTGTGCTTTATTAAATTGTATTTATGTTGTTTTATCCTATGCTTTAATAAATTGTATTAATGTTGTTTTGTCCTATGCTTTATTAAATTGTATTTATGTTGTTTTAACCCATGCTTTATTAAATTGTATTTATGTTGTTTTATCCTATGCTTTATTAAATTGTACTTATGTTGTTTTATCCTATGCTTTATTAAATTGTATTTATGTTGTTTTATCCTATGCTTTATTAAATTGTATGTATGTTGTTTTATCCTATGCTTTATTAAATTGTATTTATCTTGTTTTGTCCTATGCTTTATTAAATTATATTTATGTTGTTTTAACCTATGCTTTATTAAATTGTATTTATGTTGTTTTATCCTATGCTTTATTAAATTGTGTTTATGTTGTTTTATCCTATGCTTTATTAAATTGTATTTATGTTGTTTTATCCTATGCTTTATTAAATTGTATTTATGTTGTTTTATCCTATGCTTTATTAAATTGTATTTATGTTGTTTTATCCTATGCTTTATGAAAATGTATTTATGTTGTTTTATCGTATGCTTCATTAAATTGTATTTATGTTGTTTTATCCTATGCTTTATTAAATTGTATTATGTTGTTTTATCGTATGCTTTATTAAATTGTATTATGTTGTTTTATCGTATGCTTTATTAAATTGTATATATGTTGTTTTATCCTATGATTTATTAAATTGTGTTTATGTTGTTTTATCCTATGCTTTATTAAATTGTATTTATGTCGTGTTAACCCATGCTTTATTAAATTGTATTTATGTGGTTTTATCCTATGCTTTATTAAATTGTATTTATGTTGTTTTATCCTATGCTTTATTAAATTGTATTTATGTTGTTTTATCCTATGCTTTATTAAATTGTATTTATGTTGTTTTATCCTATGCTTTATTAAATTGTATTTATGTTGTTTTATCCTATGCTTTATTAAATTGTATTTATGTTGTTTTATCCTATGCTTTATTAAATTGTATTTATGTTGTTTTATCCTATGCTTTATTAAATTGTATTATGTTGTTTTATCATATGCTTTATTAAATTGTATTTATGTTGTTTTATCCTATGCTTTATTAAATTGTGTTTATGTTGTTTTATCCTATGCTTTATTAAATTGTATTAATGTTGTTTTAACCCATGCTTTATTAAATTGCATTTATGTGGTTTTATCCTATGCTTTATTAAATTGTATTTATGTTGTTTTATCCTATGCTTTATTAAATTGTATTTATCTTGTTTTGTCCTATGCTTTATTAAATTATATTTATGTTGTTTTAACCTATGCTTTATTAAATTGTATTTATGTTGTTTTATCCTATGCTTTATTAAATTGTGTTTATGTTGTTTTATCCAATGCTTTATTAAATTGTATTTATGTTGTTTTATCCTATGCTTTATTAAATTGTATTTATGTTGTTTTATCCTATGCTTTATGAAATTGTATTTATGTTGTTTTATCCTATGCTTTATGAAATTGTATTTATGTAGTTTTTTCCTATGCTTTATTAAATTGTATTTATGTTGTTTTATCCTATGCTTTATTAAATTGTATTTATGTTGTTTTATCGTATGCTTTATTAAAGTGCATTTATGTTGTTTTATCCTATGCTTTATTAAATTGTATTTATGTTGTTTTATCCTATGCTTTATTAAATTGTATTTATGTTGTTTTATCCTATGCTTAATTAAATTGTATTCATGTTGTTTTATGCTATGCTTTATTAAATTGTATTTATGTTGTTTTATCGTATGCTTTATTAAAGTGCATTTATGTTGTTTTAACCCATGTTTTATTAAATTGTATTTATGTTGTTTTATCCTATGCTTTATTAAATTGTATATATGTTGTTTTATCCTATGCTTTATTAAATTGTATTTATCTTGTTTTGTCCTATGCTTTATTAAATTGTATTTATGTTATTTTAACCTATGCTTTATTAAATTGTATTTATATTGTTTTATCCTATGCTTTATTAAATTGTATTTATGTTGTTTTATCCTATGCTTTATTAAATTGTTTTTATGTTGTTTTATCCTATGCTTTATTAAATTGTATTTATGTTGTTTTAACCTATGCTTTATTAAATTGTATTTATGTTGTTTTAACCTATGCTTTATTAAATTGTATTTATGTTGTTTTATCCTATGCTTTATTAAATTGTATTTATGTTGTTTTATCCTATGCTTTATTAAATTGTATTTATGTTGTTTTATCCTATGCTTTATTAAATTGTATTTATGTTGTTTTATCCTATGCTTTATTAAATTGTATTTATGTTGTTTTATCCTATGCTTTATTAAATTGTATTATGTTGTTTTATCATATGCTTTATTAAATTGTATTTATGTTGTTTTATCCTATGCTTTATTAAATTGTGTTTATGTTGTTTTATCCTATGCTTTATTAAATTGTATTAATGTTGTTTTAACCCATGCTTTATTAAATTGTATTTATGTGGTTTTATCCTATGCTTTATTAAATTGTATTTATGTTGTTTTATCCTATGCTTTATTAAATTGTATTTATGTTGTTTTATCCTATGCTTTATTAAATTGCATTTATTTTGTTTTGTCGAATGCTTTATTAAATTGTATTTATGTTGTTTTAACCCATGATTTATTAAATTGTATTTATGTTGTTTTATCCTATGCTTTATTAAATTGTATTTATGTTGTTTTAACCCATGTTTTATTAAATTGTATTTATGTTGTTTTATCCTATGCTTTATTAAATTGAATATATGTTGTTTTATCCTATGCTTTATTAAATTGTATTTATCTTGTTTTGTCCTATGCTTTATTAAATTGTATTTATCTTGTTTTAACCTATGCTTTATTAAATTGTATTTATGTTGTTTTATCCTATGCTTTATTAAATTGTATTTATGTTGTTTTATCCTATGCTTTATTAAATTGTATTTATGTTGTTTTATCCTATGCTTTATTAAATTGTATATATGTTGTTTTAACCTATGCTTTATTAAATTGTATTTATGTTGTTTTAACCTATGCTTTATTAAATTGTATTTATGTTGTTTTATCCTATGCTTTATTAAATTGTATTTATGTTGCTTTAACCTTTGCTTTATTAAATTGTATTTATGTTGTTTTATCCTATGCTTTATTAAATTGTATTTATGTTGTTTTATCGTATGCTTTATTAAATTGTATTATGTTGTTTTATCATATGCTTTATTAAATTGTATATATGTTGTTTTATCCTATGATTTATTAAATTGTGTTTATGTTGTTTTATCCTATGCTTTATTAAATTGTATTTATGTCGTGTTAACCCATGCTTTATTAAATTGTATTTATGTGGTTTTATCCTATGCTTTATTAAATTGTATTTATCTTGTTTTGTCCTATGCTTTATTAATTTGTATTTATCTTGTTTTGTCCTATGCTTTATTAAATTATATTTATGTTGTTTTAACCTATGCTTTATTAAATTGTATTTATGTTGTTTTATCCTATGCTTTATTAAATTGTGTTTATGTTGTTTTATCCTATGCTTTATTAAATTGTATTTATGTTGTTTTATCCTATGCTTTATGAAATTGTATTTATGTTGTTTTATCCTATGCTTTATGAAATTGTATTTATGTTGTTTTATCCTATGCTTTATTAAATTGTATTTATGTTGTTTTATCCTATGCTTTATTAAATTGTATTTATGTTGTTTTATCCTATGCTTTATGAAATTGTATTTATGTTGTTTTATCCTATGCTTTATTAAATTGTATTTATGTTGTTTTATCCTATGCTTTATTAAAGTGCATTTATGTTGTTTTATCCTATGCTTTATTAAATTGTATTTATGTTGTTTTATCCTATGCTTTATTAAATTGTATTTATGTTGTTTTATCCTATGCTTAATTAAATTGTATTCATGTTGTTTTATGCTATGCTTTATTAAATTGTATTTATGTTGTTTTATCCTATGCTTTATTAAATTGGGTTTATTTTGTTTTATCCTATGCTTTATTAAATTGGGTTTATTTTGTTTTATCCTATGCTTTATTAAATTGTATTTATGTTGTTTTAACCCATGTTTTATTAAATTGTATTTATGTTGTTTTATCCTATGCTTTATTAAATTGTATATATGTTGTTTTATCCTATGCTTTATTAAATTGTATTTATCTTGTTTTGTCCTATGCTTTATTAAATTGTATTTATGTTATTTTAACCTATGCTTTATTAAATTGTATTTATGTTGTTTTATCCTATGCTTTATTAAATTGTTTTTATGTTGTTTTATCCTATGCTTTATTAAATTGTATTTATGTTGTTTTAACCTATGCTTTATTAAATTGTATTTATGTTGTTTTAACCTATGCTTTATTAAATTGTATTTATGTTGTTTTATCCTATGCTTTATTAAATTGTATTTATGTTGTTTTATCCTATGCTTTATTAAATTGTATTATGTTGTTTTATCATATGCTTTATTAAATTGTATTTATGTTGTTTTATCCTATGCTTTATTAAATTGTGTTTATGTTGTTTTATCCTATGCTTTATTAAATTGTATTAATGTTGTTTTAACCCATGCTTTATTAAATTGTATTTATGTGGTTTTATCCTATGCTTTATTAAATTGTATTTATGTTGTTTTATCCTATGCTTTATGAAATTGTATTTATGTTGTTTTATCCTATGCTTAATTAAATTGTATTCATGTTGTTTTATGCTATGCTTTATTAAATTGTATTTATGTTGTTTTATCCTATGCTTTATTAAATTGGGTTTATTTTGTTTTATCCTATGCTTTATTAAATTGGGTTTATTTTGTTTTATCCTATGCTTTATTAAATTGTATTTATGTTGTTTTAACCCATGTTTTATTAAATTGTATTTATGTTGTTTTATCCTATGCTTTATTAAATTGTATATATGTTGTTTTATCCTATGCTTTATTAAATTGTATTTATCTTGTTTTGTCCTATGCTTTATTAAATTGTATTTATGTTATTTTAACCTATGCTTTATTAAATTGTATTTATGTTGTTTTATCCTTTGCTTTATTAAATTGTTTTTATGTTGTTTTATCCTATGCTTTATTAAATTGTATTTATGTTGTTTTAACCTATGCTTTATTAAATTGTATTTATGTTGTTTTAACCTATGCTTTATTAAATTGTATTTATGTTGTTTTATCCTATGCTTTATTAAATTGTATTTATGTTGTTTTATCCTATGCTTTATTAAATTGTATTTATGTTGTTTTATCCTATGCTTTATTAAATTGTATTTATGTTGTTTTATCCTATGCTTTATTAAATTGTATTATGTTGTTTTATCATATGCTTTATTAAATTGTATTTATGTTGTTTTATCCTATGCTTTATTAAATTGTGTTTATGTTGTTTTATCCTATGCTTTATTAAATTGTATTAATGTTGTTTTAACCCATGCTTTATTAAATTGTATTTATGTGGTTTTATCCTATGCTTTATTAAATTGTATTTATGTTGTTTTATCCTATGCTTTATTAAATTGAATATATGTTGTTTTATCCTATGCTTTATTAAATTGTATTTATCTTGTTTTGCCCTATGCTTTATTAAATTGTATTTATCTTGTTTTAACCTATGCTTTATTAAATTGTATTTATGTTGTTTTATCCTATGCTTTATTAAATTGTATTTATGTTGTTTTATCCTATGCTTTATTAAATTGTATTTATGTTGTTTTATCCTATGCTTTATTAAATTGTATATATGTTGTTTTAACCTATGCTTTATTAAATTGTATTTATCTTGTTTTAACCTATGCTTTATTAAATTGTATTTATGTTGTTTTATCCTATGCTTTATTAAATTGTATTTATGTTGCTTTAACCTTTGCTTTATTAAATTGTATTTATGTTGTTTTATCCTATGCTTTATTAAATTGTATTTATGTTGTTTTATCGTATGCTTTATTAAATTGTATTATGTTGTTTTATCGTATGCTTTATTAAATTGTATATATGTTGTTTTATCCTATGATTTATTAAATTGTGTTTATGTTGTTTTATCCTATGCTTTATTAAATTGTATTTATGTCGTGTTAACCCATGCTTTATTAAATTGTATTTATGTGGTTTTATCCTATGCTTTATTAAATTGTATTTATGTTGCTTTAACCTTTGCTTTATTAAATTGTATTTATGTTGTTTTATCCTATGCTTTATTAAATTGTATTTATGTTGTTTTATCGTATGCTTTATTAAATTGTATTATGTTGTTTTATCGTATGCTGTATTAAATTGTATATATGTTGTTTTATCCTATGATTTATTAAATTGTGTTTATGTTGTTTTATCCTATGCTTTATTAAATTGTATTTATGTCGTGTTAACCCATGCTTTATTAAATTGTATTTATGTGGTTTTATCCTATGCTTTATTAAATTGTATTTATGTTGTTTTGTTCTATGCTTTATTAAATTGTATTTATGTGGTTTTATCCTATGATTTATTAAATTGTATTTATGTTGTTTTATCCTATGCTTTATTAAATTGTATTTATGTGGTTTTATCCTATGCTTTATTAAATTGTATTTATGTTGTTTTGTCCTATGCTTTATTAAATTGTATTTATGTTGTTTTAACCCATGCTTTATTAAATTGTATTTATGTTGTTTTATCCTGTGCTTTATTAAATTGTATTTATGTTGTTTTATCCTATGCTTTATTAAATTGTATTTATGTTGTTTTATCCTATGCTTTATTAAATTGTATTTATTTTGTTTTATCCTATGCTTTAATAAATTGTATTAATGTTGTTTTGTCCTATGCTTTATTAAATTGTATTTATGTTGTTTTAACCCATGCTTTATTAAATTGTATTTATGTTGTTTTATCCTATGCTTTATTAAATTGTACTTATGTTGTTTTATCCTATGCTTTATTAAATTGTATTTATGTTGTTTTATCCTATGCTTTATTAAATTGTATTTATGTTGTTTTATCCTATGCTTTATTAAATTGTATTTATCTTGTTTTGTCCTATGCTTTATTAAATTATATTTATGTTGTTTTAACCTATGCTTTATTAAATTGTATTTATGTTGTTTTATCCTATGCTTTATTAAATTGTGTTTATGTTGTTTTATCCTATGCTTTATTAAATTGTATTTATGTTGTTTTATCCTATGCTTTATTAAATTGTATTTATGTTGTTTTATCCTATGCTTTATGAAATTGTATTTATGTTGTTTTATCCTATGCTTTATGAAATTGTATTTATGTTGTTTTATCCTATGCTTCATTAAATTGTATTTATGTTGTTTTATCCTATGCTTTATTAAATTGTATTTATGTTGTTTTATCGTATGCTTTATTAAATTGTATTATGTTGTTTTATCGTATGCTTTATTAAATTGTATATATGTTGTTTTATCCTATGATTTATTAAATTGTGTTTATGTTGTTTTATCCTATGCTTTATTAAATTGTATTTATGTCGTGTTAACCCATGCTTTATTAAATTGTATTTATGTGGTTTTATCCTATGCTTTATTAAATTGTATTTATGTTGTTTTATCCTATGCTTTATTAAATTGTATTTATGTTGTTTTATCCTATGCTTTATTAAATTGTATTTATGTTGTTTTGTCCTATGCTTTATTAAATTATATTTATGTTGTTTTAACCTATGCTTTATTAAATTTTATTTATGTTGTTTTATCCTATGCTTTATTAAATTGTGTTTATGTTGTTTTATCCTATGCTTTATTAAATTGTATTTATGTTGTTTTATCCTATGCTTTATTAAATTGTATTTATGTTGTTTTATCCTATGCTTTATGAAATTGTATTTATGTTGTTTTATCCTATGCTTTATGAAATTGTATTTATGTTGTTTTATCCTATGCTTTATTAAATTGTATTTATGTTGTTTTATCCTATGCTTTATTAAATTGTATTTATGTCGTGTTAACCCATGCTTTATTAAATTGTATTTATGTGGTTTTATCCTATGCTTTATTAAATTGTATTTATGTTGTTTTATCCTATGCTTTATTAAATTGTATTTATGTTGTTTTATCCTATGCTTTATTAAATTGTATTTATCTTGTTTTGTCCTATGCTTTATTAAATTATATTTATGTTGTTTTAACCTATGCTTTATTAAATTGTATTTATGTTGTTTTATCCTATGCTTTATTAAATTGTGTTTATGTTGTTTTATCCTATGCTTTATTAAATTGTATTTATGTTGTTTTATCCTATGCTTTATTAAATTGTATTTATGTTGTTTTATCCTATGCTTTATGAAATTGTATTTATGTTGTTTTATCCTATGCTTTATTAAATTGTATTTATGTTGTTTTATCCTATGCTTTATTAAAGTGCATTTATGTTGTTTTATCCTATGCTTTATTAAATTGTATTTATGTTGTTTTATCCTATGCTTTATTAAATTGTATTTATGTTGTTTTATCCTATGCTTAATTAAATTGTATTCATGTTGTTTTATGCTATGCTTTATTAAATTGTATTTATGTTGTTTTATCCTATGCTTTATTAAATTGGGTTTATTTTGTTTTATCCTATGCTTTATTAAATTGGGTTTATTTTGTTTTATCCTATGCTTTATTAAATTGTATTTATGTTGTTTTAACCCATGTTTTATTAAATTGTATTTATGTTGTTTTATCCTATGCTTTATTAAATTGTATATATGTTGTTTTATCCTATGCTTTATTAAATTGTATTTATCTTGTTTTGTCCTATGCTTTATTAAATTGTATTTATGTTATTTTAACCTATGCTTTATTAAATTGTATTTATGTTGTTTTATCCTATGCTTTATTAAATTGTTTTTATGTTGTTTTATCCTATGCTTTATTAAATTGTATTTATGTTGTTTTAACCTATGCTTTATTAAATTGTATTTATGTTGTTTTAACCTATGCTTTATTAAATTGTATTTATGTTGTTTTATCCTATGCTTTATTAAATTGTATTTATGTTGTTTTATCCTATGCTTTATTAAATTGTATTTATGTTGTTTTATCCTATGCTTTATTAAATTGTATTTATGTTGTTTTATCCTATGCTTTATTAAATTGTATTTATGTTGTTTTATCCTATGCTTTATTAAATTGTATTATGTTGTTTTATCATATGCTTTATTAAATTGTATTTATGTTGTTTTATCCTATGCTTTATTAAATTGTGTTTATGTTGTTTTATCCTATGCTTTATTAAATTGTATTAATGTTGTTTTAACCCATGCTTTATTAAATTGTATTTATGTGGTTTTATCCTATGCTTTATTAAATTGTATTTATGTTGTTTTATCCTATGCTTTATGAAATTGTATTTATGTTGTTTTATCCTATGCTTAATTAAATTGTATTCATGTTGTTTTATGCTATGCTTTATTAAATTGTATTTATGTTGTTTTATCCTATGCTTTATTAAATTGGGTTTATTTTGTTTTATCCTATGCTTTATTAAATTGGGTTTATTTTGTTTTATCCTATGCTTTATTAAATTGTATTTATGTTGTTTTAACCCATGTTTTATTAAATTGTATTTATGTTGTTTTATCCTATGCTTTATTAAATTGTATATATGTTGTTTTATCCTATGCTTTATTAAATTGTATTTATCTTGTTTTGTCCTATGCTTTATTAAATTGTATTTATGTTATTTTAACCTATGCTTTATTAAATTGTATTTATGTTGTTTTATCCTATGCTTTATTAAATTGTTTTTATGTTGTTTTATCCTATGCTTTATTAAATTGTATTTATGTTGTTTTAACCTATGCTTTATTAAATTGTATTTATGTTGTTTTAACCTATGCTTTATTAAATTGTATTTATGTTGTTTTATCCTATGCTTTATTAAATTGTATTTATGTTGTTTTATCCTATGCTTTATTAAATTGTATTTATGTTGTTTTATCCTATGCTTTATTAAATTGTATTTATGTTGTTTTATCCTATGCTTTATTAAATTGTATTTATGTTGTTTTATCCTATGCTTTATTAAATTGTATTATGTTGTTTTATCATATGCTTTATTAAATTGTATTTATGTTGTTTTATCCTATGCTTTATTAAATTGTGTTTATGTTGTTTTATCCTATGCTTTATTAAATTGTATTAATGTTGTTTTAACCCATGCTTTATTAAATTGTATTTATGTGGTTTTATCCTATGCTTTATTAAATTGTATTTATGTTGTTTTATCCTATGCTTTATGAAATTGTATTTATGTTGTTTTATCCTATGCTTAATTAAATTGTATTCATGTTGTTTTATGCTATGCTTTATTAAATTGTATTTATGTTGTTTTATCCTATGCTTTATTAAATTGGGTTTATTTTGTTTTATCCTATGCTTTATTAAATTGGGTTTATTTTGTTTTATCCTATGCTTTATTAAATTGTATTTATGTTGTTTTAACCCATGTTTTATTAAATTGTATTTATGTTGTTTTATCCTATGCTTTATTAAATTGTATATATGTTGTTTTATCCTATGCTTTATTAAATTGTATTTATCTTGTTTTGTCCTATGCTTTATTAAATTGTATTTATGTTATTTTAACCTATGCTTTATTAAATTGTATTTATGTTGTTTTATCGTATGCTGTATTAAATTGTATATATGTTGTTTTATCCTATGATTTATTAAATTGTGTTTATGTTGTTTTATCCTATGCTTTATTAAATTGTATTTATGTCGTGTTAACCCATGCTTTATTAAATTGTATTTATGTGGTTTTATCCTATGCTTTATTAAATTGTATTTATGTTGTTTTGTTCTATGCTTTATTAAATTGTATTTATGTGGTTTTATCCTATGATTTATTAAATTGTATTTATGTTGTTTTATCCTATGCTTTATTAAATTGTATTTATGTGGTTTTATCCTATGCTTTATTAAATTGTATTTATGTTGTTTTGTCCTATGCTTTATTAAATTGTATTTATGTTGTTTTAACCCATGCTTTATTAAATTGTATTTATGTTGTTTTATCCTGTGCTTTATTAAATTGTATTTATGTTGTTTTATCCTATGCTTTATTAAATTGTATTTATGTTGTTTTATCCTATGCTTTATTAAATTGTATTTATTTTGTTTTATCCTATGCTTTAATAAATTGTATTAATGTTGTTTTGTCCTATGCTTTATTAAATTGTATTTATGTTGTTTTAACCCATGCTTTATTAAATTGTATTTATGTTGTTTTATCCTATGCTTTATTAAATTGTACTTATGTTGTTTTATCCTATGCTTTATTAAATTGTATTTATGTTGTTTTATCCTATGCTTTATTAAATTGTATTTATGTTGTTTTATCCTATGCTTTATTAAATTGTATTTATCTTGTTTTGTCCTATGCTTTATTAAATTATATTTATGTTGTTTTAACCTATGCTTTATTAAATTGTATTTATGTTGTTTTATCCTATGCTTTATTAAATTGTGTTTATGTTGTTTTATCCTATGCTTTATTAAATTGTATTTATGTTGTTTTATCCTATGCTTTATTAAATTGTATTTATGTTGTTTTATCCTATGCTTTATGAAATTGTATTTATGTTGTTTTATCCTATGCTTTATGAAATTGTATTTATGTTGTTTTATCCTATGCTTCATTAAATTGTATTTATGTTGTTTTATCCTATGCTTTATTAAATTGTATTTATGTTGTTTTATCGTATGCTTTATTAAATTGTATTATGTTGTTTTATCGTATGCTTTATTAAATTGTATATATGTTGTTTTATCCTATGATTTATTAAATTGTGTTTATGTTGTTTTATCCTATGCTTTATTAAATTGTATTTATGTCGTGTTAACCCATGCTTTATTAAATTGTATTTATGTGGTTTTATCCTATGCTTTATTAAATTGTATTTATGTTGTTTTATCCTATGCTTTATTAAATTGTATTTATGTTGTTTTATCCTATGCTTTATTAAATTGTATTTATGTTGTTTTGTCCTATGCTTTATTAAATTATATTTATGTTGTTTTAACCTATGCTTTATTAAATTTTATTTATGTTGTTTTATCCTATGCTTTATTAAATTGTGTTTATGTTGTTTTATCCTATGCTTTATTAAATTGTATTTATGTTGTTTTATCCTATGCTTTATTAAATTGTATTTATGTTGTTTTATCCTATGCTTTATGAAATTGTATTTATGTTGTTTTATCCTATGCTTTATGAAATTGTATTTATGTTGTTTTATCCTATGCTTTATTAAATTGTATTTATGTTGTTTTATCCTATGCTTTATTAAATTGTATTTATGTCGTGTTAACCCATGCTTTATTAAATTGTATTTATGTGGTTTTATCCTATGCTTTATTAAATTGTATTTATGTTGTTTTAACCTATGCTTTATTAAATTGTATTTATGTTGTTTTATCCTATGCTTTATTAAATTGTGTTTATGTTGTTTTATCCTATGCTTTATTAAATTGTATTTATGTTGTTTTATCCTATGCTTTATTAAATTGTATTTATGTTGTTTTATCCTATGCTTTATGAAATTGTATTTATGTTGTTTTATCCTATGCTTTATGAAATTGTATTTATGTTGTTTTATCCTATGCTTTATTAAATTGTATTTATGTTGTTTTATCCTATGCTTTATTAAATTGTATTTATGTTGTTTTATCGTATGCTTTATTAAAGTGCATTTATGTTGTTTTATCCTATGCTTTATTAAATTGTATTTATGTTGTTTTATCCTATGCTTTATTAAATTGTATTTATGTTGTTTTATCCTATGCTTAATTAAATTGTATTCATGTTGTTTTATGCTATGCTTTATTAAATTGTATTTATGTTGTTTTATCCTATGCTTTATTAAATTGGGTTTATTTTGTTTTATCCTATGCTTTATTAAATTGGGTTTATTTTGTTTTATCCTATGCTTTATTAAATTGTATTTATGTTGTTTTAACCTATGCTTTATTAAATTGTATTTATGTTGTTTTAACCTATGCTTTATTAAATTGTATTTATGTTGTTTTATCCTATGCTTTATTAAATTGTATTTATGTTGTTTTTTCCTATGCTTTATTAAATTGTATTTATGTTGTTTTATCCTATGCTTTATTAAATTGTATTTATGTTGTTTTATCCTATGCTTTATTAAATTGTATTTATGTTGTTTTATCCTATGCTTTATTAAATTGTATTTATGTTGTTTTAACCTATGCTTTATTAAATTGTATTTATGTTGTTTTAACCTATGCTTTATTAAATTGTATTTATGTTGTTTTATCCTATGCTTTATTAAATTGTATTTATGTTGTTTTATCCTATGCTTTATTAAATTGTGTTTATGTTGTTTTATCCTATGCTTTATTAAATTGTATTAATGTTGTTTTAACCCATGCTTTATTAAATTGTATTTATGTGGTTTTATCCTATGCTTTATTAAATTGTATTTATGTTGTTTTATCCTATGCTTTATTAAATTGTATTTATGTTGTTTTATCCTATGCTTTATTAAATTGCATTTATTTTGTTTTGTCGAATGCTTTATTAAATTGTATTTATGTTGTTTTAACCCATGATTTATTAAATTGTATTTATGTTGTTTTATCCTATGCTTTATTAAATTGTATTTATGTTGTTTTGTTCTATGCTTTATTAAATTGTATTTATGTGGTTTTATCCTATGATTTATTAAATTGTATTTATGTTGTTTTATCCTATGCTTTATTAAATTGTATTTATGTGGTTTTATCCTATGCTTTATTAAATTGTATTTATGTTGTTTTGTCCTATGCTTTATTAAATTGTATTTATGTTGTTTTAACCCATGCTTTATTAAATTGTATTTATGTTGTTTTATCCTGTGCTTTATTAAATTGTATTTATGTTGTTTTATCCTATGCTTTATTAAATTGTATTTATGTTGTTTTATCCTATGCTTTATTAAATTGTATTTATTTTGTTTTATCCTATGCTTTAATAAATTGTAGTAATGTTGTTTTGTCCTATGCTTTATTAAATTGTATTTATGTTGTTTTAACCCATGCTTTATTAAATTGTATTTATGTTGTTTTATCCTATGCTTTATTAAATTGTACTTATGTTGTTTTATCCTATGCTTTATTAAATTGTATTTATGTTGTTTTATCCTATGCTTTATTAAATTGTATTTATGTTGTTTTATCCTATGCTTTATTAAATTGTATTTATGTTGTTTAATCATATGCTTTATTAAATTGGGTTTATTTTGTTTTATCCTATGCTTTATTAAATTGTATTTATGTTGTTTTAACCTATGCTTTATTAAATTGTATTTATGTTGTTTTAACCTATGCTTTATTAAATTGTATTTATGTTGTTTTATCCTATGCTTTATTAAATTGTATTTATGTTGTTTTTTCCTATGCTTTATTAAATTGTATTTATGTTGTTTTATCCTATGCTTTATTAAATTGTATTTATGTTGTTTTATCCTATGCTTTATTAAATTGTATTTATGTTGTTTTATCCTATGCTTTATTAAATTGTATTTATGTTGTTTTAACCTATGCTTTATTAAATTGTATTTATGTTGTTTTAACCTATGCTTTATTAAATTGTATTTATGTTGTTTTATCCTATGCTTTATTAAATTGTATTTATGTTGTTTTATCCTATGCTTTATTAAATTGTGTTTATGTTGTTTTATC
This sequence comes from Phyllobates terribilis, assembly GCF_046119375.1. Classification (NCBI taxonomy): domain Eukaryota; kingdom Metazoa; phylum Chordata; class Amphibia; order Anura; family Dendrobatidae; genus Phyllobates; species Phyllobates terribilis. The sequence goes on along the minus strand of NW_027362924.1, from coordinate 3,085,845 downwards.
CTATGCTTTATTAAATTGTATTAATGTTGTTTTAACCCATGCTTTATTAAATTGTATTTATGTGGTTTTATCCTATGCTTTATTAAATTGTATTTATGTTGTTTTATCCTATGCTTTATTAAATTGTATTTATGTTGTTTTATCCTATGCTTTATTAAATTGCATTTATTTTGTTTTGTCGAATGCTTTATTAAATTGTATTTATGTTGTTTTAACCCATGATTTATTAAATTGTATTTATGTTGTTTTATCCTATGCTTTATTAAATTGTATTTATGTTGTTTTGTTCTATGCTTTATTAAATTGTATTTATGTGGTTTTATCCTATGATTTATTAAATTGTATTTATGTTGTTTTATCCTATGCTTTATTAAATTGTATTTATGTGGTTTTATCCTATGCTTTATTAAATTGTATTTATGTTGTTTTGTCCTATGCTTTATTAAATTGTATTTATGTTGTTTTAACCCATGCTTTATTAAATTGTATTTATGTTGTTTTATCCTGTGCTTTATTAAATTGTATTTATGTTGTTTTATCCTATGCTTTATTAAATTGTATTTATGTTGTTTTATCCTATGCTTTATTAAATTGTATTTATTTTGTTTTATCCTATGCTTTAATAAATTGTAGTAATGTTGTTTTGTCCTATGCTTTATTAAATTGTATTTATGTTGTTTTAACCCATGCTTTATTAAATTGTATTTATGTTGTTTTATCCTATGCTTTATTAAATTGTACTTATGTTGTTTTATCCTATGCTTTATTAAATTGTATTTATGTTGTTTTATCCTATGCTTTATTAAATTGTATTTATGTTGTTTTATCCTATGCTTTATTAAATTGTATTTATGTTGTTTAATCATATGCTTTATTAAATTGTATTTATGTTGTTTTATCCTATGCTTTATTAAATTGTGTTTATGTTGTTTTATCCTATGCATTATTAAATTTTATTTATGTTGTTTTATCCTATGCTTTATTAAATTGTATTTATGTTGTTTTATCCTATGCTTTATGAAATTGTATTTATGTTGTTTTATCCTATGCTTTATTAAATTGTATTTATGTTGTTTTATCCTATGCTTTATTAAATTGTGTTTATGTTGTTTTATCGTATGCTTTATTAACCCCTTACTTACCGGGGACGTATTAGTACGCATATTTGCGTACCGCCGGTTCAGTGAGGGCTCCGGCGCTGAGCCCTCACTGAACCGAGCACATGTCAGCTGATTCTTACAGCTGACATGTGCCCGCAACAGCCGCGGGTGGAATCGCGATCCACCCGCGGCTGTTAACCAGTTAAATGCTGCTGTCAATCTCCGACAGCAGCATTTAACGCGCGCTTCCGGGTAGCGCGTCATAAGCCCCGCCCACCGGCGACCCCGTCAGGTGATCGCGGGTCGCCGATGGGCGTGCATGACAACCCAGGGTCTGCAGCAGACGCCTGTGGTTGTCATGATCTTGTCGCTATGAGCGCCACCTAGTGGTCGGCGCTCATAGCACAGGACCATTTCTGCTGCATGCAGGGGACCTGCTCGTCCCCTGTATGTAGCAGAGGCGATCGGACAGTTGCTGCTTCTAGTCTCCTATGGAGACTATAGAAGCATGCAAAAAGTAAAAAAAAAAAGTTTTTAAAAATATAAAAAAAAATAAAAAAATATAAAAGTTTAAATCACCCCCCTTTCGCCCCATTCAAAATAAAATATATAAAAAAAAAACCCACATACACATATTTGGTATCGCCGCGTTCAGAATCGCACGATCTATCAATATAAAAAAAGAATTATTCCGATCGGTAAACGGCGTAACGAGAAAAAAATTCTAAACGCCAGAATTACGTTTTTTGGTCGCTGCAAAATTGCAATAAAATGCAATAACGGGCGATCAAAACATCGGATCTACCCCCAAATGGTATCAATAAAAACGTCAGCCCGGCACGCAAAAAATAAGCCCTCACCCAGCCCCAGATCCCGAAAAATGGAGACGCTACGGGTCTTAGAAAATGGCGCTATTTTTTTTTTTTTTTTTTTACCAAATTTTGGAATTTTTTTTCACCACTTAAATATAAAAGAACCTATACATGTTTTGTGTCTATGAACTCGTAATGACCTGTAGAATAAGAAGAGCAGGTCAGTTTTAGCATTCGGTGAACATAGTAAAAAAAATAAATAAAAAACAACTGTGGTATTGCACTTTTTTTGCAATTTTACCGCACTTGGAATTTTTTTCCCGTTTTCCCGTACAGGATATGATAAAACTAGTAATGGCGTTGAAAAGTACAACTCGTCCCGCAAAAAATAAGACCTCACATGGCCATATTGACCAAAAAATAAAAACGCTATGGCTCTGGGAACAAGGGGAGCAAAAACGAAAATGCAAAAACGAAAAATGCTCCGGGGCTTAAGGGGTTAAAGTGCATTTATGTTGTTTTATCCTATGCTTTATTAAATTGTATTTATGTTGTTTTATCCTCTGTTTTATTAAATTGTATTTATGTTGTTTTATCCTATGCTTAATTAAATTGTATTTATGTTGTTTTATCCTATGCTTTATTTAATTGTATTTATGTTGTTTTATTGTATGCTTTATTAAATTGTATTTATGTTGTTTTATCCTATGCTTTATTAAATTGTGTTTATTTTGTTTTATCCTATGCTTTATTAAATTGTATTTATGTTGTTTTAACCCATGTTGTATTAAATTGTATTTATGTTGTTTTATCCTATGCTTTATTAAATTGTATATATGTTGTTTTTTCCTATGCTTTATTAAATTGTATTTATCTTGTTTTGTCCTATGCTTTATTAAATTGTATTTATGTTGTTTTAACCTATGCTTTATTAAATTGTATTTATGTTGTTTTATCCTATGCTTTATTAAATTGTATTTATGTTGTTTTATCCTATGCTTTATTAAATTGTGTTTATGTTGTTTTATCCTATGCTTTATTAAATTGTATTTATGTTGTTTTATCCTATGCTTTATGAAATTGTATTTATGTTGTTTTATCCTATGCTTTATTAAATTGTATTTATGTTGTTTTATCCTATGCTTTATTAAATTGTATTTATGTTGTTTTATCCTATGCTTTATTAAATTGTATTTATGTTGTTTTATCGTATGCTTTATTAAAGTGCATTTATGTTGTTTTATCCTATGCTTTATTAAATTGTATTTATGTTGTTTTATCCTATGCTTTATTAAATTGTATTTATGTTGTTTTAACCTATGCTTTATTAAATTGTATTTATGTTGTTTTAACCTATGCTTTATTAAATTGTATTTATGTTGTTTTATCCTATGCTTTATTAAATTGTATTTATGTTGCTTTAACCTTTGCTTTATTAAATTGTATTTATGTTGTTTTATCCTATGCTTTATTAAATTGTATTTATGTTGTTTTATCGTATGCTTTATTAAATTGTATTATGTTGTTTTATCGTATGCTTTATTAAATTGTATATATGTTGTTTTATCCTATGATATATTAAATTGTGTTTATGTTGTTTTATCCTATGCTTTATTAAATTGTATTTATGTTGTTTTATCCTATGCTTAATTAAATTGTATTTATGTTGTTTTATCCTATGTTTAATTAAATTGTATTTATGTTGTTTTATCGTATGCTTTATTAAATTGTATTTAAGTTGTTTTATCCTATGCTTTATTAAATTGTGTTTATTTTGTTTTATCCTATGCTTTATTAAATTGTATTTATGTTGTTTTAACCCATGTTGTATTAAATTGTATTTATGTTGTTTTATCCTATGCTTTATTAAATTGTATATATGTTGTTTTATCCTATGCTTTATTAAATTGTATTTATCTTGTTTTGTCCTATGCTTTATTAAATTGTATTTATGTTGTTTTAACCTATGCTTTATTAAATTGTATTTATGTTGTTTTATCCTATGCTTTATTAAATTGTATTTATGTTGTTTTATCCTATGCTTTATTAAATTGTGTTTATGTTGTTTTATCCTATGCTTTATTAAATTGTATTTATGTTGTTTTATCCTGTGCTTTATTAAATTGTATTTATGTTGTTTTATCCTATGCTTTATGAAATTGTATTTATGTTGTTTTATCCTATGCTTTATTAAATTGTATTTATGTTGTTTTATCCTATGCTTTATTAAATTGTATTTATGTTGTTTTATCGTATGCTTTATTAAAGTGCATTTATGTTGTTTTATCCTATGCTTTATTAAATTGTATTTATGTTGTTTTATCCTATGCTTTATTAAATTGTATTTATGTTGTATTATCCTATGCTTAATTAAATTGTATTTATGTTGTTTTATCCTATGCTTTATTAAATTGTATTTATGTTGTTTTATCGTATGCTTTATTAAATTGCATTTATGTTGTTTTATCCTATGCTTTATTAAATTGTGTTTATTTTGTTTTATCCTATGCTTTATTAAATTGTATTTATGTTGTTTTAACCCATGTTTTATTAAATTGTATTTATGTTGTTTTATCCTATGCTTTATTAAATTGTATATATGTTGTTTTATCCTATGCTTTATTAAATTGTATTTATCTTGTTTTGTCCTATGCTTTATTAAATTGTGTTTATGTTGTTTTAACCTATGCTTTATTAAATTGTATTTATGTTGTTTTATCCTATGCTTTATTAAATTGTATTTATGTTGTTTTATCCTATGCTTTATTAAATTGTATTTATGTTGTTTTATCGTATGCTTTATTAAAGTGCATTTATGTTGTTTTATCCTATGCTTTATTAAATTGTATTTATGTTGTTTTATCGTATGCTTTATTAAATTGTATTTATGTTGTTTTATCCTATGCTTTATTAAATTGTGTTTATGTTGTTTTATCCTATGCTTTATTAAATTGTATTTATGTTGTTTTATCCTATGCTTTATTACATTGTATTTATGTTGTTTTATCCTATGCTTTATGAAATTGTATTTATGTTGTTTTATCCTATGCTTTATTAAATTGTATTTATGTTGTTTTATCCTATGCTTTATTAAATTGTATTTATGTTGTTTTATCGTATGCTTTATTAAAGTGCATTTATGTTGTTTTATCCTATGCTTTATTAAATTGTATTTATGTTGTTTTATCCTATGCTTTATTAAATTGTTTTTATGTTGTTTTAACCTATGCTTTATTAAATTGTATTTATGTTGTTTTAACCTATGCTTTATTAAATTGTATTTATGTTGTTTTATCCTATGCTTTATTAAATTGTATTTATGTTGCTTTAACCTTTGCTTTATTAAATTGTATTTATGTTGTTTTATCCTATGCTTTATTAAATTGTATTTATGTTGTTTTATCGTATGCTTTATTAAATTGTATTATGTTGTTTTATCGTATGCTTTATTAAATTGTATATATGTTGTTTTATCCAATGATTTATTAAATTGTGTTTATGTTGTTTTATCCTATCCTTTATTAAATTGTATTTATGTTGTTTTATCCTATGCTTAATTAAATTGTATTTATGTTGTTTTATCCTATGCTTTATTAAATTGTATTTATGTTGTTTTATCGTATGCTTTATTAAATTGTATTTATGTTGTTTTATCCTATGCTTTATTAAATTGTGTTTATTTTGTTTTATCCTATGCTTTATTAAATTGTATTTATGTTGTTTTAACCCATGTTGTATTAAATTGTATTTATGTTGTTTTATCCTATGCTTTATTAAATTGTATATATGTTGTTTTATCCTATGCTTTATTAAATTGTATTTATCTTGTTTTGTCCTATGCTTTATTAAATTGTATTTATGTTGTTTTAACCTATGCTTTATTAAATTGTATTTATGTTGTTTTATCCTATGCTTTATTAAATTGTATTTATGTTGTTTTATCCTATGCTTTATTAAATTGTGTTTATGTTGTTTTATCCTATGCTTTATTAAATTGTATTTATGTTGTTTTATCCTATGCTTTATTAAATTGTATTTATGTTGTTTTATCCTATGCTTTATGAAATTGTATTTATGTTGTTTTATCCTATGCTTTATTAAATTGTATTAATGTTGTTTTATCCTATGCTTTATTAAATTGTATTTATGTTGTTTTATCGTATGCTTTATTAAAGTGCATTTATGTTGTTTTATCCTATGCTTTATTAAATTGTATTTATGTTGTTTTATCCTATGCTTTATTAAATTGTATTTATGTTGTTTTAACCCATGTTTTATTAAATTGTATTTATGTTGTATTATCCTATGCTTAATTAAATTGTATTTATGTTGTTTTATCCTATGCTTTATTAAATTGTATTTATGTTGTTTTATCGTATGCTTTATTAAATTGCATTTATGTTGTTTTATCCTATGCTTTATTAAATTGTGTTTATTTTGTTTTATCCTATGCTTTATTAAATTGTATTTATGTTGTTTTAACCCATGTTTTATTAAATTGTATTTATGTTGTTTTATCCTATGCTTTATTAAATTGTATATATGTTGTTTTATCCTATGCTTTATTAAATTGTATTTATCTTGTTTTGTCCTATGCTTTATTAAATTGTGTTTATGTTGTTTTAACCTATGCTTTATTAAATTGTATTTATGTTGTTTTATCCTATGCTTTATTAAATTGTATTTATGTTGTTTTATCCTATGCTTTATTAAATTGTATTTATGTTGTTTTATCGTATGCTTTATTAAAGTGCATTTATGTTGTTTTATCCTATGCTTTATTAAATTGTATTTATGTTGTTTTATTGTATGCTTTATTAAATTGTATTTATGTTGTTTTATCCTATGCTTTATTAAATTGTGTTTATGTTGTTTTATCCTATGCTTTATTAAATTGTATTTATGTTGTTTTATCCTATGCTTTATTACATTGTATTTATGTTGTTTTATCCTATGCTTTATGAAATTGTATTTATGTTGTTTTATCCTATGCTTTATTAAATTGTATTTATGTTGTTTTATCCTATGCTTTATTAAATTGTATTTATGTTGTTTTATCGTATGCTTTATTAAAGTGCATTTATGTTGTTTTATCCTATGCTTTATTAAATTGTATTTATGTTGTTTTATCCTATGCTTTATTAAATTGTATTTATGTTGTTTTAACCTATGCTTTATTAAATTGTATTTATGTTGTTTTATCCTATGCTTTATTAAATTGTATTTATGTTGTTTTATCCTATGCTTTATTAAATTGTGTTTATGTTGTTTTATCCTATGCTTTATTAAATTGTATTTATGTTGTTTTATCCTATGCTTTATTAAATTGTATTTATGTTGTTTTATCCTATGCTTTATGAAATTGTATTTATGTTGTTTTATCCTATGCTTTATTAAATTGTATTTATGTTGTTTTATCCTATGCTTTATTAAATTGTATTTATGTTGTTTTATCGTATGCTTTATTAAAGTGCATTTATGTTGTTTTATCCTATGCTTTATTAAATAGTATTTATATTGTTTTATCCTATGCTTTATTAAATTGTATTTATGTTGTATTATCCTATGCTTAATTAAATTGTATTTATGTTGTTTTATCCTATGCTTTATTAAATTGTATTTATGTTGTTTTATCGTATGCTTTATTAAATTGCATTTATGTTGTTTTATCCTATGCTTTATTAAATTGTGTTTATTTTGTTTTATCCTATGCTTTATTAAATTGTATTTATGTTGTTTTAACCCATGTTTTATTAAATTGTATTTATGTTGTTTTATCCTATGCTTTATTAAATTGTATATATGTTGTTTTATCCTATGCTTTATTAAATTGTATTTATCTTGTTTTGTCCTATGCTTTATTAAATTGTGTTTATGTTGTTTTAACCTATGCTTTATTAAATTGTATTTATGTTGTTTTATCCTATGCTTTATTAAATTGTATTTATGTTGTTTTATCCTATGCTTTATTAAATTGTATTTATGTTGTTTTATCCTATGCTTTATTAAATTGTATATATGTTGTTTTAACCTATGCTTTATTAAATTGTATTTATGTTGTTTTAACCTATGCTTTATTAAATTGTATTTATGTTGTTTTATCCTATGCTTTATTAAATTGTATTTATGTTGCTTTAACCTTTGCTTTATTAAATTGTATTTATGTTGTTTTAACCCAAGTTTTATTAAATTGTATTTATGTTGTTTTATCCTATACTTTATTAAATTGTATATATGTTGTTTTATCCTATGCTTTATTAAATTGTATTTATCTTGTTTTGTCCTATGCTTTATTAAATTGTGTTTATGTTGTTTTAACCTATGCTTTATTAAATTGTATTTATGTTGTTTTATCCTATGCTTTATTAAATTGTATTTATGTTGTTTTATCCTATGCTTTATTAAATTGTATTTATGTTGTTTTATCCTATGCTTTATTAAATTGTATATATGTTGTTTTAACCTATGCTTTATTAAATTGTATTTATGTTGTTTTAACCTATGCTTTATTAAATTGTTTTTATGTTGTTTTATCCTATGCTTTATTAAATTGTATTTATGTTGCTTTAACCTTTGCTTTATTAAATTGTATTTATGTTGTTTTATCCTATGCTTTATTAAATTGTATTTATGTTGTTTTATCGTATGCTTTATTAAATTGTATTATGTTGTTTTATCGTATGCTTTATTAAATTGTATATATGTTGTTTTATCCTATGATTTATTAAATTGTGTTTATGTTGTTTTATCCTATGCTTTATTAAATTGTATTTATGTCGTGTTAACCCATGCTTTATTAAATTGTATTTATGTGATTTTATCCTATGCTTTATTAAATTGTATTTATGTTGTTTTATCCTATGCTTTATTAAATTGTATTTATCTTGTTTTGTCCTATGCTTTATTAAATTGTATTTATGTTGTTTTAACCTATGCTTTATTAAATTGTATTTATGTTGTTTTATCCTATGCTTTATTAAATTGTGTTTATGTTGTTTTATCCTATGCTTTATTAAATTGTATTTATGTTGTTTTATCCTATGCTTTATTAAATTGTATTTATGTTGTTTTATCCTATGCTTTATGAAATTGTATTTATGTTCTTTTATCCTATGCTTTATTAAATTGTATTTATGTTGTTTTATCCTATGCTTTATTAAATTGTATTTATGTTGTTTTATCGTATGCTTTATTAAAGTGTATTTATGTTGTTTTATCCTATGCTTTATTAAATTGTATTTATGTTGTTTTATCCTATGCTTTATTAAATTGTATTTATGTTGTATTATCCTATGCTTAATTAAATTGTATTTATGTTGTTTTATCCTATGCTTTATTAAATTGTATTTATGTTGTTTTATCGTATGCTTTATTAAATTGCATTTATGTTGTTTTATCCTATGCTTTATTAAATTGTGTTTATTTTGTTTTATCCTATGCTTTATTAAATTGTATTTATGTTGTTTTAACCCATGTTTTATTAAATTGTATTTATGTTGTTTTATCCTATGCTTTATTAAATTGTATATATGTTGTTTTATCCTATGCTTTATTAAATTGTATTTATCTTGTTTTGTCCTATGCTTTATTAAATTGTGTTTATGTTGTTTTAACCTATGCTTTATTAAATTGTATTTATGTTGTTTTATCCTATGCTTTATTAAATTGTATTTATGTTGTTTTATCCTATGCTTTATTAAATTGTATTTATGTTGTTTTATCGTATGCTTTATTAAAGTGCATTTATGTTGTTTTATCCTATGCTTTATTAAATTGTATTTATGTTGTTTTATCGTATGCTTTATTAAATTGTATTTATGTTGTTTTATCCTATGCTTTATTAAATTGTGTTTATGTTGTTTTATCCTATGCTTTATTAAATTGTATTTATGTTGTTTTATCCTATGCTTTATTACATTGTATTTATGTTGTTTTATCCTATGCTTTATGAAATTGTATTTATGTTGTTTTATCCTATGCTTTATTAAATTGTATTTATGTTGTTTTATCCTATGCTTTATTAAATTGTATTTATGTTGTTTTATCGTATGCTTTATTAAAGTGCATTTATGTTGTTTTATCCTATGCTTTATTAAATTGTATTTATGTTGTTTTATCCTATGCTTTATTAAATTGTTTTTATGTTGTTTTAACCTATGCTTTATTAAATTGTATTTATGTTGTTTTAACCTATGCTTTATTAAATTGTATTTATGTTGTTTTATCCTATGCTTTATTAAATTGTATTTATGTTGCTTTAACCTTTGCTTTATTAAATTGTATTTATGTTGTTTTATCCTATGCTTTATAAAATTGTATTTATGTTGTTTTATCGTATGCTTTATTAAATTGTATTATGTTGTTTTATCGTATGCTTTATTAAATTGTATATATGTTGTTTTATCCAATGATTTATTAAATTGTGTTTATGTTGTTTTATCCTATCCTTTATTAAATTGTATTTATGTTGTTTTATCCTATGCTTAATTAAATTGTATTTATGTTGTTTTATCCTATGCTTTATTAAATTGTATTTATGTTGTTTTATCGTATGCTTTATTAAATTGTATTTATGTTGTTTTATCCTATGCTTTATTAAATTGTGTTTATTTTGTTTTATCCTATGCTTTATTAAATTGTATTTATGTTTTTTTAACCCATGTTGTATTAAATTGTATTTATGTTGTTTTATCCTATGCTTTATTAAATTGTATATATGTTGTTTTATCCTATGCTTTATTAAATTGTATTTATCTTGTTTTGTCCTATGCTTTATTAAATTGTATTTATGTTGTTTTAACCTATGCTTTATTAAATTGTATTTATGTTGTTTTATCCTATGCTTTATTAAATTGTATTTATGTTGTTTTATCCTATGCTTTATTAAATTGTGTTTATGTTGTTTTATCCTATGCTTTATTAAATTGTATTTATGTTGTTTTATCCTATGCTTTATTAAATTGTATTTATGTTGTTTTATCCTATGCTTTATGAAATTGTATTTATGTTGTTTTATCCTATGCTTTATTAAATTATATTTATGTTGTTTTATCCTATGCTTTATTAAATTGTATTTATGTTGTTTTATCGTATGCTTTATTAAAGTGCATTTATGTTGTTTTATCCTATGCTTTATTAAATTGTATTTATGTTGTTTTATCCTATGCTTTATTAAATTGTATTTATGTTGTTTTAACCTATGCTTTATTAAATTGTATTTATGTTGTTTTATCCTATGCTTTATTAAATTGTATTTATGTTGCTTTAACCTTTGCTTTATTAAATTGTATTTATGTTGTTTTATCCTATGCTTTATTAAATTGTATTTATGTTGTTTTATCATATGCTTTATTAAATTGTATTATGTTGTTTTATCGTATGCTTTATTAAATTGTATATATGTTGTTTTATCCTATGATTTATTAAATTGTGTTTATGTTGTTTTATCCTATGCTTAATTAAATTGTATTTATGTTGTTTTATCCTATGCTTAATTAAATTGTATTTATGTTGTTTTATCCTATGCTTTATTAAATTGTATTTATGTTGTTTTATCGTATGCTTTATTAAATTGTATTTATGTTGTTTTATCCTATGCTTTATTAAATTGTGTTTATTTTGTTTTATCCTATGCTTTATTAAATTGTATTTATGTTGTTTTAACCCATGTTGTATTAAATTGTATTTATGTTGTTTTATCCTATGCTTTATTAAATTGTATATATGTTGTTTTATCCTATGCTTTATTAAATTGTATTTATCTTGTTTTGTCCTATGCTTTATTAAATTGTATTTATGTTGTTTTAACCTATGCTTTATTAAATTGTATTTATGTTGTTTTATCCTATGCTTTATTAAATTGTATTTATGTTGTTTTATCCTATGCTTTATTAAATTGTGTTTATGTTGTTTTATCCTATGCTTTATTAAATTGTATTTATGTTGTTTTATCCTATGCTTTATTAAATTGTATTTATGTTGTTTTATCCTATGCTTTATGAAATTGTATTTATGTTGTTTTATCCTATGCTTTATTAAATTGTATTTATGTTGTTTTATCCTATGCTTTATTAAATTGTATTTATGTTGTTTTATCGTATGCTTTATTAAAGTGCATTTATGTTGTTTTATCCTATGCTTTATTAAATAGTATTTATATTGTTTTATCCTATGCTTTATTAAATTGTATTTATGTTGTATTATCCTATGCTTAATTAAATTGTATTTATGTTGTTTTATCCTATGCTTTATTAAATTGTATTTATGTTGTTTTATCGTATGCTTTATTAAATTGCATTTATGTTGTTTTATCCTATGCTTTATTAAATTGTGTTTATTTTGTTTTATCCTATGCTTTATTAAATTGTATTTATGTTGTTTTAACCCATGTTTTATTAAATTGTATTTATGTTGTTTTATCCTATGCTTTATTAAATTGTATATATGTTGTTTTATCCTATGCTTTATTAAATTGTATTTATCTTGTTTTGTCCTATGCTTTATTAAATTGTGTTTATGTTGTTTTAACCTATGCTTTATTAAATTGTATTTATGTTGTTTTATCCTATGCTTTATTAAATTGTATTTATGTTGTTTTATCCTATGCTTTATTAAATTGTATTTATGTTGTTTTATCCTATGCTTTATTAAATTGTATATATGTTGTTTTAACCTATGCTTTATTAAATTGTATTTATGTTGTTTTAACCTATGCTTTATTAAATTGTATTTATGTTGTTTTATCCTATGCTTTATTAAATTGTATTTATGTTGCTTTAACCTTTGCTTTATTAAATTGTATTTATGTTGTTTTAACCCAAGTTTTATTAAATTGTATTTATGTTGTTTTATCCTATACTTTATTAAATTGTATATATGTTGTTTTATCCTATGCTTTATTAAATTGTATTTATCTTGTTTTGTCCTATGCTTTATTAAATTGTGTTTATGTTGTTTTAACCTATGCTTTATTAAATTGTATTTATGTTGTTTTATCCTATGCTTTATTAAATTGTATTTATGTTGTTTTATCCTATGCTTTATTAAATTGTATTTATGTTGTTTTATCCTATGCTTTATTAAATTGTATATATGTTGTTTTAACCTATGCTTTATTAAATTGTATTTATGTTGTTTTAACCTATGCTTTATTAAATTGTTTTTATGTTGTTTTATCCTATGCTTTATTAAATTGTATTTATGTTGCTTTAACCTTTGCTTTATTAAATTGTATTTATGTTGTTTTATCCTATGCTTTATTAAATTGTATTTATGTTGTTTTATCGTATGCTTTATTAAATTGTATTATGTTGTTTTATCGTATGCTTTATTAAATTGTATATATGTTGTTTTATCCTATGATTTATTAAATTGTGTTTATGTTGTTTTATCCTATGCTTTATTAAATTGTATTTATGTCGTGTTAACCCATGCTTTATTAAATTGTATTTATGTGATTTTATCCTATGCTTTATTAAATTGTATTTATGTTGTTTTATCCTATGCTTTATTAAATTGTATTTATCTTGTTTTGTCCTATGCTTTATTAAATTGTATTTATGTTGTTTTAACCTATGCTTTATTAAATTGTATTTATGTTGTTTTATCCTATGCTTTATTAAATTGTGTTTATGTTGTTTTATCCTATGCTTTATTAAATTGTATTTATGTTGTTTTATCCTATGCTTTATTAAATTGTATTTATGTTGTTTTATCCTATGCTTTATGAAATTGTATTTATGTTGTTTTATCCTATGCTTTATGAAATTGTATTTATGTTGTTTTATCCTATGCTTTATTAAATTGTATTTATGTTGTTTTATCCTATGCTTTATTAAATTGTATTTATGTTGTTTTATCATTTGCTTTATTAAAGTGCATTTATGTTGTTTTATCCTATGCTTTATTAAATTGTATTTATGTTGTTTTATCCTATGCTTTATTAAATTGTATTTATGTTGTTTTATCCTATGCTTAATTAAATTGTATTCATGTTGTTTTATCCTATGCTTTATTAAATTGTATTTATGTTGTTTTGTCCTATGCTTTATTAAATTGGGTTTATTTTGTTTTATGCTATGCTTTATTAAATTGGGTTTATTTAGTTTTATCCTATGCTTTATTAAATTGTATTTATGTTGTTTTAACCCATGTTTTATTAAATTGTATTTATGTTGTTTTATCCTATGCTTTATTAAATTGTATATATGTTGTTTTATCCTATGCTTTATTAAATTGTATTTATCTTGTTTTGTCCTATGCTTTATTAAATTGTATTTATGTTATTTTAACCTATGCTTTATTAAATTGCATTTATGTTGTTTTATCCTATGCTTTATTAAATTGTATTTATGTTGTTTTATCCTATGCTTTATTAAATTGTATTTATGTTGTTTTATCCTATGCTTTATTAAATTGTATTTATGTTGTTTTAACCTATGCTTTATTAAATTGTATTTATGTTGTTTTAACCTATGCTTTATTAAATTGTATTTATGTTGTTTTATCCTATGCTTTATTAAATTGTATTTATGTTGTTTTATCCTATGCTTTATTAAATTGTATATATGTTGTTTTATCCTATGCTTTATTAAATTGTATTTATGTTGTTTTATCCTATGCTTTATTAAATTGTATTATGTTGTTTTATCATATGCTTTATTAAATTGTATTTATGTTGTTTTATCCTATGCTTTATTAAATTGTGTTTATGTTGTTTTATCCTATGCTTTATTAAATTGTATTAATGTTGTTTTAACCCATGCTTTATTAAATTGTATTTATGTGGTTTTATCCTATGCTTTATTAAATTGTTTTTATGTTGTTTTATCCTATGCTTTATTAAATTGTATTTATGTTGTTTTATCCTATGCTTTATTAAATTGCATTTATTTTGTTTTGTCGAATGCTTTATTAAATTGTATTTATGTTGTTTTAACCCATGATTTATTAAATTGTATTTATGTTGTTTTATCCTATGCTTTATTAAATTGTATTTATGTTGTTTTGTTCTATGCTTTATTAAATTGTATTTATGTGGTTTTATCCTATGATTTATTAAATTGTATTTATGTTGTTTTATCGTATGCTTTATTAAAGTGCATTTATGTTGTTTTATCCTATGCTTTATTAAATTGTATTTATGTTGTTTTATCCTATGCTTTATTAAATTGTATTTATGTTGTTTTATCCTATGCTTAATTAAATTGTATTCATGTTGTTTTATCCTATGCTTTATTAAATTGTATTTATGTTGTTTTATCCTATGCTTTATTAAATTGGGTTTATTTTGTTTTATCCTATGCTTTATTAAATTGGGTTTATTTAGTTTTATCCTATGATTTATTAAATTGTATTTATGTTGTTTTAACCCACGTTTTATTAAATTGTATTTATGTTGTTTTAACCTATGCTTTATTAAATTGTATTTATGTTGTTTTATCCTATGCTTTATTAAATTGTATTTATGTTGTTTTATCCTATGCTTTATTAAATTGTATTTATGTTGTTTTATCGTATGCTTTATTAAAGTGCATTTATGTTGTTTTATCCTATGCTTTATTAAATTGTATTTATGTTGTTTTATCGTATGCTTTATTAAATTGTATTTATGTTGTTTTATCCTATGCTTTATTAAATTGTGTTTATGTTGTTTTATCCTATGCTTTATTAAATTGTATTTATGTTGTTTTATCCTATGCTTTATTACATTGTATTTATGTTGTTTTATCCTATGCTTTATGAAATTGTATTTATGTTGTTTTATCCTATGCTTTATTAAATTGTATTTATGTTGTTTTATCCTATGCTTTATTAAATTGTATTTATGTTGTTTTATCGTATGCTTTATTAAAGTGCATTTATGTTGTTTTATCCTATGCTTTATTAAATTGTATTTATGTTGTTTTATCCTATGCTTTATTAAATTGTTTTTATGTTGTTTTAACCTATGCTTTATTAAATTGTATTTATGTTGTTTTAACCTATGCTTTATTAAATTGTATTTATGTTGTTTTATCCTATGCTTTATTAAATTGTATTTATGTTGCTTTAACCTTTGCTTTATTAAATTGTATTTATGTTGTTTTATCCTATGCTTTATAAAATTGTATTTATGTTGTTTTATCGTATGCTTTATTAAATTGTATTATGTTGTTTTATCGTATGCTTTATTAAATTGTATATATGTTGTTTTATCCAATGATTTATTAAATTGTGTTTATGTTGTTTTATCCTATCCTTTATTAAATTGTATTTATGTTGTTTTATCCTATGCTTAATTAAATTGTATTTATGTTGTTTTATCCTATGCTTTATTAAATTGTATTTATGTTGTTTTATCGTATGCTTTATTAAATTGTATTTATGTTGTTTTATCCTATGCTTTATTAAATTGTGTTTATTTTGTTTTATCCTATGCTTTATTAAATTGTATTTATGTTTTTTTAACCCATGTTGTATTAAATTGTATTTATGTTGTTTTATCCTATGCTTTATTAAATTGTATATATGTTGTTTTATCCTATGCTTTATTAAATTGTATTTATCTTGTTTTGTCCTATGCTTTATTAAATTGTATTTATGTTGTTTTAACCTATGCTTTATTAAATTGTATTTATGTTGTTTTATCCTATGCTTTATTAAATTGTATTTATGTTGTTTTATCCTATGCTTTATTAAATTGTGTTTATGTTGTTTTATCCTATGCTTTATTAAATTGTATTTATGTTGTTTTATCCTATGCTTTATTAAATTGTATTTATGTTGTTTTATCCTATGCTTTATGAAATTGTATTTATGTTGTTTTATCCTATGCTTTATTAAATTATATTTATGTTGTTTTATCCTATGCTTTATTAAATTGTATTTATGTTGTTTTATCGTATGCTTTATTAAAGTGCATTTATGTTGTTTTATCCTATGCTTTATTAAATTGTATTTATGTTGTTTTATCCTATGCTTTATTAAATTGTATTTATGTTGTTTTAACCTATGCTTTATTAAATTGTATTTATGTTGTTTTATCCTATGCTTTATTAAATTGTATTTATGTTGCTTTAACCTTTGCTTTATTAAATTGTATTTATGTTGTTTTATCCTATGCTTTATTAAATTGTATTTATGTTGTTTTATCATATGCTTTATTAAATTGTATTATGTTGTTTTATCGTATGCTTTATTAAATTGTATATATGTTGTTTTATCCTATGATTTATTAAATTGTGTTTATGTTGTTTTATCCTATGCTTAATTAAATTGTATTTATGTTGTTTTATCCTATGCTTAATTAAATTGTATTTATGTTGTTTTATCCTATGCTTTATTAAATTGTATTTATGTTGTTTTATCGTATGCTTTATTAAATTGTATTTATGTTGTTTTATCCTATGCTTTATTAAATTGTGTTTATTTTGTTTTATCCTATGCTTTATTAAATTGTATTTATGTTGTTTTAACCCATGTTGTATTAAATTGTATTTATGTTGTTTTATCCTATGCTTTATTAAATTGTATATATGTTGTTTTATCCTATGCTTTATTAAATTGTATTTATCTTGTTTTGTCCTATGCTTTATTAAATTGTATTTATGTTGTTTTAACCTATGCTTTATTAAATTGTATTTATGTTGTTTTATCCTATGCTTTATTAAATTGTATTTATGTTGTTTTATCCTATGCTTTATTAAATTGTGTTTATGTTGTTTTATCCTATGCTTTATTAAATTGTATTTATGTTGTTTTATCCTATGCTTTATTAAATTGTATTTATGTTGTTTTATCCTATGCTTTATGAAATTGTATTTATGTTGTTTTATCCTATGCTTTATTAAATTGTATTTATGTTGTTTTATCCTATGCTTTATTAAATTGTATTTATGTTGTTTTATCGTATGCTTTATTAAAGTGCATTTATGTTGTTTTATCCTATGCTTTATTAAATAGTATTTATATTGTTTTATCCTATGCTTTATTAAATTGTATTTATGTTGTATTATCCTATGCTTAATTAAATTGTATTTATGTTGTTTTATCCTATGCTTTATTAAATTGTATTTATGTTGTTTTATCGTATGCTTTATTAAATTGCATTTATGTTGTTTTATCCTATGCTTTATTAAATTGTGTTTATTTTGTTTTATCCTATGCTTTATTAAATTGTATTTATGTTGTTTTAACCCATGTTTTATTAAATTGTATTTATGTTGTTTTATCCTATGCTTTATTAAATTGTATATATGTTGTTTTATCCTATGCTTTATTAAATTGTATTTATCTTGTTTTGTCCTATGCTTTATTAAATTGTGTTTATGTTGTTTTAACCTATGCTTTATTAAATTGTATTTATGTTGTTTTATCCTATGCTTTATTAAATTGTATTTATGTTGTTTTATCCTATGCTTTATTAAATTGTATTTATGTTGTTTTATCCTATGCTTTATTAAATTGTATATATGTTGTTTTAACCTATGCTTTATTAAATTGTATTTATGTTGTTTTAACCTATGCTTTATTAAATTGTATTTATGTTGTTTTATCCTATGCTTTATTAAATTGTATTTATGTTGCTTTAACCTTTGCTTTATTAAATTGTATTTATGTTGTTTTAACCCAAGTTTTATTAAATTGTATTTATGTTGTTTTATCCTATACTTTATTAAATTGTATATATGTTGTTTTATCCTATGCTTTATTAAATTGTATTTATCTTGTTTTGTCCTATGCTTTATTAAATTGTGTTTATGTTGTTTTAACCTATGCTTTATTAAATTGTATTTATGTTGTTTTATCCTATGCTTTATTAAATTGTATTTATGTTGTTTTATCCTATGCTTTATTAAATTGTATTTATGTTGTTTTATCCTATGCTTTATTAAATTGTATATATGTTGTTTTAACCTATGCTTTATTAAATTGTATTTATGTTGTTTTAACCTATGCTTTATTAAATTGTTTTTATGTTGTTTTATCCTATGCTTTATTAAATTGTATTTATGTTGCTTTAACCTTTGCTTTATTAAATTGTATTTATGTTGTTTTATCCTATGCTTTATTAAATTGTATTTATGTTGTTTTATCGTATGCTTTATTAAATTGTATTATGTTGTTTTATCGTATGCTTTATTAAATTGTATATATGTTGTTTTATCCTATGATTTATTAAATTGTGTTTATGTTGTTTTATCCTATGCTTTATTAAATTGTATTTATGTCGTGTTAACCCATGCTTTATTAAATTGTATTTATGTGATTTTATCCTATGCTTTATTAAATTGTATTTATGTTGTTTTATCCTATGCTTTATTAAATTGTATTTATCTTGTTTTGTCCTATGCTTTATTAAATTGTATTTATGTTGTTTTAACCTATGCTTTATTAAATTGTATTTATGTTGTTTTATCCTATGCTTTATTAAATTGTGTTTATGTTGTTTTATCCTATGCTTTATTAAATTGTATTTATGTTGTTTTATCCTATGCTTTATTAAATTGTATTTATGTTGTTTTATCCTATGCTTTATGAAATTGTATTTATGTTGTTTTATCCTATGCTTTATGAAATTGTATTTATGTTGTTTTATCCTATGCTTTATTAAATTGTATTTATGTTGTTTTATCCTATGCTTTATTAAATTGTATTTATGTTGTTTTATCATTTGCTTTATTAAAGTGCATTTATGTTGTTTTATCCTATGCTTTATTAAATTGTATTTATGTTGTTTTATCCTATGCTTTATTAAATTGTATTTATGTTGTTTTATCCTATGCTTAATTAAATTGTATTCATGTTGTTTTATCCTATGCTTTATTAAATTGTATTTATGTTGTTTTGTCCTATGCTTTATTAAATTGGGTTTATTTTGTTTTATGCTATGCTTTATTAAATTGGGTTTATTTAGTTTTATCCTATGCTTTATTAAATTGTATTTATGTTGTTTTAACCCATGTTTTATTAAATTGTATTTATGTTGTTTTATCCTATGCTTTATTAAATTGTATATATGTTGTTTTATCCTATGCTTTATTAAATTGTATTTATCTTGTTTTGTCCTATGCTTTATTAAATTGTATTTATGTTATTTTAACCTATGCTTTATTAAATTGCATTTATGTTGTTTTATCCTATGCTTTATTAAATTGTATTTATGTTGTTTTATCCTATGCTTTATTAAATTGTATTTATGTTGTTTTATCCTATGCTTTATTAAATTGTATTTATGTTGTTTTAACCTATGCTTTATTAAATTGTATTTATGTTGTTTTAACCTATGCTTTATTAAATTGTATTTATGTTGTTTTATCCTATGCTTTATTAAATTGTATTTATGTTGTTTTATCCTATGCTTTATTAAATTGTATATATGTTGTTTTATCCTATGCTTTATTAAATTGTATTTATGTTGTTTTATCCTATGCTTTATTAAATTGTATTATGTTGTTTTATCATATGCTTTATTAAATTGTATTTATGTTGTTTTATCCTATGCTTTATTAAATTGTGTTTATGTTGTTTTATCCTATGCTTTATTAAATTGTATTAATGTTGTTTTAACCCATGCTTTATTAAATTGTATTTATGTGGTTTTATCCTATGCTTTATTAAATTGTTTTTATGTTGTTTTATCCTATGCTTTATTAAATTGTATTTATGTTGTTTTATCCTATGCTTTATTAAATTGCATTTATTTTGTTTTGTCGAATGCTTTATTAAATTGTATTTATGTTGTTTTAACCCATGATTTATTAAATTGTATTTATGTTGTTTTATCCTATGCTTTATTAAATTGTATTTATGTTGTTTTGTTCTATGCTTTATTAAATTGTATTTATGTGGTTTTATCCTATGATTTATTAAATTGTATTTATGTTGTTTTATCGTATGCTTTATTAAAGTGCATTTATGTTGTTTTATCCTATGCTTTATTAAATTGTATTTATGTTGTTTTATCCTATGCTTTATTAAATTGTATTTATGTTGTTTTATCCTATGCTTAATTAAATTGTATTCATGTTGTTTTATCCTATGCTTTATTAAATTGTATTTATGTTGTTTTATCCTATGCTTTATTAAATTGGGTTTATTTTGTTTTATCCTATGCTTTATTAAATTGGGTTTATTTAGTTTTATCCTATGCTTTATTAAATTGTATTTATGTTGTTTTAACCCACGTTTTATTAAATTGTATTTATGTTATTTTAACCTATGCTTTATTAAATTGTATTTATGTTGTTTTATCCTATGCTTTATTAAATTGTATTTATCTTGTTTTATCCTATGCTTTATTAAATTGTATTTATGTTGTTTTATCCTATGCTTTATTAAATTGTATTTATGTTGTTTTAACCTATGCTTTATTAAATTGTATTTATGTTGTTTTAACCTATGCTTTATTAAATTGTATTTATGTTGTTTTATCCTATGCTTTATTAAATTGTATTTATGTTGTTTTATCCTATGCTTTATTAAATTGTATTTATGTTGTTTTATCCTATGCTTTATTAAATTGTATTTATGTTGTTTTATCCTATGCTTTATTAAATTGTATTATGTTGTTTTATCATATGCTTTATTAAATTGTATTTATGTTGTTTTATCCTATGCTTTATTAAATTGTGTTTATGTTGTTTAATCCTATGCTTTATTAAATTGTATTAATGTTGTTTTAACCCATGCTTTATTAAATTGTATTTATGTGGTTTTATCCTATGCTTTATTAAATTGTATTTATGTTGTTTTATCCTATGCTTTATTAAATTGTATTTATGTTGTTTTATCCTATGCTTTATTAAATTGCATTTATTTTGTTTTGTCGAATGCTTTATTAAATTGTATTTATGTTGTTTTAACCCATGATTTATTAAATTGTATTTATGTTGTTTTATCCTATGCTTTATTAAATTGTATTTATGTTGTTTTGTTCTATGCTTTATTAAATTGTATTTATGTGGTTTTATCCTATGATTTATTAAATTGTATTTATGTTGTTTTATCCTATGCTTTATTAAATTGTATTTATGTGGTTTTATCCTATGCTTTATTAAATTGTATTTATGTTGTTTTATCCTATGCTTTATTAAATTGTATTTATGTTGTTTTATCCTATGCTTTAATAAATTGTATTTATGTTGTTTTGTCCTATGCTTTATTAAAATGTATTTATGTTGTTTTAACCCATGCTTTATTAAATTGTATTTATGTTGTTTTATCCTGTGCTTTATTAAATTATATTTATGTTGTTTTATCCTATGCTTTATTAAATTGTATTTATGTTGTTTTATCCTATGCTTTATTAAATTGTATTTATTTTGTTTTATCCTATGCTTTAATAAATTGTATTAATGTTGTTTTGTCCTATGCTTTATTAAATTGTATTTATGTTGTTTTAACCCATGCTTTATTAAATTGTATTTATGTTGTTTTATCCTATGCTTTATTAAATTGTACTTATGTTGTTTTATCCTATGCTTTATTAAATTGTGTTTATTTTGTTTTATCCTATGCTTTATTAAATTGTATTTATGTTGTTTTAACCCATGTTGTATTAAATTGTATTTATGTTGTTTTATCCTATGCTTTATTAAATTGTATATATGTTGTTTTATCCTATGCTTTATTAAATTGTATTTATCTTGTTTTGTCCTATGCTTTATTAAATTGTATTTATTTTGTTTTAACCTATGCTTTATTAAATTGTATTTATGTTGTTTTATCCTATGCTTTATTAAATTGTATTGATGTTGTTTTATCCTATGCTTTATTAAATTGTGTTTATGTTGTTTTATCCTATGATTTATTAAATTGTATTTATGTTGTTTTATCCTATGCTTTATTAAATTGTATTTATGTTGTTTTATCCTATGCTTTATGAAATTGTATTTATGTTGTTTTATCCTATGCTTTATTAAATTGTATTTATGTTGTTTTATCCTATGCTTTATTAAATTGTATTTATGTTGTTTTATCGTATGCTTTATTAAAGTGCATTTATGTTGTTTTATCCTATGCTTTATTAAATTGTATTTATGTTGTTTTATCCTATTTTTTTTTTAAATTGTATTTATGTTGTTTTATCCTATTTTTAATTAAATTGTATTCATGTTGTTTTATCCTATGCTTTATTAAATTGTATTTATGTTGTTTTATCCTATGCTTTATTAAATTGGGTTTATTTTGTTTTATCCTATGCTTTATTAAATTGGGTTTATTTAGTTTTATCCTATGCTTTATTAAATTGTATTTATGTTGTTTTAACCCACGTTTTATTAAATTGTATTTATGTTGTTTTATCCTATGCTTTATTAAATTGTATATATGTTGTTTTATCCTATGCTTTATTAAATTGTATTTATCTTGTTTTGTCCTATGCTTTATTAAATTGTATTTATGTTATTTTAACCTATGCTTTATTAAATTGTATTTATGTTGTTTTATCCTATGCTTTATTAAATTGTATTTATGTTGTTTTATCCTATGCTTTATTAAATTGTATTTATGTTGTTTTAACCTATGCTTTATTAAATTGTATTTATGTTGTTTTAACCTATGCTTTATTAAATTGTATTTATGTTGTTTTATCCTATGCTTTATTAAATTGTATTTATGTTGTTTTATCCTATACTTTATTAAATTGTATTTATGTTGTTTTATCCTATGCTTTATTAAATTGTATTTATGTTGTTTTATCCTATGCTTTATTAAATTGTATTATGTTGTTTTATCATATGCTTTATTAAATTGTATTTATGTTGTTTTATCCTATGCTTTATTAAATTGTGTTTATGTTGTTTTATCCTATGCTTTATTAAATTGTATTAATGTTGTTTTAACCCATGCTTTATTAAATTGTATTTATGTGGTTTTATCCTATGCTTTATTAAATTGAATTTATGTTGTTTTATCCTATGCTTTATTAAATTGTATTTATGTTGTTTTATCCTATGCTTTATTAAATTGCATTTATTTTGTTTTGTCGAATGCTTTATTAAATTGTATTTATGTTGTTTTAACCCATGATTTATTAAATTGTATTTATGTTGTTTTATCCTATGCTTTATTAAATTGTATTTATGTTGTTTTGTTCTATGCTTTATTAAATTGTATTTATGTGGTTTTATCCTATGATTTATTAAATTGTATTTATGTTGTTTTATCCTATGCTTTATTAAATTGTATTTATGTTGTTTTATCCTATGCTTTATTAAATTGTGTTTATGTTGTTTTATCCTATGCTTTATGAAATTGTATTTATGTTGTTTTATCCTATGCTTTATTAAATTGTATTTATGTTGTTTTATCCTATGCTTTATGAAATTGTATTTATGTTGTTTTATCCTATGCTTTATTAAATTGTATTTATGTTGTTTTATCCTATGCTTTATTAAATTGTATTTATGTTGTTTTATCGTATGCTTTATTAAAGTGCATTTATGTTGTTTTATCCTATGCTTTATTAAATAGTATTTATATTGTTTTATCCTATGCTTTATTAAATTGTATTTATGTTGTATTATCCTATGCTTAATTAAATTGTATTTATGTTGTTTTATCCTATGCTTTATTAAATTGTATTTATGTTGTTTTATCGTATGCTTTATTAAATTGCATTTATGTTGTTTTATCCTATGCTTTATTAAATTGTGTTTATTTTGTTTTATCCTATGCTTTATTAAATTGTATTTATGTTGTTTTAACCCATGTTTTATTAAATTGTATTTATGTTGTTTTATCCTATGCTTTATTAAATTGTATATATGTTGTTTTATCCTATGCTTTATTAAATTGTATTTATCTTGTTTTGTCCTATGCTTTATTAAATTGTGTTTATGTTGTTTTAACCTATGCTTTATTAAATTGTATTTATGTTGTTTTATCCTATGCTTTATTAAATTGTATTTATGTTGTTTTATCCTATGCTTTATTAAATTGTATTTATGTTGTTTTATCCTATGCTTTATTAAATTGTATATATGTTGTTTTAACCTATGCTTTATTAAATTGTATTTATGTTGTTTTAACCTATGCTTTATTAAATTGTATTTATGTTGTTTTATCCTATGCTTTATTAAATTGTATTTATGTTGCTTTAACCTTTGCTTTATTAAATTGTATTTATGTTGTTTTAACCCAAGTTTTATTAAATTGTATTTATGTTGTTTTATCCTATACTTTATTAAATTGTATATATGTTGTTTTAACCTATGCTTTATTAAATTGTATTTATGTTGTTTTATCCTATGCTTTATTAAATTGTATTTATGTTGTTTTATCCTATGCTTTATTAAATTGTATTTATGTTGTTTTATCCTATGCTTTATTAAATTGTATATATGTTGTTTTAACCTATGCTTTATTAAATTGTATTAATGTTGTTTTAACCTATGCTTTATTAAATTGTTTTTATGTTGTTTTATCCTATGCTTTATTAAATTGTATTTATGTTGCTTTAACCTTTGCTTTATTAAATTGTATTTATGTTGTTTTATCCTATGCTTTATTAAATTGTATTTATGTTGTTTTATCGTATGCTTTATTAAATTGTATATATGTTGTTTTATCCTATGCTTTATTAAATTGTATTTATCTTGTTTTGTCCTATGCTTTATTAAATTGTATTTATGTTATTTTAACCTATGCTTTATTAAATTGCATTTATGTTGTTTTATCCTATGCTTTATTAAATTGTATTTATGTTGTTTTATCCTATGCTTTATTAAATTGTATTTATGTTGTTTTATCCTATGCTTTATTAAATTGTATTTATGTTGTTTTAAACTATGCTTTATTAAATTGTATTTATGTTGTTTTAACCTATGCTTTATTAAATTGTATTTATGTTGTTTTATCCTATGCTTTATTAAATTGTATTTATGTTGTTTTATCCTATGCTTTATTAAATTGTATTTATGTTGTTTTATCCTATGCTTTATTAAATTGTATTTATGTTGTTTTATCCTATGCTTTATTAAATTGTATTATGTTGTTTTATCATATGCTTTATTAAATTGTATTTATGTTGTTTTATCCTATGCTTTATTAAATTGTGTTTATGTTGTTTTATCCTATGCTTTATTAAATTGTATTAATGTTGTTTTAACCCATGCTTTATTAAATTGTATTTATGTGGTTTTATCCTATGCTTTATTAAATTGTATTTATGTTGTTTTATCCTATGCTTTATTAAATTGTATTTATGTTGTTTTATCCTATGCTTTATTAAATTGCATTTATTTTGTTTTGTCGAATGCTTTATTAAATTGTATTTATGTTGTTTTAACCCATGATTTATTAAATTGTATTTATGTTGTTTTATCCTATGCTTTATTAAATTGTATTTATGTTGTTTTGTTCTATGCTTTATTAAATTGTATTTATGTGGTTTTATCCTATGATTTATTAAATTGTATTTATGTTGTTTTATTGTATGCTTTATTAAAGTGCATTTATGTTGTTTTATCCTATGCTTTATTAAATTGTATTTATGTTGTTTTATCCTATGCTTTATTAAATTGTATTTATGTTGTTTTTTCCTATGCTTAATTAAATTGTATTCATGTTGTTTTATCCTATGCTTTATTAAATTGTATTTATGTTGTTTTATCCTATGCTTTATTAAATTGGGTTTATTTTGTTTTATCCTATGCTTTATTAAATTGGGTTTATTTAGTTTTATCCTATGCTTTATTAAATTGTATTTATGTTGTTTTAACCCACGTTTTATTAAATTGTATTTATGTTAGTTTAACCTATGCTTTATTAAATTGTATTTATGTTGTTTTATCCTATGCTTTATTAAATTGTATTTATGTTGTTTTATCCTATGCTTTATTAAATTGTATTTATGTTGTTTTATCGTATGCTTTATTAAAGTGCATTTATGTTGTTTTATCCTATGCTTTATTAAATTGTATTTATGTTGTTTTATCCTATGCTTTATTAAATTGTATTTATGTTGTTTTATCCTATTTTTAATTAAATTGTATTCATTCTGTTTTATCCTATGCTTTATTAAATTGTATTTATGTTGTTTTATCCTATGCTTTATTAAATTGGGTTTATTTTGTTTTATCCTATGCTTTATTAAATTGGGTTTATTTAGTTTTATCCTATGCTTTATTAAATTGTATTTATGTTGTTTTAACCCACGTTTTATTAAATTGTATTTATGTTGTTTTATCCTATGCTTTATTAAATTGTATATATGTTGTTTTATCCTATGCTTTATTAAATTGTATTTATCTTGTTTTGTCCTATGCTTTATTAAATTGTATTTATGTTATTTTAACCTATGCTTTATTAAATTGTATTTATGTTGTTTTATCCTATGCTTTATTAAATTGTATTTATGTTGTTTTATCCTATGCTTTATTAAATTGTATTTATGTTGTTTTAACCTATGCTTTATTAAATTGTATTTATGTTGTTTTAACCTATGCTTTATTAAATTGTATTTATGTTGTTTTATCCTATGCTTTATTAAATTGTATTTATGTTGTTTTATCCTATACTTTATTAAATTGTATTTATGTTGTTTTATCCTATGCTTTATTAAATTGTATTTATGTTGTTTTATCCTATGCTTTATTAAATTGTATTATGTTGTTTTATCATATGCTTTATTAAATTGTATTTATGTTGTTTTATCCTATGCTTTATTAAATTGTGTTTATGTTGTTTTATCCTATGCTTTATTAAATTGTATTAATGTTGTTTTAACCCATGCTTTATTAAATTGTATTTATGTGGTTTTATCCTATGCTTTATTAAATTGAATTTATGTTGTTTTATCCTATGCTTTATTAAATTGTATTTATGTTGTTTTATCCTATGCTTTATTAAATTGCATTTATTTTGTTTTGTCGAATGCTTTATTAAATTGTATTTATGTTGTTTTAACCCATGATTTATTAAATTGTATTTATGTTGTTTTATCCTATGCTTTATTAAATTGTATTTATGTTGTTTTGTTCTATGCTTTATTAAATTGTATTTATGTGGTTTTATCCTATGATTTATTAAATTGTATTTATGTTGTTTTATCCTATGCTTTATTAAATTGTATTTATGTTGTTTTATCCTATGCTTTATTAAATTGTGTTTATGTTGTTTTATCCTATGCTTTATTAAATTGTATTTATGTTGTTTTATCCTATGCTTTATTAAATTGTATTTATGTTGTTTTATCCTATGCTTTATGAAATTGTATTTATGTTGTTTTATCCTATGCTTTATTAAATTGTATTTATGTTGTTTTATCCTATGCTTTATTAAATTGTATTTATGTTGTTTTATCGTATGCTTTATTAAAGTGCATTTATGTTGTTTTATCCTATGCTTTATTAAATAGTATTTATATTGTTTTATCCTATGCTTTATTAAATTGTATTTATGTTGTATTATCCTATGCTTAATTAAATTGTATTTATGTTGTTTTATCCTATGCTTTATTAAATTGTATTTATGTTGTTTTATCGTATGCTTTATTAAATTGCATTTATGTTGTTTTATCCTATGCTTTATTAAATTGTGTTTATTTTGTTTTATCCTATGCTTTATTAAATTGTATTTATGTTGTTTTAACCCATGTTTTATTAAATTGTATTTATGTTGTTTTATCCTATGCTTTATTAAATTGTATATATGTTGTTTTATCCTATGCTTTATTAAATTGTATTTATCTTGTTTTGTCCTATGCTTTATTAAATTGTGTTTATGTTGTTTTAACCTATGCTTTATTAAATTGTATTTATGTTGTTTTATCCTATGCTTTATTAAATTGTATTTATGTTGTTTTATCCTATGCTTTATTAAATTGTATTTATGTTGTTTTATCCTATGCTTTATTAAATTGTATATATGTTGTTTTAACCTATGCTTTATTAAATTGTATTTATGTTGTTTTAACCTATGCTTTATTAAATTGTATTTATGTTGTTTTATCCTATGCTTTATTAAATTGTATTTATGTTGCTTTAACCTTTGCTTTATTAAATTGTATTTATGTTGTTTTAACCCAAGTTTTATTAAATTGTATTTATGTTGTTTTATCCTATACTTTATTAAATTGTATATATGTTGTTTTATCCTATGCTTTATTAAATTGTATTTATCTTGTTTTGTCCTATGCTTTATTAAATTGTGTTTATGTTGTTTTAACCTATGCTTTATTAAATTGTATTTATGTTGTTTTATCCTATGCTTTATTAAATTGTATTTATGTTGTTTTATCCTATGCTTTATTAAATTGTATTTATGTTGTTTTATCCTATGCTTTATTAAATTGTATATATGTTGTTTTAACCTATGCTTTATTAAATTGTATTTATGTTGTTTTAACCTATGCTTTATTAAATTGTTTTTATGTTGTTTTATCCTATGCTTTATTAAATTGTATTTATGTTGCTTTAACCTTTGCTTTATTAAATTGTATTTATGTTGTTTTATCCTATGCTTTATTAAATTGTATTTATGTTGTTTTATCGTATGCTTTATTAAATTGTATTATGTTGTTTTATCGTATGCTTTATTAAATTGTATATATGTTGTTTTATCCTATGATTTATTAAATTGTGTTTATGTTGTTTTATCCTATGCTTTATTAAATTGTCTTTATGTCGTGTTAACCCATGCTTTATTAAATTGTATTTATGTGATTTTATCCTATGCTTTATTAAATTGTATTTATGTTGTTTTATCCTATGCTTTATTAAATTGTATTTATCTTGTTTTGTCCTATGCTTTATTAAATTGTATTTATGTTGTTTTAACCTATGCTTTATTAAATTGTATTTATGTTGTTTTATCCTATGCTTTATTAAATTGTGTTTATGTTGTTTTATCCTATGCTTTATTAAATTGTATTTATGTTGTTTTATCCTATGCTTTATTAAATTGTATTTATGTTGTTTTATCCTATGCTTTATGAAATTGTATTTATGTTGTTTTATCCTATGCTTTATGAAATTGTATTTATGTTGTTTTATCCTATGCTTTATTAAATTGTATTTATGTTGTTTTATCCTATGCTTTATTAAATTGTATTTATGTTGTTTTATCATATGCTTTATTAAAGTGCATTTATGTTGTTTTATCCTATGCTTTATTAAATTGTATTTATGTTGTTTTATCCTATGCTTTATTAAATTGTATTTATGTTGTTTTATCCTATGCTTAATTAAATTGTATTCATGTTGTTTTATCCTATGCTTTATTAAATTGTATTTATGTTGTTTTGTCCTATGCTTTATTAAATTGGGTTTATTTTGTTTTATGCTATGCTTTATTAAATTGGGTTTATTTAGTTTTATCCTATGCTTTATTAAATTGTATTTATGTTGTTTTAACCCATGTTTTATTAAATTGTATTTATGTTGTTTTATCCTATGCTTTATTAAATTGTATATATGTTGTTTTATCCTATGCTTTATTAAATTGTATTTATCTTGTTTTGTCCTATGCTTTTTTAAATTGTATTTATGTTATTTTAACCTATGCTTTATTAAATTGCATTTATGTTGTTTTATCCTATGCTTTATTAAATTGTATTTATGTTGTTTTATCCTATGCTTTATTAAATTGTATTTATGTTGTTTTATCCTATGCTTTATTAAATTGTATTTATGTTGTTTTAACCTATGCTTTATTAAATTGTATTTATGTTGTTTTAACCTATGCTTTATTAAATTGTATTTATGTTGTTTTATCCTATGCTTTATTAAATTGTATTTATGTTGTTTTATCCTATGCTTTATTAAATTGTATTTATGTTGTTTTATCCTATGCTTTATTAAATTGTATTTATGTTGTTTTATCCTATGCTTTATTAAATTGTATTATGTTGTTTTATCATATGCTTTATTAAATTGTATTTATGTTGTTTTATCCTATGCTTTATTAAATTGTGTTTATGTTGTTTTATCCTATGCTTTATTAAATTGTATTAATGTTGTTTTAACCCATGCTTTATTAAATTGTATTTATGTGGTTTTATCCTATGCTTTATTAAATTGTATTTATGTTGTTTTATCCTATGCTTTATTAAATTGTATTTATGTTGTTTTATCCTATGCTTTATTAAATTGCATTTATTTTGTTTTGTCGAATGCTTTATTAAATTGTATTTATGTTGTTTTAACCCATGATTTATTAAATTGTATTTATGTTGTTTTATCCTATGCTTTATTAAATTGTATTTATGTTGTTTTGTTCTATGCTTTATTAAATTGTATTTATGTGGTTTTATCCTATGATTTATTAAATTGTATTTATGTTGTTTTATCGTATGCTTTATTAAAGTGCATTTATGTTGTTTTATCCTATGCTTTATTAATTTGTATTTATGTTGTTTTATCCTATGCTTTATTAAATTGTATTTATGTTGTTTTATCCTATGCTTAATTAAATTGTATTCATGTTGTTTTATCCTATGCTTTATTAAATTGTATTTATGTTGTTTTATCCTATGCTTTATTAAATTGGGTTTATTTTGTTTTATCCTATGCTTTATTAAATTGGGTTTATTTAGTTTTATCCTATGCTTTATTAAATTGTATTTATGTTGTTTTAACCCACGTTTTATTAAATTGTATTTATGTTGTTTTATCCTATGCTTTATTAAATTGTATATATGTTGTTTTATCCTATGCTTTATTAAATTGTATTTATCTTGTTTTGTCCTATGCTTTATTAAATTGTATTTATGTTATTTTAACCTATGCTTTATTAAATTGTATTTATGTTGTTTTATCCTGTGCTTTATTAAATTGTATTTATGTTGTTTTATCCTATGCTTTATTAAATTGTATTTATGTTGTTTTATCCTATGCTTTATTAAATTGTATTTATGTTGTTTTAACCTATGCTTTATTAAATTGTATTTATGTTGTTTTAACCTATGCTTTATTAAATTGTATTTATGTTGTTTTATCCTATGCTTTATTAAATTGTATTTATGTTGTTTTATCCTATGCTTTATTAAATTGTATTTATGTTGTTTTATCCTATGCTTTATTAAATTGTATTTATGTTGTTTTATCCTATGCTTTATTAAATTGTATTATGTTGTTTTATCATATGCTTTATTAAATTGTATTTATGTTGTTTTATCCTATGCTTTATTAAATTGTATTATGTTGTTTTATCATATGCTTTATTAAATTGGATTTATGTTGTTTTATCCTATGCTTTATTAAATTGTGTTTATGTTGTTTTATCCTATGCTTTATTAAATTGTATTAATGTTGTTTTAACCCATGCTTTATTAAATTGTATTTATGTGGTTTTATCCTATGCTTTATTAAATTGTATTTATGTTGTTTTATCCTATGCTTTATTAAATTGTATTTATGTTGTTTTATCCTATGCTTTATTAAATTGCATTTATTTTGTTTTGTCGAATGCTTTATTAAATTGTATTTATGTTGTTTTAACCCATGATTTATTAAATTGTATTTATGTTGTTTTATCCTATGCTTTATTAAATTGTATTTATGTTGTTTTGTTCTATGCTTTATTAAATTGTATTTATGTGGTTTTATCCTATGATTTATTAAATTGTATTTATGTTGTTTTATCCTATGCTTTATTAAATTGTATTTATGTGGTTTTATCCTATGCTTTATTAAATTGTATTTATGTTGTTTTATCCTATGCTTTATTAAATTGTATTTATGTTGTTTTATCCTATGCTTTAATAAATTGTATTTATGTTGTTTTGTCCTATGCTTTATTAAAATGTATTTATGTTGTTTTAACCCATGCTTTATTAAATTGTATTTATGTTGTTTTATCCTGTGCTTTATTAAATTATATTTATGTTGTTTTATCCTATGCTTTATTAAATTGTATTTATGTTGTTTTATCTTATGCTTTATTAAATTGTATTTATTTTGTTTTATCCTATGCTTTAATAAATTGTATTAATGTTGTTTTGTCCTATGCTTTATTAAATTGTATTTATGTTGTTTTAACCCATGCTTTATTAAATTGTATTTATGTTGTTTTATCCTATGCTTTATTAAATTGTGTTTATTTTGTTTTATCCTATGCTTTATTAAATTGTATTTATGTTGTTTTAACCCATGTTGTATTAAATTGTATTTATGTTGTTTTATCCTATGCTTTATTAAATTGTATATATGTTGTTTTATCCTATGCTTTATTAAATTGTATTTATCTTGTTTTGTCCTATGCTTTATTAAATTGTATTTATTTTGTTTTAACCTATGCTTTATTAAATTGTATTTATGTTGTTTTATCCTATGCTTTATTAAATTGTATTTATGTTGTTTTATCCTATGCTTTATTAAATTGTGTTTATGTTGTTTTATCCTATGATTTATTAAATTGTATTTATGCTGTTTTATCCTATGCTTTATTAAATTGTATTTATGTTGTTTTATCCTATGCTTTATGAAATTGTATTTATGTTGTTTTATCCTATGCTTTATTAAATTGTATTTATGTTGTTTTATCCTATGCTTTATTAAATTGTATTTATGTTGTTTTATCGTATGCTTTATTAAAGTGCATTTATGTTGTTTTATCCTATGCTTTATTAAATTGTATTTATGTTGTTTTATCCTATGCTTTATTAAATTGTATTTATGTTGTTTTATCCTATTTTTAATTAAATTGTATTCATGTTGTTTTATCCTATGCTTTATTAAATTGTATTTATGTTGTTTTATCCTATGCTTTATTAAATTGGGTTTATTTTGTTTTATCCTATGCTTTATTAAATTGGGTTTATTTAGTTTTATCCTATGCTTTATTAAATTGTATTTATGTTGTTTTAACCCACGTTTTATTAAATTGTATTTATGTTGTTTTATCCTATGCTTTATTAAATTGTATATATGTTGTTTTATCCTATGCTTTATTAAATTGTATTTATCTTGTTTTGTCCTATGCTTTATTAAATTGTATTTATGTTATTTTAACCTATGCTTTATTAAATTGTATTTATGTTGTTTTATCCTATGCTTTATTAAATTGTATTTATGTTGTTTTATCCTATGCTTTATTAAATTGTATTTATGTTGTTTTAACCTATGCTTTATTAAATTGTATTTATGTTGTTTTAACCTATGCTTTATTAAATTGTATTTATGTTGTTTTATCCTATGCTTTATTAAATTGTATTTATGTTGTTTTATCCTATACTTTATTAAATTGTATTTATGTTGTTTTATCCTATGCTTTATTAAATTGTATTTATGTTGTTTTATCCTATGCTTTATTAAATTGTATTATGTTGTTTTATCATATGCTTTATTAAATTGTATTTATGTTGTTTTATCCTATGCTTTATTAAATTGTGTTTATGTTGTTTTATCCTATGCTTTATTAAATTGTATTAATGTTGTTTTAACCCATGCTTTATTAAATTGTATTTATGTGGTTTTATCCTATGCTTTATTAAATTGTATTTATGTTGTTTTATCCTATGCTTTATTAAATTGTATTTATGTTGTTTTATCCTATGCTTTATTAAATTGCATTTATTTTGTTTTGTCGAATGCTTTATTAAATTGTATTTATGTTGTTTTAACCCATGATTTATTAAATTGTATTTATGTTGTTTTATCCTATGCTTTATTAAATTGTATTTATGTTGTTTTGTTCTATGTTTTATTAAATTGTATTTATGTGGTTTTATCCT
This sequence comes from Phyllobates terribilis, assembly GCF_046119375.1. Taxonomy (NCBI): domain Eukaryota; kingdom Metazoa; phylum Chordata; class Amphibia; order Anura; family Dendrobatidae; genus Phyllobates; species Phyllobates terribilis. The sequence continues at coordinate 3,051,277 of NW_027362924.1, read as the reverse complement.
ATGATTTATTAAATTGTATTTATGTTGTTTTATCCTATGCTTTATTAAATTGTATTTATGTGGTTTTATCCTATGCTTTATTAAATTGTATTTATGTTGTTTTATCCTATGCTTTATTAAATTGTATTTATGTTGTTTTATCCTATGCTTTAATAAATTGTATTTATGTTGTTTTGTCCTATGCTTTATTAAAATGTATTTATGTTGTTTTAACCCATGCTTTATTAAATTGTATTTATGTTGTTTTATCCTGTGCTTTATTAAATTATATTTATGTTGTTTTATCCTATGCTTTATTAAATTGTATTTATGTTGTTTTAACCTATGCTTTATTAAATTATATTTATGTTGTTTTATCCTATGCTTTATTAAATTGTATTTATGTTGCTTTAACCTTTGCTTTATTAAATTGTATTTATGTTGTTTTATCCTATGCTTTATTAAATTGTATTTATGTTGTTTTATCGTATGCTTTATTAAATTGTATTATGTTGTTTTATCGTATGCTTTATTAAATTGTATATATGTTGTTTTATCCTATGATTTATTAAATTGTGTTTATGTTGTTTTATCCCATGCTTAATTAAATTGTATTTATGTTGTTTTATCCTATGCTTAATTAAATTGTATTTATGTTGTTTTATCCTATGCTTTATTAAATTGTATTTATGTTGTTTTATCGTATGCTTTATTAAATTGTATTTATGTTGTTTTATCCTATGCTTTATTAAATTGTGTTTATTTTGTTTTATCCTATGCTTTATTAAATTGTATTTATGTTGTTTTAACCCATGTTGTATTAAATTGTATTTATGTTGTTTTATCCTATGCTTTATGAAATTGTATATATGTTGTTTTATCCTATGCTTTATTAAATTGTATTGATGTTGTTTTATCCTATGCTTTATTAAATTGTATTTATCTTGTTTTGTCCTATGCTTTATTAAATTGTATTTATGTTGTTTTAACCTATGCTTTATTAAATTGTATTTATGTTGTTTTATCCTATGCTTTATTAAATTGTATTTATGTTGTTTTATCCTATGCTTTATTAAATTGTGTTTATGTTGTTTTATCCTATGCTTTATTAAATTGTATTTATGTTGTTTTATCCTATGCTTTATTAAATTGTATTTATGTTGTTTTATCCTATGCTTTATGAAATTGTATTTATGTTGTTTTATCCTATGCTTTATTAAATTGTATTTATGTTGTTTTATCCTATGCTTTATTAAATTGTATTTATGTTGTTTTATCGTATGCTTTATTAAAGTGCATTTATGTTGTTTTATCCTATGCTTTATTAAATTGTATTTATATTGTTTTATCCTATGCTTTATTAAATTGTATTTATGTTGTATTATCCTATGCTTAATTAAATTGTATTTATGTTGTTTTATCCTATGCTTTATTAAATTGTATTTATGTTGTTTTATCGTATGCTTTATTAAATTGCATTTATGTTGTTTTATCCTATGCTTTATTAAATTGTGTTTATTTTGTTTTATCCTATGCTTTATTAAATTGTATTTATGTTGTTTTAACCCATGTTTTATTAAATTGTATTTATGTTGTTTTATCCTATGCTTTATTAAATTGTATATATGTTGTTTTATCCTATGCTTTATTAAATTGTATTTATCTTGTTTTGTCCTATGCTTTATTAAATTGTGTTTATGTTGTTTTAACCTATGCTTTATTAAATTGTATTTATGTTGTTTTATCCTATGCTTTATTAAATTGTATTTATGTTGTTTTATCCTATGCTTTATTAAATTGTATTTATGTTGTTTTATCCTATGCTTTATTAAATTGTATATATGTTGTTTTAACCTATGCTTTATTAAATTGTATTTATGTTGTTTTAACCTATGCTTTATTAAATTGTATTTATGTTGTTTTATCCTATGCTTTATTAAATTGTATTTATGTTGCTTTAACCTTTGCTTTATTAAATTGTATTCATGTTGTTTTAACCCATGTTTTATTAAATTGTATTTATGTTGTTTTATCCTATGCTTTATTAAATTGTATATATGTTGTTTTATCCTATGCTTTATTAAATTGTATTTATCTTGTTTTGTCCTATGCTTTATTAAATTGTGTTTATGTTGTTTTAACCTATGCTTTATTAAATTGTATTTATGTTGTTTTATCCTATGCTTTATTAAATTGTATTTAGGTTGTTTTATCCTATGCTTTATTAAATTGTATTTATGTTGTTTTATCCTATGCTTTATTAAATTGTATATATGTTGTTTTAACCTATGCTTTATTAAATTGTATTTATGTTGTTTTAACCTATGCTTTATTAAATTGTATTTATGTTGTTTTATCCTATGCTTTATTAAATTGTATTTATGTTGTTTTATCGTATGCTTTATTAAATTGTATTATGTTGTTTTATCGTATGCTTTATTAAATTGTATATATGTTGTTTTATCCTATGATTTATTAAATTGTGTTTATGTTGTTTTATCCTATGCTTTATTAAATTGTATTTATGTCGTGTTAACCCATGCTTTATTAAATTGTATTTATGTGGTTTTATCCTATGCTTTATTAAATTGTATTTATGTTGTTTTATCCTATGCTTAATTAAATTGTATTTATGTTGTTTTATCCTATGCTTTATTAAATTGTATTTATCTTGTTTTGTCCTATGCTTTATTAAATTGTATTTATGTTGTTTTAACCTATGCTTTATTAAATTGTATTTATGTTGTTTTATCCTATGCTTTATTAAATTGTGTTTATGTTGTTTTATCCTATGCTTTATTAAATTGTATTTATGTTGTTTTATCCTATGCTTTTTTAAATTGTATTTATGTTGTTTTATCCTATGCTTTATGAAATTGTATTTATGTTGTTTTATCCTATGCTTTATGAAATTGTATTTATGTTGTTTTATCCTATGCTTTATTAAATTGTATTTATGTTGTTTTATCCTATGCTTTATTAAATTGTATTTATGTTGTTTTATCGTATGCTTTATTAAAGTGCATTTATGTTGTTTTATCCTATGCTTTATTAAATTGTATTTATGTTGTTTTATCCTATGCTTTATTAAATTGTATTTATGTTGTTTTATCCTATGCTTAATTAAATTGTATTCATGTTGTTTTATCCTATGCTTTATTAAATTGTATTTATGTTGTTTTATCCTATGCTTTATTAAATTGGATTTATTTTGTTTTATGCTATGCTTTATTAAATTGGGTTTATTTAGTTTTATCCTATGCTTTATTAAATTGTATTTATGTTGTTTTAACCCATGTTTTATTAAATTGTATTTATGTTGTTTTATCCTATGCTTTATTAAATTGTATTTATGTTGTTTTATCCTATGCTTTATTAAATTGTATTTATGTTGTTTTATCCTATGCTTTATTAAATTGTATTTATGTTGTTGTATCCTATGCTTTATTAAATTGCATTATGTTGTTTTATCATATGCTTTATTAAATTGTATTTATGTTGTTTTATCCTATGCTTTATTAAATTGTGTTTATGTTGTTTTATCCTATGCTTTATTAAATTGTATTAATGTTGTTTTAACCCATGCTTTATTAAATTGTATTTATGTGGTTTTATCCTATGCTTTATTAAATTGTATTTATGTTGTTTTATCCTATGCTTTATTAAATTGTATTTATGTTGTTTTATCCTATGCTTTATTAAATTGCATTTATTTTGTTTTGTCGAATGCTTTATTAAATTGTATTTATGTTGTTTTAACCCATGATTTATTAAATTGTATTTATGTTGTTTTATCCTATGCTTTATTAAATTGTATTTATGTTGTTTTTTTCTATGCTTTATTAAATTGTATTTATGTGGTTTTATCCTATGATTTATTAAATTGTATTTATGTTGTTTTATCCTATGCTTTATTAAATTGTATTTATGTGGTTTTATCCTATGCTTTATTAAATTGTATTTATGTTGTTTTATCCTATGCTTTATTAAATTGTATTTATGTTGTTTTATCCTATGCTTTAATAAATTGTATTTATGTTGTTTTGTCCTATGCTTTATTAAAATGTATTTATGTTGTTTTAACCCATGCTTTATTAAATTGTATTTATGTTGTTTTATCCTGTGCTTTATTAAATTATATTTATGTTGTTTTATCCTATGCTTTATTAAATTGTATTTATGTTGTTTTATCCTATGCTTTATTAAATTGTATTTATTTTGTTTTATCCTATGCTTTAATAAATTGTATTAATGTTGTTTTGTCCTATGCTTTATTAAATTGTATTTATGTTGTTTTAACCCATGCTTTATTAAATTGTATTTATGTTGTTTTATCCTATGCTTTATTAAATTGTACTTATGTTGTTTTATCCTATGCTTTATTAAATTGTATTTATGTTGTTTTATCCTATGCTTTATTAAATTGTATTTATGTTGTTTTATCCTATGCTTTATTAAATTGTATTTATGTTGTTTAATCATATGCTTTATTAAATTGTATTTATGTTGTTTTATCCTATGCTTTATTAAATTGTATTATGTTGTTTTATCATATGCTTTATTAAATTGTATTTATGTTGTTTTATCCTATGCTTTATTAAATTGTGTTTATGTTGTTTTATCCTATGCTTTATTAAATTGTATTAATGTTGTTTTAACCCATGCTTTATTAAATTGTTTTTATGTGGTTTTATCCTATGCTTTATTAAATTGTATTTATGTTGTTTTATCCTATGCTTTATTAAATTGTATTTATGTTGTTTTATCCTATGCTTTATTAAATTGCATTTATTTTGTTTTGTCGAATGCTTTATTAAATTGTATTTATGTTGTTTTAACCCATGATTTATTAAATTGTATTTATGTTGTTTTATCCTATGCTTTATTAAATTGTATTTATGTTGTTTTGTTCTGTGCTTTATTAAATTGTATTTATGTGGTTTTATCCTATGATTTATTAAATTGTATTTATGTTGTTTTATCCTATGCTTTATTAAATTGTATTTATGTGGTTTTATCCTATGCTTTATTAAATTGTATTTATGTTGTTTTATCCTATGCTTTATTAAATTGTATTTATGTTGTTTTATCCTATGCTTTAATAAATTGTATTTATGTTGTTTTGTCCTATGCTTTATTAAAATGTATTTATGTTGTTTTAACCCATGCTTTACTAAATTGTATTTATGTTGTTTTATCCTGTGCTTTATTAAATTATATTTATGTTGTTTTATCCTATGCTTTATTAAATTGTATTTATGTTGTTTTATCCTATGCTTTATTAAATTGTATTTATTTTGTTTTATCCTATGCTTTAATAAATTGTATTAATGTTGTTTTGTCCTATGCTTTATTAAATTGTATTTATGTTGTTTTAACCCATGCTTTATTAAATTGTATTTATGTTGTTTTATCCTATGCTTTATTAAATTGTACTTATGTTGTTTTATCCTATGCTTTATTAAATTGTATTTATGTTGTTTTATCCTATGCTTTATTAAATTGTATTTATGTTGTTTTATCCTATGCTTTATTAAATTGTATTTATGTTGTTTAATCATATGCTTTATTAAATTGTATTTATGTTGTTTTATCCTATGCTTTATTAAATTGTGTTTATGTTGTTTTATCCTATGCTTTATTAAATTGTATTTATGTTGTTTTATCCTATGCTTTATTAAATTGTATTTATGTTGTTTTATCCTATGCTTTATTAAATTGTGTTTATGTTGTTTTATCCTATGCTTTATTAAATTGTATTTATGTTGTTTTATCCTATGCTTTATTAAATTGTATTTATGTTGTTTTATCCTATGCTTTATGAAATTGTATTTATGTTGTTTTATCCTATGCTTTATTAAATTGTATTTATGTTGTTTTATCCTATGCTTTATTAAATTGTATTTATGTTGTTTTATCGTATGCTTTATTAAAGTGCATTTATGTTGTTTTATCCTATGCTTTATTAAATTGTATTTATATTGTTTTATCCTATGCTTTATTAAATTGTATTTATGTTGTATTATCCTATGCTTAATTAAATTGTATTTATGTTGTTTTATCCTATGCTTTATTAAATTGTATTTATGTTGTTTTATCGTATGCTTTATTAAATTGCATTTATGTTGTTTTATCCTATGCTTTATTAAATTGTGTTTATTTTGTTTTATCCTATGCTTTATTAAATTGTATTTATGTTGTTTCAACCCATGTTTTATTAAATTGTATTTATGTTGTTTTATCCTATGCTTTATTAAATTGTATATATGTTGTTTTATCCTATGCTTTATTAAATTGTATTTATCTTGTTTTGTCCTATGCTTTATTAAATTGTGTTTATGTTGTTTTAACCTATGCTTTATTAAATTGTATTTTTGTTGTTTTATCCTATGCTTTATTAAATTGTATTTATGTTGTTTTATCCTATGCTTTATTAAATTGTATTTATGTTGTTTTATCCTATGCTTTATTAAATTGTATATATGTTGTTTTAACCTATGCTTTATTAAATTGTATTTATGTTGTTTTAACCTATGCTTTATTAAATTGTATTTATGTTGTTTTATCCTATGCTTTATTAAATTGTATTTATGTTGCTTTAACCTTTGCTTTATTAAATTGTATTTATGTTGTTTTAACCCATGTTTTATTAAATTGTATTTATGTTGTTTTATCCTATGCTTTATTAAATTGTATATATGTTGTTTTATCCTATGCTTTATTAAATTGTATTTATCTTGTTTTGTCCTATGCTTTATTAAATTGTGTTTATGTTGTTTTAACCTATGCTTTATTAAATTGTATTTATGTTGTTTTATCCTATGCTTTATTAAATTGTATTTAGGTTGTTTTATCCTATGCTTTATTAAATTGTATTTATGTTGTTTTATCCTATGCTTTATTAAATTGTATATATGTTGTTTTAACCTATGCTTTATTAAATTGTATTTATGTTGTTTTAACCTATGCTTTATTAAATTGTATTTATGTTGTTTTATCCTATGCTTTATTAAATTGTATTTATGTTGTTTTATCGTATGCTTTATTAAATTGTATTATGTTGTTTTATCGTATGCTTTATTAAATTGTATATATGTTGTTTTATCCTATGATTTATTAAATTGTGTTTATGTTGTTTTATCCTATGCTTTATTAAATTGTATTTATGTCGTGTTAACCCATGCTTTATTAAATTGTATTTATGTGGTTTTATCCTATGCTTTATTAAATTGTATTTATGTTGTTTTATCCTATGCTTAATTAAATTGTATTTATGTTGTTTTATCCTATGCTTTATTAAATTGTATTTATCTTGTTTTGTCCTATGCTTTATTAAATTGTATTTATGTTGTTTTAACCTATGCTTTATTAAATTGTATTTATGTTGTTTTATCCTATGCTTTATTAAATTGTGTTTATGTTGTTTTATCCTATGCTTTATTAAATTGTATTTATGTTGTTTTATCCTATGCTTTATTAAATTGTATTTATGTTGTTTTATCCTATGCTTTATGAAATTGTATTTATGTTGTTTTATCCTATGCTTTATGAAATTGTATTTATGTTGTTTTATCCTATGCTTTATTAAATTGTATTTATGTTGTTTTATCCTATGCTTTATTAAATTGTATTTATGTTGTTTTATCGTATGCTTTATTAAAGTGCATTTATGTTGTTTTATCCTATGCTTTATTAAATTGTATTTATGTTGTTTTATCCTATGCTTTATTAAATTGTATTTATGTTGTTTTATCCTATGCTTAATTAAATTGTATTCATGTTGTTTTATCCTATGCTTTATTAAATTGTATTTATGTTGTTTTAACCCATGTTTTATTAAATTGTATTTATGTTGTTTTATCCTATGCTTTATTAAATTGTGTATATGTTGTTTTATCCTATGCTTTATTAAATTGTATTTATCTTGTTTTGTCCTATGCTTTATTAAATTGTATTTATGTTATTTTAACCTATGCTTTATTAAATTGCATTTATGTTGTTTTATCCTATGCTTTATTAAATTGTATTTATGTTGTTTTAACCCATGTTTTATTAAATTGTATTTATGTTGTTTTATCCTATGCTTTATTAAATTGTATATATGTTGTTTTATCCTATGCTTTATTAAATTGTATTTATCTTGTTTTGTCCTATGCTTTATTAAATTGTATTTATGTTATTTTAACCTATGCTTTATTAAATTGCATTTATGTTGTTTTATCCTATGCTTTATTAAATTGTATTTATGTTGTTTTATCCTATGCTTTATTAAATTGTATTTATGTTGTTTTATCCTATGCTTTATTAAATTGTATTTATGTTGTTTTAACCTATGCTTTATTAAATTGTATTTATGTTGTTTTAACCTATGCTTTATTAAATTGTATTTATGTTGTTTTATCCTATGCTTTATTAAATTGTATTTATGTTGTTTTATCCTATGCTTTATTAAATTGTATTTATGTTGTTTTATCCTATGCTTTATTAAATTGTATTTATGTTGTTTTATCTTATGCTTTATTAAATTGTATTATGTTGTTTTATCATATGCTTTATTAAATTGTATTTATGTTGTTTTATCCTATGCTTTATTAAATTGTGTTTATGTTGTTTTATCCTATGCTTTATTAAATTGTATTAATGTTGTTTTAACCCATGCTTTATTAAATTGTATTTATGTGGTTTTATCCTATGCTTTATTAAATTGTATTTATGTGGTTTTATCCTATGCTTTATTAAATTGTATTTATGTTGTTTTATCCTATGCTTTATTAAATTGCATTTATTTTGTTTTGTCGAATGCTTTATTAAATTGTATTTATGTTGTTTTAACCCATGATTTATTAAATTGTATTTATGTTGTTTTATCCTATGCTTTATTAAATTGTATTTATGTTGTTTTGTTCTATGCTTTATTAAATTGTATTTATGTGGTTTTATCCTATAATTTATTAAATTGTATTTATGTTGTTTTATCATATGCTTTATTAAAGTGCATTTATGTTGTTTTATCCTATGCTTTATTAAATTGTATTTATGTTGTTTTATCCTATGCTTTATTAAATTGTATTTATGTTGTTTTATCCTATGCTTAATTAAATTGTATTCATGTTGTTTTATCCTATGCTTTATTAAATTGTATTTATGTTGTTTTATCCTATGCTTTATTAAATTGGGTTTATTTTGTTTTATCCTATGCTTTATTAAATTGTGTTTATTTAGTTTTATCCTATGCTTTATTAAATTGTATTTATGTTGTTTTAACCCATGTTTTATTAAATTGTATTTATGTTGTTTTATCCTATGCTTTATTAAATTGTATATATGTTGTTTTATCCTATGCTTTATTAAATTGTATTTATCTTGTTTTGTCCTATGCTTTATTAAATTGTATTTATGTTATTTTAACGTATGCTTTATTAAATTGTATTTATGTTGTTTTATCCTATGCTTTATTAAATTGTATTTATGTTGTTTTATCCTATGCTTTATTAAATTGTATTTATGTTGTTTTATCCTATGCTTTATTAAATTGTATTTATGTTGTTTTAACCTATGCTTTATTAAATTGTATTTATGTTGTTTTAACCTATGCTTTATTAAATTGTATTTATGTTGTTTTATCCTATGCTTTATTAAATTGTATTTATGTTGTTTTATCCTATGCTTTATTAAATTGTATTTATGTTGTTTTATCCTATGCTTTATTAAATTGTATTTATGTTGTTTTATCCTATGCTTTATTAAATTGTATTATGTTGTTTTATCATATGCTTTATTAAATTGTATTTATGTTGTTTTAACCCATGCTTTATTAAATTGTATTTATGTTGTTTTATCCTATGCTTTATTAAATTGTACTTATGTTGTTTTATCCTATGCTTTATTAAATTGTATTTATGTTGTTTTATCCTATGCTTTATTAAATTGTATTTATGTTGTTTTATCCTATGCTTTATTAAATTGTATTTATGTTGTTTAATCATATGCTTTATTAAATTGTATTTATGTTGTTTTATCCTATGCTTTATTAAATTGTATTATGTTGTTTTATCATATGCTTTATTAAATTGTATTTATGTTGTTTTATCCTATGCTTTATTAAATTGTGTTTATGTTGTTTTATCCTATGCTTTATTAAATTGTATTAATGTTGTTTTAACCCATGCTTTATTAAATTGTATTTATGTGGTTTTATCCTATGCTTTATTAAATTGTATTTATGTTGTTTTATCCTATGCTTTATTAAATTGTATTTATGTTGTTTTATCCTATGCTTTATTAAATTGCATTTATTTTGTTTTGTCGAATGCTTTATTAAATTGTATTTATGTTGTTTTAACCCATGATTTATTAAATTGTATTTATGTTGTTTTATCCTATGCTTTATTAAATTGTATTTATGTTGTTTTGTTCTGTGCTTTATTAAATTGTATTTATGTGGTTTTATCCTATGATTTATTAAATTGTATTTATGTTGTTTTATCCTATGCTTTATTAAATTGTATTTATGTGGTTTTATCCTATGCTTTATTAAATTGTATTTATGTTGTTTTATCCTATGCTTAATTAAATTGTATTCATGTTGTTTTATCCTATGCTTTATTAAATTGTATTTATGTTGTTTTATCCTATGCTTTATTAAATTGGGTTTATTTTGTTTTATCCTATGCTTTATTAAATTGGGTTTATTTAGTTTTATCCTATGCTTTATTAAATTGTATTTATGTTGTTTTAACCCATGTTTTATTAAATTGTATTTATGTTGTTTTATCCTATGCTTTATTAAATTGTATATATGTTGTTTTATCCTATGCTTTATTAAATTGTATTTATCTTGTTTTGTCCTATGCTTTATTAAATTGTATTTATGTTATTTTAACGTATGCTTTATTAAATTGTATTTATGTTGTTTTATCCTATGCTTTATTAAATTGTATTTATGTTGTTTTATCCTATGCTTTATTAAATTGTATTTATGTTGTTTTATCCTATGCTTTATTAAATTGTATTTATGTTGTTTTAACCTATGCTTTATTAAATTGTATTTATGTTGTTTTAACCTATGCTTTATTAAATTGTATTTATGTTGTTTTATCCTATGCTTTATTAAATTGTATTTATGTTGTTTTATCCTATGCTTTATTAAATTGTATTTATGTTGTTTTATCCTATGCTTTATTAAATTGTATTTATGTTGTTTTATCCTATGCTTTATTAAATTGTATTATGTTGTTTTATCATATGCTTTATTAAATTGTATTTATGTTGTTTTAACCCATGCTTTATTAAATTGTATTTATGTTGTTTTATCCTATGCTTTATTAAATTGTACTTATGTTGTTTTATCCTATGCTTTATTAAATTGTATTTATGTTGTTTTATCCTATGCTTTATTAAATTGTATTTATGTTGTTTTATCCTATGCTTTATTAAATTGTATTTATGTTGTTTAATCATATGCTTTATTAAATTGTATTTATGTTGTTTTATCCTATGCTTTATTAAATTGTATTATGTTGTTTTATCATATGCTTTATTAAATTGTATTTATGTTGTTTTATCCTATGCTTTATTAAATTGTGTTTATGTTGTTTTATCCTATGCTTTATTAAATTGTATTAATGTTGTTTTAACCCATGCTTTATTAAATTGTATTTATGTGGTTTTATCCTATGCTTTATTAAATTGTATTTATGTTGTTTTATCCTATGCTTTATTAAATTGTATTTATGTTGTTTTATCCTATGCTTTATTAAATTGCATTTATTTTGTTTTGTCGAATGCTTTATTAAATTGTATTTATGTTGTTTTAACCCATGATTTATTAAATTGTATTTATGTTGTTTTATCCTATGCTTTATTAAATTGTATTTATGTTGTTTTGTTCTGTGCTTTATTAAATTGTATTTATGTGGTTTTATCCTATGATTTATTAAATTGTATTTATGTTGTTTTATCCTATGCTTTATTAAATTGTATTTATGTGGTTTTATCCTATGCTTTATTAAATTGTATTTATGTTGTTTTATCCTATGCTTTATTAAATTGTATTTATGTTGTTTTATCCTATGCTTTAATAAATTGTATTTATGTTGTTTTGTCCTATGCTTTATTAAAATGTATTTATGTTGTTTTAACCCATGCTTTATTAAATTGTATTTATGTTGTTTTATCCTGTGCTTTATTAAATTATATTTATGTTGTTTTATCCTATGCTTTATTAAATTGTATTTATGTTGTTTTATCCTATGCTTTATTAAATTGTATTTATTTTGTTTTATCCTATGCTTTAATAAATTGTATTAATGTTGTTTTGTCCTATGCTTTATTAAATTGTATTTATGTTGTTTTAACCCATGCTTTATTAAATTGTATTTATGTTGTTTTATCCTATGCTTTATTAAATTGTACTTATGTTGTTTTATCCTATGCTTTATTAAATTGTATTTATGTTGTTTTATCCTATGCTTTATTAAATTGTATTTATGTTGTTTTATCCTATGCTTTATTAAATTGTATTTATGTTGTTTAATCATATGCTTTATTAAATTGTATTTATGTTGTTTTATCCTATGCTTTATTAAATTGTGTTTATGTTGTTTTATCCTATGCTTTATTAAATTGTATTTATGTTGTTTTATCCTATGCTTTATTAAATTGTATTTATGTTGTTTTATCCTATGCTTTATTAAATTGTGTTTATGTTGTTTTATCCTATGCTTTATTAAATTGTATTTATGTTGTTTTATCCTATGCTTTATTAAATTGTATTTATGTTGTTTTATCCTATGCTTTATGAAATTGTATTTATGTTGTTTTATCCTATGCTTTATTAAATTGTATTTATGTTGTTTTATCCTATGCTTTATTAAATTGTATTTATGTTGTTTTATTGTATGCTTTATTAAAGTGCATTTATGTTGTTTTATCCTATGCTTTATTAAATTGTATTTATATTGTTTTATCCTATGCTTTATTAAATTGTATTTATGTTGTATTATCCTATGCTTAATTAAATTGTATTTATGTTGTTTTATCCTATGCTTTATTAAATTGTATTTATGTTGTTTTATCGTATGCTTTATTAAATTGCATTTATGTTGTTTTATCCTATGCTTTATTAAATTGTGTTTATTTTGTTTTATCCTATGCTTTATTAAATTGTATTTATGTTGTTTTAACCCATGTTTTATTAAATTGTATTTATGTTGTTTTATCCTATGCTTTATTAAATTGTGTATATGTTGTTTTATCCTATGCTTTATTAAATTGTATTTATCTTGTTTTGTCCTATGCTTTATTAAATTGTGTTTATGTTGTTTTAACCTATGCTTTATTAAATTGTATTTATGTTGTTTTATCCTATGCTTTATTAAATTGTATTTATGTTGTTTTATCCTATGCTTTATTAAATTGTATTTATGTTGTTTTATCCTATGCTTTATTAAATTGTATATATGTTGTTTTAACCTATGCTTTATTAAATTGTATTTATGTTGTTTTAACCTATGCTTTATTAAATTGTATTTATGTTGTTTTATCCTATGCTTTATTAAATTGTATTTATGTTGCTTTAACCTTTGCTTTATTAAATTGTATTTATGTTGTTTTAACCCATGTTTTATTAAATTGTATTTATGTTGTTTTATCCTATGCTTTATTAAATTGTATATATGTTGTTTTATCCTATGCTTTATTAAATTGTATTTATCTTGTTTTGTCCTATGCTTTATTAAATTGTGTTTATGTTGTTTTAACCTATGCTTTATTAAATTGTATTTATGTTGTTTTATCCTATGCTTTATTAAATTGTATTTAGGTTGTTTTATCCTATGCTTTATTAAATTGTATTTATGTTGTTTTATCCTATGCTTTATTAAATTGTATATATGTTGTTTTAACCTATGCTTTATTAAATTGTATTTATGTTGTTTTAACCTATGCTTTATTAAATTGTATTTATGTTGTTTTATCCTATGCTTTATTAAATTGTATTTATGTTGTTTTATCGTATGCTTTATTAAATTGTATTATGTTGTTTTATCGTATGCTTTATTAAATTGTATATATGTTGTTTTATCCTATGATTTATTAAATTGTGTTTATGTTGTTTTATCCTATGCTTTATTAAATTGTATTTATGTCGTGTTAACCCATGCTTTATTAAATTGTATTTATGTGGTTTTATCCTATGCTTTATTTAATTGTATTTATGTTGTTTTATCCTATGCTTAATTAAATTGTATTTATGTTGTTTTATCCTATGCTTTATTAAATTGTATTTATCTTGTTTTGTCCTATGCTTTATTAAATTGTATTTATGTTGTTTTAACCTATGCTTTATTAAATTGTATTTATGTTGTTTTATCCTATGCTTTATTAAATTGTGTTTATGTTGTTTTATCCTATGCTTTATTAAATTGTATTTATGTTGTTTTATCCTATGCTTTATTAAATTGTATTTATGTTGTTTTATCCTATGCTTTATGAAATTGTATTTATGTTGTTTTATCCTATGCTTTATGAAATTGTATTTATGTTGTTTTATCCTATGCTTTATTAAATTGTATTTATGTTGTTTTATCCTATGCTTTATTAAATTGTATTTATGTTGTTTTATCGTATGCTTTATTAAAGTGCATTTATGTTGTTTTATCCTATGCTTTATTAAATTGTATTTATGTTGTTTTATCCTATGCTTTATTAAATTGTATTTATGTTGTTTTATCCTATGCTTAATTAAATTGTATTCATGTTGTTTTATCCTATGCTTTATTAAATTGTATTTATGTTGTTTTAACCTATGCTTTATTAAATTGTATTTATGTTGTTTTATCCTATGCTTTATTAAATTGTATTTATGTTGTTTTATCGTATGCTTTATTAAATTGTATTATGTTGTTTTATCGTATGCTTTATTAAATTGTATATATGTTGTTTTATCCTATGATTTATTAAATTGTGTTTATGTTGTTTTATCCTATGCTTTATTAAATTGTATTTATGTCGTGTTAACCCATGCTTTATTAAATTGTATTTATGTGGTTTTATCCTATGCTTTATTAAATTGTATTTATGTTGTTTTATCCTATGCTTAATTAAATTGTATTTATGTTGTTTTATCCTATGCTTTATTAAATTGTATTTATCTTGTTTTGTCCTATGCTTTATTAAATTGTATTTATGTTGTTTTAACCTATGCTTTATTAAATTGTATTTATGTTGTTTTATCCTATGCTTTATTAAATTGTGTTTATGTTGTTTTATCCTATGCTTTATTAAATTGTATTTATGTTGTTTTATCCTATGCTTTATTAAATTGTATTTATGTTGTTTTATCCTATGCTTTATGAAATTGTATTTATGTTGTTTTATCCTATGCTTTATGAAATTGTATTTATGTTGTTTTATCCTATGCTTTATTAAATTGTATTTATGTTGTTTTATCCTATGCTTTATTAAATTGTATTTATGTTGTTTTATCCTATGCTTTATTAAAGTGCATTTATGTTGTTTTATCCTATGCTTTATTAAATTGTATTTATGTTGTTTTATCCTATGCTTTATTAAATTGGGTTTATTTTGTTTTATCCTATGCTTTATTAAATTGTGTTTATTTAGTTTTATCCTATGCTTTATTAAATTGTATTTATGTTGTTTTAACCCATGTTTTATTAAATTGTATTTATGTTGTTTTATCCTATGCTTTATTAAATTGTATATATGTTGTTTTATCCTATGCTTTATTAAATTGTATTTATCTTGTTTTGTCCTATGCTTTATTAAATTGTATTTATGTTATTTTAACGTATGCTTTATTAAATTGTATTTATGTTGTTTTATCCTATGCTTTATTAAATTGTATTTATGTTGTTTTATCCTATGCTTTATTAAATTGTATTTATGTTGTTTTATCCTATGCTTTATTAAATTGTATTTATGTTGTTTTAACCTATGCTTTATTAAATTGTATTTATGTTGTTTTAACCTATGCTTTATTAAATTGTATTTATGTTGTTTTATCCTATGCTTTATTAAATTGTATTTATGTTGTTTTATCCTATGCTTTATTAAATTGTATTTATGTTGTTTTATCCTATGCTTTATTAAATTGTATTTATGTTGTTTTATCCTATGCTTTATTAAATTGTATTATGTTGTTTTATCATATGCTTTATTAAATTGTATTTATGTTGTTTTAACCCATGCTTTATTAAATTGTATTTATGTTGTTTTATCCTATGCTTTATTAAATTGTACTTATGTTGTTTTATCCTATGCTTTATTAAATTGTATTTATGTTGTTTTATCCTATGCTTTATTAAATTGTATTTATGTTGTTTTATCCTATGCTTTATTAAATTGTATTTATGTTGTTTAATCATATGCTTTATTAAATTGTATTTATGTTGTTTTATCCTATGCTTTATTAAATTGTATTATGTTGTTTTATCATATGCTTTATTAAATTGTATTTATGTTGTTTTATCCTATGCTTTATTAAATTGTGTTTATGTTGTTTTATCCTATGCTTTATTAAATTGTATTAATGTTGTTTTAACCCATGCTTTATTAAATTGTATTTATGTGGTTTTATCCTATGCTTTATTAAATTGTATTTATGTTGTTTTATCCTATGCTTTATTAAATTGTATTTATGTTGTTTTATCCTATGCTTTATTAAATTGCATTTATTTTGTTTTGTCGAATGCTTTATTAAATTGTATTTATGTTGTTTTAACCCATGATTTATTAAATTGTATTTATGTTGTTTTATCCTATGCTTTATTAAATTGTATTTATGTTGTTTTGTTCTGTGCTTTATTAAATTGTATTTATGTGGTTTTATCCTATGATTTATTAAATTGTATTTATGTTGTTTTATCCTATGCTTTATTAAATTGTATTTATGTGGTTTTATCCTATGCTTTATTAAATTGTATTTATGTTGTTTTATCCTATGCTTAATTAAATTGTATTCATGTTGTTTTATCCTATGCTTTATTAAATTGTATTTATGTTGTTTTATCCTATGCTTTATTAAATTGGGTTTATTTTGTTTTATCCTATGCTTTATTAAATTGGGTTTATTTAGTTTTATCCTATGCTTTATTAAATTGTATTTATGTTGTTTTAACCCATGTTTTATTAAATTGTATTTATGTTGTTTTATCCTATGCTTTATTAAATTGTATATATGTTGTTTTATCCTATGCTTTATTAAATTGTATTTATCTTGTTTTGTCCTATGCTTTATTAAATTGTATTTATGTTATTTTAACGTATGCTTTATTAAATTGTATTTATGTTGTTTTATCCTATGCTTTATTAAATTGTATTTATGTTGTTTTATCCTATGCTTTATTAAATTGTATTTATGTTGTTTTATCCTATGCTTTATTAAATTGTATTTATGTTGTTTTAACCTATGCTTTATTAAATTGTATTTATGTTGTTTTAACCTATGCTTTATTAAATTGTATTTATGTTGTTTTATCCTATGCTTTATTAAATTGTATTTATGTTGTTTTATCCTATGCTTTATTAAATTGTATTTATGTTGTTTTATCCTATGCTTTATTAAATTGTATTTATGTTGTTTTATCCTATGCTTTATTAAATTGTATTATGTTGTTTTATCATATGCTTTATTAAATTGTATTTATGTTGTTTTAACCCATGCTTTATTAAATTGTATTTATGTTGTTTTATCCTATGCTTTATTAAATTGTACTTATGTTGTTTTATCCTATGCTTTATTAAATTGTATTTATGTTGTTTTATCCTATGCTTTATTAAATTGTATTTATGTTGTTTTATCCTATGCTTTATTAAATTGTATTTATGTTGTTTAATCATATGCTTTATTAAATTGTATTTATGTTGTTTTATCCTATGCTTTATTAAATTGTATTATGTTGTTTTATCATATGCTTTATTAAATTGTATTTATGTTGTTTTATCCTATGCTTTATTAAATTGTGTTTATGTTGTTTTATCCTATGCTTTATTAAATTGTATTAATGTTGTTTTAACCCATGCTTTATTAAATTGTATTTATGTGGTTTTATCCTATGCTTTATTAAATTGTATTTATGTTGTTTTATCCTATGCTTTATTAAATTGTATTTATGTTGTTTTATCCTATGCTTTATTAAATTGCATTTATTTTGTTTTGTCGAATGCTTTATTAAATTGTATTTATGTTGTTTTAACCCATGATTTATTAAATTGTATTTATGTTGTTTTATCCTATGCTTTATTAAATTGTATTTATGTTGTTTTGTTCTGTGCTTTATTAAATTGTATTTATGTGGTTTTATCCTATGATTTATTAAATTGTATTTATGTTGTTTTATCCTATGCTTTATTAAATTGTATTTATGTGGTTTTATCCTATGCTTTATTAAATTGTATTTATGTTGTTTTATCCTATGCTTTATTAAATTGTATTTATGTTGTTTTATCCTATGCTTTAATAAATTGTATTTATGTTGTTTTGTCCTATGCTTTATTAAAATGTATTTATGTTGTTTTAACCCATGCTTTATTAAATTGTATTTATGTTGTTTTATCCTGTGCTTTATTAAATTATATTTATGTTGTTTTATCCTATGCTTTATTAAATTGTATTTATGTTGTTTTATCCTATGCTTTATTAAATTGTATTTATTTTGTTTTATCCTATGCTTTAATAAATTGTATTAATGTTGTTTTGTCCTATGCTTTATTAAATTGTATTTATGTTGTTTTAACCCATGCTTTATTAAATTGTATTTATGTTGTTTTATCCTATGCTTTATTAAATTGTACTTATGTTGTTTTATCCTATGCTTTATTAAATTGTATTTATGTTGTTTTATCCTATGCTTTATTAAATTGTATTTATGTTGTTTTATCCTATGCTTTATTAAATTGTATTTATGTTGTTTAATCATATGCTTTATTAAATTGTATTTATGTTGTTTTATCCTATGCTTTATTAAATTGTGTTTATGTTGTTTTATCCTATGCTTTATTAAATTGTATTTATGTTGTTTTATCCTATGCTTTATTAAATTGTATTTATGTTGTTTTATCCTATGCTTTATTAAATTGTGTTTATGTTGTTTTATCCTATGCTTTATTAAATTGTATTTATGTTGTTTTATCCTATGCTTTATTAAATTGTATTTATGTTGTTTTATCCTATGCTTTATGAAATTGTATTTATGTTGTTTTATCCTATGCTTTATTAAATTGTATTTATGTTGTTTTATCCTATGCTTTATTAAATTGTATTTATGTTGTTTTATTGTATGCTTTATTAAAGTGCATTTATGTTGTTTTATCCTATGCTTTATTAAATTGTATTTATATTGTTTTATCCTATGCTTTATTAAATTGTATTTATGTTGTATTATCCTATGCTTAATTAAATTGTATTTATGTTGTTTTATCCTATGCTTTATTAAATTGTATTTATGTTGTTTTATCGTATGCTTTATTAAATTGCATTTATGTTGTTTTATCCTATGCTTTATTAAATTGTGTTTATTTTGTTTTATCCTATGCTTTATTAAATTGTATTTATGTTGTTTTAACCCATGTTTTATTAAATTGTATTTATGTTGTTTTATCCTATGCTTTATTAAATTGTGTATATGTTGTTTTATCCTATGCTTTATTAAATTGTATTTATCTTGTTTTGTCCTATGCTTTATTAAATTGTGTTTATGTTGTTTTAACCTATGCTTTATTAAATTGTATTTATGTTGTTTTATCCTATGCTTTATTAAATTGTATTTATGTTGTTTTATCCTATGCTTTATTAAATTGTATTTATGTTGTTTTATCCTATGCTTTATTAAATTGTATATATGTTGTTTTAACCTATGCTTTATTAAATTGTATTTATGTTGTTTTAACCTATGCTTTATTAAATTGTATTTATGTTGTTTTATCCTATGCTTTATTAAATTGTATTTATGTTGCTTTAACCTTTGCTTTATTAAATTGTATTTATGTTGTTTTAACCCATGTTTTATTAAATTGTATTTATGTTGTTTTATCCTATGCTTTATTAAATTGTATATATGTTGTTTTATCCTATGCTTTATTAAATTGTATTTATCTTGTTTTGTCCTATGCTTTATTAAATTGTGTTTATGTTGTTTTAACCTATGCTTTATTAAATTGTATTTATGTTGTTTTATCCTATGCTTTATTAAATTGTATTTAGGTTGTTTTATCCTATGCTTTATTAAATTGTATTTATGTTGTTTTATCCTATGCTTTATTAAATTGTATATATGTTGTTTTAACCTATGCTTTATTAAATTGTATTTATGTTGTTTTAACCTATGCTTTATTAAATTGTATTTATGTTGTTTTATCCTATGCTTTATTAAATTGTATTTATGTTGTTTTATCGTATGCTTTATTAAATTGTATTATGTTGTTTTATCGTATGCTTTATTAAATTGTATATATGTTGTTTTATCCTATGATTTATTAAATTGTGTTTATGTTGTTTTATCCTATGCTTTATTAAATTGTATTTATGTCGTGTTAACCCATGCTTTATTAAATTGTATTTATGTGGTTTTATCCTATGCTTTATTTAATTGTATTTATGTTGTTTTATCCTATGCTTAATTAAATTGTATTTATGTTGTTTTATCCTATGCTTTATTAAATTGTATTTATCTTGTTTTGTCCTATGCTTTATTAAATTGTATTTATGTTGTTTTAACCTATGCTTTATTAAATTGTATTTATGTTGTTTTATCCTATGCTTTATTAAATTGTGTTTATGTTGTTTTATCCTATGCTTTATTAAATTGTATTTATGTTGTTTTATCCTATGCTTTATTAAATTGTATTTATGTTGTTTTATCCTATGCTTTATGAAATTGTATTTATGTTGTTTTATCCTATGCTTTATGAAATTGTATTTATGTTGTTTTATCCTATGCTTTATTAAATTGTATTTATGTTGTTTTATCCTATGCTTTATTAAATTGTATTTATGTTGTTTTATCGTATGCTTTATTAAAGTGCATTTATGTTGTTTTATCCTATGCTTTATTAAATTGTATTTATGTTGTTTTATCCTATGCTTTATTAAATTGTATTTATGTTGTTTTATCCTATGCTTAATTAAATTGTATTCATGTTGTTTTATCCTATGCTTTATTAAATTGTATTTATGTTGTTTTAACCTATGCTTTATTAAATTGTATTTATGTTGTTTTATCCTATGCTTTATTAAATTGTATTTATGTTGTTTTATCGTATGCTTTATTAAATTGTATTATGTTGTTTTATCGTATGCTTTATTAAATTGTATATATGTTGTTTTATCCTATGATTTATTAAATTGTGTTTATGTTGTTTTATCCTATGCTTTATTAAATTGTATTTATGTCGTGTTAACCCATGCTTTATTAAATTGTATTTATGTGGTTTTATCCTATGCTTTATTAAATTGTATTTATGTTGTTTTATCCTATGCTTAATTAAATTGTATTTATGTTGTTTTATCCTATGCTTTATTAAATTGTATTTATCTTGTTTTGTCCTATGCTTTATTAAATTGTATTTATGTTGTTTTAACCTATGCTTTATTAAATTGTATTTATGTTGTTTTATCCTATGCTTTATTAAATTGTGTTTATGTTGTTTTATCCTATGCTTTATTAAATTGTATTTATGTTGTTTTATCCTATGCTTTATTAAATTGTATTTATGTTGTTTTATCCTATGCTTTATGAAATTGTATTTATGTTGTTTTATCCTATGCTTTATGAAATTGTATTTATGTTGTTTTATCCTATGCTTTATTAAATTGTATTTATGTTGTTTTATCCTATGCTTTATTAAATTGTATTTATGTTGTTTTATCGTATGCTTTATTAAAGTGCATTTATGTTGTTTTATCCTATGCTTTATTAAATTGTATTTATGTTGTTTTATCCTATGCTTTATTAAATTGTATTTATGTTGTTTTATCCTATGCTTAATTAAATTGTATTCATGTTGTTTTATCCTATGCTTTATTAAATTGTATTTATGTTGTTTTAACCCATGTTTTATTAAATTGTATTTATGTTGTTTTATCCTATGCTTTATTAAATTGTATATATGTTGTTTTATCCTATGCTTTATTAAATTGTATTTATCTTGTTTTGTCCTATGCTTTATTAAATTGTATTTATGTTATTTTAACCTATGCTTTATTAAATTGCATTTATGTTGTTTTATCCTATGCTTTATTAAATTGTATTTATGTTGTTTTAACCCATGTTTTATTAAATTGTATTTATGTTGTTTTATCCTATGCTTTATTAAATTGTATATATGTTGTTTTATCCTATGCTTTATTAAATTGTATTTATCTTGTTTTGTCCTATGCTTTATTAAATTGTATTTATGTTATTTTAACCTATGCTTTATTAAATTGCATTTATGTTGTTTTATCCTATGCTTTATTAAATTGTATTTATGTTGTTTTATCCTATGCTTTATTAAATTGTATTTATGTTGTTTTATCCTATGCTTTATTAAATTGTATTTATGTTGTTTTAACCTATGCTTTATTAAATTGTATTTATGTTGTTTTAACCTATGCTTTATTAAATTGTATTTATGTTGTTTTATCCTATGCTTTATTAAATTGTATTTATGTTGTTTTATCCTATGCTTTATTAAATTGTATTTATGTTGTTTTATCCTATGCTTTATTAAATTGTATTTATGTTGTTTTATCCTATGCTTTATTAAATTGTATTTATGTTGTTTTATCCTATGCTTTATTAAATTGTATATATGTTGTTTTAACCTATGCTTTATTAAATTGTATTTATGTTGTTTTAACCTATGCTTTATTAAATTGTATTTATGTTGTTTTATCCTATGCTTTATTAAATTGTATTTATGTTGCTTTAACCTTTGCTTTATTAAATTGTATTTATGTTGTTTTAACCCATGTTTTATTAAATTGTATTTATGTTGTTTTATCCTATGCTTTATTAAATTGTATATATGTTGTTTTATCCTATGCTTTATTACATTGTATTTATCTTGTTTTGTCCTATGCTTTATTAAATTGTGTTTATGTTGTTTTAACCTATGCTTTATTAAATTGTATTTATGTTGTTTTATCCTATGCTTTATTAAATTGTATTTAGGTTGTTTTATCCTATGCTTTATTAAATTGTATTTATGTTGTTTTATCCTATGCTTTATTAAATTGTATATATGTTGTTTTAACCTATGCTTTATTAAATTGTATTTATGTTGTTTTAACCTATGCTTTATTAAATTGTATTTATGTTGTTTTATCCTATGCTTTATTAAATTGTATTATGTTGTTTTATCGTATGCTTTATTAAATTGTATATATGTTGTTTTATCCTATGATTTATTAAATTGTGTTTATGTTGTTTTATCCTATGCTTTATTAAATTGTGTTTATGTTGTTTTATCCTATGCTTTATTAAATTGTATTAATGTTGTTTTAACCCATGCTTTATTAAATTGTATTTATGTGGTTTTATCCTATGCTTTATTAAATTGTATTTATGTGGTTTTATCCTATGCTTTATTAAATTGTATTTATGTTGTTTTATCCTATGCTTTATTAAATTGCATTTATTTTGTTTTGTCGAATGCTTTATTAAATTGTATTTATGTTGTTTTAACCCATGATTTATTAAATTGTATTTATGTTGTTTTATCCTATGCTTTATTAAATTGTATTTATGTTGTTTTGTTCTATGCTTTATTAAATTGTATTTATGTGGTTTTATCCTATGATTTATTAAATTGTATTTATGTTGTTTTATCATATGCTTTATTAAAGTGCATTTATGTTGTTTTATCCTATGCTTTATTAAATTGTATTTATGTTGTTTTATCCTATGCTTTATTAAATTGTATTTATGTTGTTTTATCCTATGCTTAATTAAATTGTATTCATGTTGTTTTATCCTATGCTTTATTAAATTGTATTTATGTTGTTTTATCCTATGCTTTATTAAATTGGGTTTATTTTGTTTTATCCTATGCTTTATTAAATTGGGTTTATTTAGTTTTATCCTATGCTTTATTAAATTGTATTTATGTTGTTTTAACCCATGTTTTATTAAATTGTATTTATGTTGTTTTATCCTATGCTTTATTAAATTGTATATATGTTGTTTTATCCTATGCTTTATTAAATTGTATTTATCTTGTTTTGTCCTATGCTTTATTAAATTGTATTTATGTTATTTTAACGTATGCTTTATTAAATTGTATTTATGTTGTTTTATCCTATGCTTTATTAAATTGTATTTATGTTGTTTTATCCTATGCTTTATTAAATTGTATTTATGTTGTTTTATCCTATGCTTTATTAAATTGTATTTATGTTGTTTTAACCTATGCTTTATTAAATTGTATTTATGTTGTTTTAACCTATGCTTTATTAAATTGTATTTATGTTGTTTTATCCTATGCTTTATTAAATTGTATTTATGTTGTTTTATCCTATGCTTTATTAAATTGTATTTATGTTGTTTTATCCTATGCTTTATTAAATTGTATTTATGTTGTTTTATCCTATGCTTTATTAAATTGTATTATGTTGTTTTATCATATGCTTTATTAAATTGTATTTATGTTGTTTTATCCTATGCTTTATTAAATTGTATTTATGTTGTTTTATCCTATGCTTTATTAAATTGCATTTATTTTGTTTTGTCGAATGCTTTATTAAATTGTATTTATGTTGTTTTAACCCATGATTTATTAAATTGTATTTATGTTGTTTTATCCTATGCTTTATTAAATTGTATTTATGTTGTTTTGTTCTATGCTTTATTAAATTGTATTTATGTGGTTTTATCCTATGATTTATTAAATTGTATTTATGTTGTTTTATCCTATGCTTTATTAAATTGTATTTATGTGGTTTTATCCTATGCTTTATTAAATTGTATTTATGTTGTTTTATCCTATGCTTTATTAAATTGTATTTATGTTGTTTTATCCTATGCTTTAATAAATTGTATTTATGTTGTTTTGTCCTATGCTTTATTAAAATGTATTAATGTTGTTTTAACCCATGCTTTATTAAATTGTATTTATGTTGTTTTATCCTGTGCTTTATTAAATTATATTTATGTTGTTTTATCCTATGCTTTATTAAATTGTATTTATGTTGTTTTATCGTATGCTTTATTAAATTGTATATATGTTGTTTTATCCTATGATTTATTAAATTGTGTTTATGTTGTTTTATCCTATGCTTTATTAAATTGTATTTATGTCGTGTTAACCCATGCTTTATTAAATTGTATTTATGTGGTTTTATCCTATGCTTTATTTAATTGTATTTATGTTGTTTTATCCTATGCTTAATTAAATTGTATTTATGTTGTTTTATCCTATGCTTTATTAAATTGTATTTATCTTGTTTTGTCCTATGCTTTATTAAATTGTATTTATGTTGTTTTAACCTATGCTTTATTAAATTGTATTTATGTTGTTTTATCCTATGCTTTATTAAATTGTGTTTATGTTGTTTTATCCTATGCTTTATTAAATTGTATTTATGTTGTTTTATCCTATGCTTTATTAAATTGTATTTATGTTGTTTTATCCTATGCTTTATGAAATTGTATTTATGTTGTTTTATCCTATGCTTTATGAAATTGTATTTATGTTGTTTTATCCTATGCTTTATTAAATTGTATTTATGTTGTTTTATCCTATGCTTTATTAAATTGTATTTATGTTGTTTTATCGTATGCTCTATTAAAGTGCATTTATGTTGTTTTATCCTATGCTTTATTAAATTGTATTTATGTTGTTTTATCCTATGCTTTATTAAATTGTATTTATGTTGTTTTATCCTATGCTTAATTAAATTGTATTCATGTTGTTTTATCCTATGCTTTATTAAATTGTATTTATGTTGTTTTAACCTATGCTTTATTAAATTGTATTTATGTTGTTTTATCCTATGCTTTATTAAATTGTATTTATGTTGTTTTATCGTATGCTTTATTAAATTGTATTATGTTGTTTTATCGTATGCTTTATTAAATTGTATATATGTTGTTTTATCCTATGATTTATTAAATTGTGTTTATGTTGTTTTATCCTATGCTTTATTAAATTGTATTTATGTCGTGTTAACCCATGCTTTATTAAATTGTATTTATGTGGTTTTATCCTATGCTTTATTAAATTGTATTTATGTTGTTTTATCCTATGCTTAATTAAATTGTATTTATGTTGTTTTATCCTATGCTTTATTAAATTGTATTTATCTTGTTTTGTCCTATGCTTTATTAAATTGTATTTATGTTGTTTTAACCTATGCTTTATTAAATTGTATTTATGTTGTTTTATCCTATGCTTTATTAAATTGTGTTTATGTTGTTTTATCCTATGCTTTATTAAATTGTATTTATGTTGTTTTATCCTATGCTTTATTAAATTGTATTTATGTTGTTTTATCCTATGCTTTATGAAATTGTATTTATGTTGTTTTATCCTATGCTTTATGAAATTGTATTTATGTTGTTTTATCCTATGCTTTATTAAATTGTATTTATGTTGTTTTATCCTATGCTTTATTAAATTGTATTTATGTTGTTTTATCGTATGCTTTATTAAAGTGCATTTATGTTGTTTTATCCTATGCTTTATTAAATTGTATTTATGTTGTTTTATCCTATGCTTTATTAAATTGTATTTATGTTGTTTTATCCTATGCTTAATTAAATTGTATTCATGTTGTTTTATCCTATGCTTTATTAAATTGTATTTATGTTGTTTTAACCCATGTTTTATTAAATTGTATTTATGTTGTTTTATCCTATGCTTTATTAAATTGTATATATGTTGTTTTATCCTATGCTTTATTAAATTGTATTTATCTTGTTTTGTCCTATGCTTTATTAAATTGTATTTATGTTATTTTAACCTATGCTTTATTAAATTGCATTTATGTTGTTTTATCCTATGCTTTATTAAATTGTATTTATGTTGTTTTAACCCATGTTTTATTAAATTGTATTTATGTTGTTTTATCCTATGCTTTATTAAATTGTATATATGTTGTTTTATCCTATGCTTTATTAAATTGTATTTATCTTGTTTTGTCCTATGCTTTATTAAATTGTATTTATGCTATTTTAACCTATGCTTTATTAAATTGCATTTATGTTGTTTTATCCTATGCTTTATTAAATTGTATTTATGTTGTTTTATCCTATGCTTTATTAAATTGTATTTATGTTGTTTTATCCTATGCTTTATTAAATTGTATTTATGTTGTTTTAACCTATGCTTTATTAAATTGTATTTATGTTGTTTTAACCTATGCTTTATTAAATTGTATTTATGTTGTTTTATCCTATGCTTTATTAAATTGTATTTATGTTGTTTTATCCTATGCTTTATTAAATTGTATTTATGTTGTTTTATCCTATGCTTTATTAAATTGTATTTATGTTGTTTTATCCTATGCTTTATTAAATTGTATTATGTTGTTTTATCATATGCTTTATTAAATTGTATTTATGTTGTTTTATCCTATGCTTTATTAAATTGTGTTTATGTTGTTTTATCCTATGCTTTATTAAATTGTATTAATGTTGTTTTAACCCATGCTTTATTAAATTGTATTTATGTGGTTTTATCCTATGCTTTATTAAATTGTATTTATGTGGTTTTATCCTATGCTTTATTAAATTGTATTTATGTTGTTTTATCCTATGCTTTATTAAATTGCATTTATTTTGTTTTGTCGAATGCTTTATTAAATTGTATTTATGTTGTTTTAACCCATGATTTATTAAATTGTATTTATGTTGTTTTATCCTATGCTTTATTAAATTGTATTTATGTTGTTTTGTTCTATGCTTTATTAAATTGTATTTATGTGGTTTTATCCTATGATTTATTAAATTGTATTTATGTTGTTTTATCATATGCTTTATTAAAGTGCATTTATGTTGTTTTATCCTATGCTTTATTAAATTGTATTTATGTTGTTTTATCCTATGCTTTATTAAATTGTATTTATGTTGTTTTATCCTATGCTTAATTAAATTGTATTCATGTTGTTTTATCCTATGCTTTATTAAATTGTATTTATGTTGTTTTATCCTATGCTTTATTAAATTGGGTTTATTTTGTTTTATCCTATGCTTTATTAAATTGGGTTTATTTAGTTTTATCCTATGCTTTATTAAATTGTATTTATGTTGTTTTAACCCATGTTTTATTAAATTGTATTTATGTTGTTTTATCCTATGCTTTATTAAATTGTATATATGTTGTTTTATCCTATGCTTTATTAAATTGTATTTATCTTGTTTTGTCCTATGCTTTATTAAATTGTATTTATGTTATTTTAACGTATGCTTTATTAAATTGTATTTATGTTGTTTTATCCTATGCTTTATTAAATTGTATTTATGTTGTTTTATCCTATGCTTTATTAAATTGTATTTATGTTGTTTTATCCTATGCTTTATTAAATTGTATTTATGTTGTTTTAACCTATGCTTTATTAAATTGTATTTATGTTGTTTTAACCTATGCTTTATTAAATTGTATTTATGTTGTTTTATCCTATGCTTTATTAAATTGTATTTATGTTGTTTTATCCTATGCTTTATTAAATTGTATTTATGTTGTTTTATCCTATGCTTTATTAAATTGTATTTATGTTGTTTTATCCTATGCTTTATTAAATTGTATTATGTTGTTTTATCATATGCTTTATTAAATTGTATTTATGTTGTTTTATCCTATGCTTTATTAAATTGTATTTATGTTGTTTTATCCTATGCTTTATTAAATTGCATTTATTTTGTTTTGTCGAATGCTTTATTAAATTGTATTTATGTTGTTTTAACCCATGATTTATTAAATTGTATTTATGTTGTTTTATCCTATGCTTTATTAAATTGTATTTATGTTGTTTTGTTCTATGCTTTATTAAATTGTATTTATGTGGTTTTATCCTATGATTTATTAAATTGTATTTATGTTGTTTTATCCTATGCTTTATTAAATTGTATTTATGTGGTTTTATCCTATGCTTTATTAAATTGTATTTATGTTGTTTTATCCTATGCTTTATTAAATTGTATTTATGTTGTTTTATCCTATGCTTTAATAAATTGTATTTATGTTGTTTTGTCCTATGCTTTATTAAAATGTATTAATGTTGTTTTAACCCATGCTTTATTAAATTGTATTTATGTTGTTTTATCCTGTGCTTTATTAAATTATATTTATGTTGTTTTATCCTATGCTTTATTAAATTGTATTTATGTTGTTTTATCCTATGCTTTATTAAATTGTATTTATTTTGTTTTATCCTATGCTTTAATAAATTGTATTAATGTTGTTTTGTCCTATGCTTTATTAAATTGTATTTATGTTGTTTTAACCCATGCTTTATTAAATTGTATTTATGTTGTTTTATCCTATGCTTTATTAAATTGTACTTATGTTGTTTTATCCTATGCTTTATTAAATTGTATTTATGTTGTTTTATCCTATGCTTTATTAAATTGTATTTATGTTGTTTTATCCTATGCTTTATTAAATTGTATTTATGTTGTTTAATCATATGCTTTATTAAATTGTATTTATGTTGTTTTATCCTATGCTTTATTAAATTGTGTTTATGTTGTTTTATCCTATGCTTTATTAAATTGTATTTATGTTGTTTTATCCTATGCTTTATTAATTTGTATTTATGTTGTTTTATCCTATGCTTTATGAAATTGTATTTATGTTGTTTTATCCTATGCTTTATTAAATTGTATTTATGTTGTTTTATCCTATGCTTTATTAAATTGTATTTATGTTGTTTTATCGTATGCTTTATTAAAGTGCATTTATGTTGTTTTATCCTATGCTTTATTAAATTGTATTTATGTTGTTTTATCCTCTGCTTTATTAAATTGTATTTATGTTGTTTTATCCTATGCTTAATTAAATTGTATTTATGTTGTTTTATCCTATGCTTTATTAAATTGTATTTATGTTGTTTTATCGTATGCTTTATTAAATTGTATTTATGTTGTTTTATATTATGCTTTATTAAATTGTGTTTATTTTGTTTTATCCTATGCTTTATTAAATTGTATTTATGTTGTTTTAACCCATGTTGTATTAAATTGTATTTATGTTGTTTTATCCTATGCTTTATTAAGTTGTATATATGTTGTTTTATCCTATGCTTTATTAAATTGTATTTATGTTGTTTTATCCTATGCTTTATTAAATTGTATTTATGTTGTTTTATCCTATGCTTAATTAAATTGTAGTTATGTTGTTTTATCCTATGCTTTATTAAATTATATTTATGTTGTTTTATCGTATGCTTTATTAAATTTTATTTATGTTGTTTTATCCTATGCTTTATTAAATTGTATTTATGTTGTTTTATCCTATGCTTTATTAAATTGTATTTATGTTGTTTTATCCTATGCTTTATTAAATTGTATTTATGTTGTTTTAACCTATGCTTTATTAAATTGTATTTATGTTGTTTTAACCTATGCTTTATTAAATTGTATTTATGTTGTTTTATCCTATGATTTATTAATTTGTATTTATGTTGCTTTAACCTTTGCTTTATTAAATTGTATTTATGTTGTTTTATCCTATGCTTTATTAAATTGTATTTATGTTGTTTTATCGTATGCTTTATTAAATTGTATTATGTTGTTTTATCGTATGCTTTATTAAATTGTATATATGTTGTTTTATCCTATGATTTATTAAATTGTGTTTATGTTGTTTTATCCTATGCTTTATTAAATTGTATTTATGTCGTGTTAACCCATGCTTTATTAAATTGTATTTATGTGGTTTTATCCCATGCTTTATTAAATTGTATTTATGTG